>NC_060140.1:282230236-282533266 GCF_021461385.2 Schistocerca piceifrons | reverse complement strand
AATTTTTGGTTCAGTACGTTCCCTCACATGTCAGTCTAATTTTGTTATAATTGACTAGCAAAACTGTAAATTTTATTTTCTACATCCATTATGTTTGCTAATGCCTCTGCTTAACAATTCTAGATATTTGAGCCCCTGTACTCTCTTACTGACGACATTATATGGCGTTAGTAACGCATAGCTCCTTGTAATTCTTTCGTTAACAATCATAATATTACGAGCCTGAAACATACATCCCTTTCTGTTATTGGCTAATATTGTTTACTTTTTTTGCACTATTCTCTTGACTTCTTTCGACTTTGGAACGCTATAATTAATCCAGCTTTCTTCGATTCGATGTTAGAAGATCCACATTTTAAAAAAGTACAAGGCAACACATTTTTCTGGTCTCAAAAGGAAATTTACAAGCCGTGCTGTGTTGTAGCACAGTTTTTGACAAAGGCTGTTGGTTTGTACTCTTTTACATGAATATGGGCAACAAGCGCGTTATCTATAGAAGTTGATAGGTTTTTCGAAACGCATCTTTAAATCTCCAATTACAATCGACTGAACTGCCAATGACTTTCCTTAACTTTGTTCATATTTACTGTATTTTTTTCCGACCCCTAGTTCCGTCTGGCGGCACTCCCTGCAGTCGTAATAGGCCACTACGTCAGTTGGTCGTTCATTGAACTTATTATGCCACTCGGACCGCCGCCTACTTGGCAAGCGTCCCTCATCTGCGCTTCCTGCAATTGTCACGCAGCGTCGGAGGCTCCCTACGCTGGACAACTTGATTCAATTTCGACTAGGGCCCACCTGAACTGAGGACAAAGCTCTGTGTCTGAGATAAACCACGGTATTTTATGACGAGTCATGAAATAATGAGAACTGAAGTAGTGCACATTATGAAGTGCAAAAAATTAATATGGACTATTCCCACACACACAAGAGCGAGAAATGTCTCTGCAGCAATATTTCACTAGGAAAATACTTCAAGTAAAATAACGAGATATCAACTTCTTCGTGGATGCTTTAGCTGGACTCAAACGTTTGCCGCAAAACAATATCACACTACATCTGTTTTACATTCAAATTCATCTTCTGGCATCCATTCTGAGATGTTAGGCATTAATTAATTATGCTTCTAGCGGTGGTCACAAAACATTTCGCACTATTGTACCTCGTTGCCAGCTGTCTGCAAAAGAGCGAAAACAGGAAAAATTAGGATCCGATTTAGTCTTTTTCCACAATAATATTTAGTTTTCATAGAGGAGAAATGTTTCATAATAGTGTAGTATGAAACTTCCTGGCAGATTAAAACTGTGTGCTGGACCGAGACTCGAACTCGGGACCTTTGGCTTTCGCGGGCAAGTGCACTACCGTCTGAGCTACCCAAGTACGACTCAGGACCCTTCCTCACAGCTTCAACTCTGCCAGTACCTCGTCTCATATCAGCGCACACTCCGCTGCGGAGTGAAAATCTCGTTCTGGAAACATCCCCCAGGGTGTAGCTAAGCCATGTCTCCGAAGATCCTTTCTTCCAAGAGTGCTAGTCCTGCAACGTTCGCAGAAGAGCTTCTGTGAAGTTTGGAAGGTAGGAGACGAGGTACTGGAAGAATTGAAGCTGTGAGGACGAGTCGTGGGTCGTGCTTGGGTAGCTCATTTGGTAGAGCACTTGCCCGCGAAAGGCAAAGGCCCGAGTTCGAGTCTCGATCCAGCATACAGTAAGTTTCATATCAGCGCACACTCCGCGGCAGAGTGAAAATCTCATTCTGGAGACTGTAGTATATTTTTCAGTTCATAATAACGGTTTTCAGCTTGTCTCTCGTAAATGTCAATGCTAATTTTGTGGGTAACAGAAGATATGGTTCCCATCACTCCACAGTACACATGATTTGCGATTGACTCTCTCCATCGCGGAGATTTCCTTCGTTATTGTCAGGTTGTGATATCTGGCTAACGCTTCTAATTTATACGTGGAGCACATTCAGACCTCCTGCAACGCATGCACATGGGACATGTCACATCATACGTAGAATTGTTCCATAGAATGAAATTAAGCCCTTCACGGGCAGCTTCAGACCAGTCTAATAACAACGGACCCCATTCCCGACGCCCCAGAGGGGAAAAAAAACTGTAAAATGGAAGTGACATGTTGCAGCCAGCGATGTATTAATTGTTCACGTTTTCTGTGGTCCTATCAGACAAGGATACAGAGAATGGAGGCACCTTGTAGATGTGCTACTAAAGGAAGGAGGCATGATCGGGCAAAATAAGCGTCACAGCCTTGCCTGCGACATAACCAAAGAAATAATAGCTCTATGTTTGTTTATAAATAAATCTTCCGCTACCAGTCACGATTTTTCTTTATTTTACTTTTCGCATGACACGTTTCGGGAAATGACGCCCATTTTCAAGTGCGCTTTTTGTGTGTATTAAGCCATTTCTATTCATGTACACACAAAAAAACGCACTTGAAAATAGGAATCATTTCCCGAAGCGCGTCGTGCGAAAAGTAAAATAAAGAAAAATCGTGACTGGTAGCAGAAGATTTATTTATAAACAAACTTATTGTTTCACAGTCGCAGGCTTTAAAAACCATTTCTAATGGATCAAATCAAACGATAGCTCTATTTTGTTAGGAGAGGTAACTATGCTATACTGTCTACAGTCACTATATTTACTGCATCGAAATTTTCGCAGCAGCGTCCTCGTGTAAAAGGTTTCTCGGAGTTCAGTTCGCACCTAATTCGGAGTTAAGACTTGAGCTTTCGAAGATAATCAGCATCTTATTCATCCAGTGACGATTGTCTGTTGGGAGAGAAGTCTGCCTTTTTTATGCTGGCGACCAGACTTGTCATTCTGGTGCCCAGCGGAGTCATCTATTGACGAAGAAGATGGTGATTATAAGGTTTTCAGTACGTCGTGTCTTGCAGCTGTCGTATATTGCAGACAGGCGTGTCTGATTATTTACACCAAAGGTACTAATTATTTATTGGCTTTACCCACTTTCGCAAGTGATGTGTTTCGCTTTTGGGATATAAACGGTCCAGTTATATTAATGTTACCACGGCCTCTGTTCAGCGTCAGTGTGCAATAGCAGCACTAGTAGTGGAGGTTAGGCCCTATATAAAGCGTGTCGAGGAGATGCCGAGAACTGTGCAGTCGTTGTCGTAACGAAAAAAAAGACGATTTCGATGACGAGCAAAGGAGCATGTTCCTGGACTTTAGGGCCAAGGGCGGAAACAATTACTAAACGGTTAAATTTGTGAACTGTTCTCATGCCGCCGTAGTTGAAGTATATCGTGCAATACATGATTGTATTATCGAAAACCGGCGCCGAGGCGACTGAGGTGCATCACCGGCACAAGGATGAACGACGGCTATGGAGATGTGTACGGGCGACTAGACTTGCGACTGTTGAGCAGTTGATCGCCCATATGAACCAAGAATCTACCGACACTCTCTCCTCAACGACCGTTCAGCGAACGTGGCTGCGTATGGGTCTCCGCAGCACGTGCTTGTTTCCCGCACCCATGCTGACTGCTGTTCATGAAATGCGTTTACTTAGAGAAAAGGCAGATTCGGTGTGCACGGGGCCTTACTCAATTACCGTTCGTTGCTCAGTTTTTTTTAACTTACGTACACTTTATTTGGAACCAATTGTACGTAAGGTTGACAATAAGGAACAATAATCAAATTTGACTGTTAAGACAATATCTAATTAAAAATTCTTTAGTTAAATTGCATTCACGGCTGAAGGCCTTATTGACCAGAAATTGAAATTATTTGTCGGCTGAAGGCCTCAATAGTAATAACTCAAAACCATTTGATTCGAATGGCTCTAAGCACTATGGGACTTAACATCTGAGGTCATCAGTCCCCTAGCCTTAGAACTACTTAAACCTAGCTAACCTAAGAACATCACACACATCCATGCCCGGGGCAGGATTCGAACCTGTGACCGTAGCAGCAGCGCGGCTCCATACTGAAGCGCCTAGAACCGCTCCAAAAGCATTTGACGGATGAAGGCCTAGATAGCAAATTCTTACTAAAATATTATAAAAAAATGACAATCATATTAAGAGACAATATCTGATAAAAATTCTTGAGACAAATTGCATTCACTGCTGAAGGCCTTACTGACAATAATGACAATCTGATCAAATCAAGAGAGAAGTGGGCCTCAGACAGTGCTCCAAGAATCGACCTGGGAAAGTCGTTCAGTTTGGTAAACGATAATAAGACAGGCAGACAAGAGTTGTATTCACTTAACCGGATGGCAACTCAAACTAAGTTTAAATGCCGGCCAGCACTCTTTCAACAACCACAGTCAAGGAGGCTGTCGGACTACACGCCCTACCGGACAGCAGCGGCAAAGCGAGGAAAAGTACACTGCCGCCAAAATACGCTAACCTCCAGGGCAGGTAACTGGGGCGTTAGCGGCCACTAGGCAGAAAAATGCCGCTGGTTGAGCTTCATCAATACACACAAGGATTTAATTGATTAATGATAAGAAGCGGAGGATGGCTAATTAACTTGCCAGTTCCAAACACTCCACTCATTGTTCTTCGTCTCAGCAACCCTGCGAGCAGCAACGCGCGAACAAACAGCGTGATCTCAAAATAGTGGAGGTTTCACTACTCGGTTAATGTTCACTCAACTCAAATGTCGTGGATGCGGTTGAGAACCAGGTTGTCACCCTGGAAACTACAGCCCCTCGATCCGGCAGTGCCTGCATGTCGTCAGCGGTCCTGGTATGCCCTTGCGCTGTCGGACCTCGCTGCTGCTCCGTCCCAACCAAATTGCCCGACAACTCTGACCCAAAAGAACACTTGACGTTCTTCCAAAGATAGTACCATGGTACTAGGTATCGATAACTGCTGCTGCTGCTGCCGCCACTCACAGACAGACAATGCTAGCAAACGTAGTGGCGCCAGTAAATACAAGAAGAAAACGAGACGGAACTATCCCTATCACACGATGCCAACCAATCAACGGCACCAACGCGAGCCACAATACAGCTCAGTTCACTGGCGACGAAGGCTGGAATTTGAACGCCAGTACTGCAAACTGGATGTCCACCAAAGGTGTCAGGTGGCCTTCTCAGGTGCATCACATTTGATGCTCCATTGGACAGATGGCCGATGGCGTGTACGTCTTGGAACATATGAAACCAAACACCCTGTAACAATATTGTCGAAGTGTTCCAGGCAGGAGCAGGCAGCGTTATGGGCTGGAGAATTTTTCGTGGCACTCCCTGGGTGATCTGATCATTTTGGAAGGCACAATGGTTTCACGCAAGAACGCATCTATCCTTCGGGACCATGTCAACCCCTACATGGGGTTGGCTCGATGGCATCTACCAGCAGGACAATGCAACGTATCACACAGCTGGCAGTGTTAGTACGTGGTTGGAAGAGCTCCAGAATGGGGTTACCACACTCCCAGGATTTAAACCCATTCGAGGAGCTGTGGGACGAACTCGATCAGGCTTCTCGTGCCACAAATCCTCAACCGAGAATCCTAGCGCAGCCACGGCAATGGATTCAGCACGGCTCCACATCCCTGTCGGTACCTTCCATAACCTCACTGACTCTCTACCCGCACGTCTCGCAGTGGTCCGCGGCGCTGTGGACATTTCTATTTGTGTCACCAAACTTTAGATGTAATTCAGATCTTCACTAGCCAGCATTATCTGTTCCACATGACAACGATATTTCATACACAAAGCAGAATTTGCTGTCGTTCAAATTCAATGTGTGTTTCAAGCTGGTTTATTTACAATGACGCCTACGACAAATGAGCCACGAATCCACGATATTCGGCGAGAAACACCGGAAAATGGCTAACCAGAATGTGGCGCCCGCGCACGGGAACACACTTTCAAACGGTTTGTAGCCTTTCCACGACGGAAAAGTCCGCCTCGACAGCTGAATGGTCAGCGTGACGGACCGCGGCCCTAAGGGCCCAGGGTTCGACTCCCGGGTGGGTTGGGGATTTTCTCCAGTCAGAAACTGGGTGTTGTCTTCATCATCATTTCATCCCCATCCGGTGCGCAGGTCGCCCAATGTGACGTCGAATGTAATAAGACCTGCACCAACTTTTTCTGCAGCAAACATAGAACGTCACGAGAATTACACTCCTTTAGGATGAGCCTAGTCGCTCTCGCCGACTGCCTATTTGGGAGGGTTAGGAAAAAACCATCTCAACTCCAGGATGAAGAAAACCTCATTCTCTCAGAAACCGACCCTACCGTAGTCAGTAGCCACAGGAAGAGTGCAGAGGCGCGGCTAGGAAATGTTTGACAATACACTGCTCTGCTAAGCTAAGGACGAGATAAAGTAACAACGTATTAACGATACGGCAGAAACGAATGAAATGGCAGGACCTGTTGTCAGAGGTCTCCCAGTCGTGCACAGAAATTTGGACGTCACGAGGCGTGAGGTCAGTGTAACTGAAGCACCAAATGGGGCTGGCCCCGCTACACGAGGCAGGTGACGGAACGGGAAAAGACAGTCTGTGTCAATCGGCGAGCAGCTACGGTGCACTGTGGTGGTGTCCTTCATTACAGCGTCGTCCAGAGGCAACATTAAGAGGACTCCACATCGGGAAATTGGAAGGAGAACGAAAATGTGAGGAGTTTGGTATTGTTCACATCAGCGTTTTACGTGCGTGGGGAGCGTTCAGAACCGCAACACGCACTGTTGCAGGAAGGAGAGGGGATGGTTGCCATGGTCTCTAATAGTAGCATATGACCTCCACTATATACAACAGCATACAGCGGCTACAATTGCAACCGCGTTTAACATGACTGCAAGGCAAGTGATCCCACGTTCCAAACTGTACGGCGATTACATGGTGGTGGTCTCTTTGCCGACGATAAGTCCTGTCAAAAACGTCACAGTTCGTAGTAATAGACGGAAAGTCATCGAGTAAAACAGAAGTAATATCCGGCGTTCCCCGAGGAAGTGTTATAGGCCCTCTATTGTTCCTGATTTATATTAACGACATAGGAGACAATCTGAGTAGCCGTCTTAGATTGTTTGCAGATGATGCTGTCATTTACCGTCTTGTAAAGTCATCAGATGATCAAAACGACTTGCAAGATGATTTAGATAAGATATATGTTTATGGTGCGAAAAGTGGCAATTGATCCTGAATAAGGAAAAGTGTGAAGTTATTCACATGAGTACTAAAAGAAATCAGCTAAATTTCCATTACGCGATAAGTCACAAAAATCTGAAGGCTATAAATTCAACTAAATGCTTAGGGATTATAATTACAAATAACCTAAATTGGAACGATCACATAGATAAATTGTGGGTACAGCGAACCAAAGACTGCCACTCATTGGCTGAACACTTAGAAGGTGCAACAGGTCTACTAAAGAGACTGCTTATACCACGCTTGTCCACCCTATTCTGGAGTATTGCTGTGCGGTGTGGGATCCGTATCAGGTGGGACTGACGGATGACATCGAAAAAGTACAAAGAAGGGCGGCTCGTTTTGTATTATCGCGAAATAGGGGAGATAGAGTCACAGACATGATACGTAAATTGGAGTGGCAATCATTAAAACAAAGACGTTTTTCGTTGCGACGGGATCTTTTCATGAAATTTCAATCACCAGTTTTCTCTTCCGATTGCCAAAACATTCTGTTGGCACCCACCTACATAGGGAGAAATGATCACGATACAATAAGAGAAATCAGGGCTCGCACAGAAAAACTTAAGTGTTCGTTTTTCCCGCGTGCCGTTCGAGAGTGTAACGGTAGAGAGACAGCTTGAAGGTGGTTCATTGAACCCTCTTCCAGGCTCTTTATTGTGAATAGCAAAGTAATCACGTAGATGTAGGTGTAGATGTTGTGTTTCCGTTGACAACTGCACACCGGCGACGTCGCTTACGATGCTGCCAGGAGCATAGGGACAAGAAGTGGGGTCACGTGCTCTTCTCGAATGAAAGCAAATTCAGTCTCAGTAGTGATTCTGTATGGCGAAAGCTGGGAACATGGAATACAGCCTGGAGCTTTGTGCAACATGATTGTTTTCGTTGCCCAGGTGTTATGGTGTGGAAAGACATTACGTTGCTTGGGCGCACTGACCTCCAAATCTTCGAACACGGTACACGTATTGGTCAACCTTATTGTGACACCGTACTCCTTTCCCGTGTGTGTCTTTTCAGAGTTTCACTCAGTCCTGACTTCATTTTTGTGGATTACAATGTGCGACCTTATCGAACAGCGCAAGTGGAGATACTCTTCGAACGTGAGGATACTCAGCCAATAGACTGGTCTGCTCATTATCCCTGCTTAAATCCCATCGAGCACGTGTGGAATGCGTTGGACCCACATATTGCACCACGTCCATATGTCCAAACGACCAGCCAACAGCTGTAAACCGCGCTTGTTGAGGAATGGAACGCCCTGTCACAACTACTAAGTAACTTTGTGGTCTGCATCGGAGCACGCTGCCGTCCGTGGTCATCAGACACTTAAGAAGCACCTCCCGTAATGTCCGGGGACCATCATGAATCGGGCTGAGAGCAGTGTAAGTATGGTTTTCCAATTAAAGTTTCATTTCTGTTCCTCTCTCTGCGTATTTCTTTGAGTTACTTTCAATACTATACTATAATATACTGCAGCAGTTCTAACTATGGCTGAAGTTTCATCGAGCTAGATTTCTTGGCGCTAACACATTGTGCGAAAACTACTTTCTTCCTTAAGTTTATCACACCAATGTATAATAATCTATATCTACATCTACACACAGGGTGTTTCAAAAATGACCGGTATATTTGAAACGGCAATAAAAACTAAACGAGCAGCGATAGAAATACACCGTTTGTTGCAAAATGCTTGGGACAACAGTACATTTTCAGGCGGACAAACTTTCGAAATTACAGTAGTTACAATTTTCAACAACAGATGGCACTGCGGTCTGCGAAACTCTATAGAACGATATTTTCTACATATCCACCATGCGTAGCAATAATATGGCGTAGTCTCTGAATGAAATTACCCGAAACCTTTGACAACGTGTCTGGCGGAATGGCTTCACATGCAGATGAGATGTACTGCTTCAGCTGTTCAATTGTTTCTGGATTCTGGCGGTACACCTGGTCTTTCAAGTGTCCCCACAGAAAGAAGTCACAGGGGTTCATGTCTGGCGAATAGGGAGGCCAATCCACGCCGCCTCCTGTATGTTTCGGATAGCCCAAAGCAATCACACGATCATCAAAATATTCATTCAGGAAATTAAAGACGTCGGCCGTGCGATGTGGCCGGGCACCATCTTGCATAAACCACGAGGTGTTCGCAGTGTCGTCTAAGGCAGTTTGTACCGCCACAAATTCACGAAGAATGTCCAGATAGCGTGATGCAGTAATCGTTTCGGATCTGAAAAATGGGCCAATGATTCCTTTGGAAGAAATGGCAGCCCAGACCAGTACTTTTTGAGGATGCAGGGACGATGGGACAGCAACATGGGGCTTTTCGGTTCCCCATATGCGCCAGTTCTGTTTATTGACGAAGCCGTCCAGGTAAAAATAAGCTTCGTCAGTAAACCAAATGCTGCCCACATGCATATCGCCGTCATCAATCCTGTGCACTATATCGTTAGCGAATGGTAGCGGCGCTGAGGGGTTGCCGCGTTTGAATTTTGTATGGATAGAGGTGTAAACTCTGGCGCATGAGACGATACGTGGACGTTGGCGTCATTTGGACCGCAGCTGCAACACGGCGAACGGGAACCCGAGGCCGCTGTTGGATCACCTGCTGCACTAGCTGCGCGTTGCCCTCTGTGGTTGCCGTACGCGGTCGCCCTACCTTTCCAGCACGTTCATCCGTCGCGTTCCCAGTCCGTTGAAATTTTTCAAACAGATCCTTTATTGTATCGCTTTTCGGTCCTTTGGTTACATTAAACCTCCGTTGAAAACTTCGTCTTGTTGCAACAACACTGTGTTCTAGGCGGTGGAATTCCAACACCAGAAAAATCCTCAGTTCTAAGGAATAAACCATGTTGTCTACAGCACACTTGCACGTTGTGAACAGCACACGCTTACAGCAGAAAGACGACGTACAGAATGGCGCACCCACAGACTGTGTTGTCTTCTATATCTTTCACATCACTTGCAGCACCATCTGTTTTTGAAAATTGTAACTACTGTAATTTCGAAAGTTTGTCCGCCTGAAAATGTACTGTTGTCCCAAGCATATTGCAACAAACGGTGTATTTCTATCGCTGCTCGTTTAGTTTTTATTGTTGTTTCAAATATACCGGTCATTTTTGAAACACCCTGTATATACTCCGCTAGCCACCATGTGGTGTGTGGCGGAGGGCACTATTCGCGTCAAAGTCATATTCCCCCTCACCCCCCCCCCCCCCCACCACTCAACCCTCTGTTCCACTCGCGGATCGCGCGAGGGAAAAAACGAGTGTCTGGACGCCTCAGAATGAGCTCTAATTTCCCTTATCTTTGAATTGTGATCATTGAGCGATTTGAAAGTTGGTGGTAATAATATATGCTCTACATCCTCGGTGAAGATCGGATTTCGGATTTTAGTGAGCAGCCCCTTCCGTTTAGGGCGCCGTCTATCTGCAAGTGTGTCCCACTTCAAACTTTCTATGAGATCTGTAACGCTCTAGTGATGGCTAAATGTACCAGTCACGAATCTTGCCGCTCTTCTTTGGATCAGTCTCTTGAATCAGACCCAACTGGTAAGGGTCCCATACAGACAAACAATACTCTAAGACTGGACGAACTAACCTATTGTAAGCTATATACTTTGCTCAAGGACTGCATCGCTTCAGGATTCTACCAATAAACCCCAATTTAGAGTTCGCCTTACCCGTTACTTGTGTAATCTGATCATTCCATTTGAGATCATTTCGAATAGTCGCACCCAGATACTTGACGTATGTTACCGCTTTCAAAGACTGGCCATTTATTTTGTACTGGTACATTAATGGGGATTTTAGCCTTGTTATACGCAGTAGGTTACACATAGTAATATTGAGAGATAACTGCCAGTCATTACACCACGCATTTATTTTCTGCAAATCCTCATTAATTTGTTCACAACTTTCGTGTGATACTACTTTCCTGTACACTACAGCATCATCGGAAAACAGTCTAATGGCGTCGACAATACCTTCAACCAGATCGTTTATGTAAATCGTAAAAAGCAGCGGACCTATTACGCTGCCCTGGGGAACACCTGAAGTTACGCTTGTTTCTGTTGAAGTCACCCCGTTCAGGAAGACATACTGCTCCCTGTCTGTTAGAAAACTTTCTATCCAACCGCATATGTCATCGGGTAGACCGTAAGCGCGCACTTTTTGGAGCAAGTGACAGTGCAGAACTGAGTCCAACGCCTTTCGAAAGTCGAGAAATATGGCATCAGCCTTGGAGCCTGTTGTATACAATGCACAAAGAGGTCCAGCTGTGTCTCGCATGACCTCTGCTTCCTAAAACCGTGCTGACGAGGAAGTAAAAAGATTGCTCTCTGCAGATTATTTGAAGATGAATGAGGAGAAACCTACGACAAAGGAAGTATCGAACTATGAGTATCCATATACCAACGCCTGATTTGCGAACATGTCGGTGAAACATTGGTTTAGTATGTAATTAAAATGAGGCTTCTGTTGCGGTAACAAAGAGTGCACCAGAAATGTGATTTACTGTCATTACCGAAAGCGTTACTGCTGCAGGCGTTGAAGCTTTGTTTTGAGCACGCACCGCTACGTACCGACGGAATGTCCTCACTTTCACTCGCTCGGGTGGGTGCTGTGTAGCTGTTCGTGTCAGGAGGGGAAACTCATTGACTCATGCTGCGAACCAGGCACAGCACGGTCGAAGCAACTGGAGAAAGAAAGCACAGCACTTTAGCACGCCGATGTAAGGAGTAGCTGGCGATGGACTCCACTTTCTAATAAATTTTTGAAGTTAAACTCTGTTTTGATTTTGCACCCTATGTTTCAAAAATTTGCACACTGTCTTTATAAAATTTACGTGACATAATAAATTTGGATGTAAAGTTATGTTCGTAGTCACTAGTTTCCGTGCCATGCTACTATTCGCCAGTTTCTGGATCGTACAATATTGTGGTCGGCAACTGAGGTCAAAATGCCCACGTCGGTTTCAAATGCCACCAGGTGAGAATTTCGTGTTATGATTAGCTTTGTGGACGCAAAAGTGCGACAATGGCTCAAATCACTCGTATCCCAAGAAACGAAACCACTTTCCTTATAACATTCTATCATTACATTATGTCCAGAGTTTCTACGTATTTTATGACTATGTGGATGATTGTGCAGTTCTCGGACTGTAAAAGCAATGGTCCAGTACCTCAATCGGTGGCAGAAATGTTCCTTGTTTATAGATTTCTACTATTGCCAGAAGAGATGACACAGCTTAACAGTCTCTGTTGAAAATTGTCAGAAGTGATTAATAGTTTGAATCAATCATCGCCAGATCTGGTTAATCACGCGTCGTAGAAAGAAAAATTTGATTTTGTAAATAAATCATCCTTAAGCTGCTTCTTTTACCAAAAGAAATTGACTTTTCACAACTCGTAATTAATCAGATCTGAAGATGGCCATTTAATTGATCTCAATTTGTAATCCGGCCTTTGTAACAGCTAGCAACTGAGACTATTAAAACAAATATTTTTGGAAAACTTTTCTATCACCTGTACCCTGTTTTTCCTCTGTCAGTAATTTGCATATAGGCTATAAAAAGTCCCGTGTATTATCGTGGTTCGAAACATACGTTAATCTGTTTGTCCCCTATAAAAAGTGTCATGTTTCATCGTGGTTCGAAGCATACGTTAGACTGTTTGTCCCCCTATTCCTGGCTGCGTAAATCAGTTCAAACGTTACAGGAAGGTACAGGGTGAGAATTATTGAAGTATATGAAATAAAATCGTCATAACTTCTTAACGGTTTGCGTTAGGACGTTCAAACTCCACGGTTGGCCGCAGGGCATGATGGGAGTTAGTATGTGCATGTGTGGTTTGGTTGAGTTCGTCAATAACCAAAATTGGCGTGTTTGGGCGACTGAGAATCCGCATTTCGCGATCGAGAAGTCTCTTCACCCTCAACGGGTGTGTGGTTGCACTGTCCAGTCACAGGATAATCGGTGTGATATTCCTTGATGGCACGGTGACTACCCAACAGTACGTGAAGGTTTTGGAAGGTGATTTCATCCTCATTATCCAAAGTGACCCTGATGTCGACAAGATGTGGTTCATGCAAGACGGAGCTCCACCCCATCGAAGCAGGAGAGTGTTTGATGTCCTGGAGGAGCACTCTGGGGACCGCTTTCTGGCTCTGGGGTAGCCAGAGGCCACTGGCATGGACCTCGATTGGCCGCCATACTCTCCGGATGTGAACATATGCGATTCCTTTTTGTGGGGTTATATTAAAGAGACGGTGTACAGCAATAACCCCTTAACCCCTAAACCAGAATGAGATTTTCACTCTGCAGTGGAGTGTGCGCTGATATGAAACTTCCTGGTTGATTAAAACTGTGTGCCGGACCGAGACTCGAACTCGGGACCTTTGTCTTCTTAGGCAAGTGCTCTACCAACTGAGCTACCCAAGTACGACTCACGCCCTCTCCTCACAGCTTTACTTCTGGCAGTACCTCGTCTCCTACCTTCCAAACTTCCTGCAAGGTTCGCAGGGGAGCTTCTGTAAAGTTTGGAAGGTAGGAGACGAGGTACTGGCAGAAGTAAAGCTGTGAGGAGGGGGCGTGAGTCGTGCTTGGGTAGCTCAGTTGGTAGAGCACGTGCCCGCGAAAGGCAAAGGTCCCGAGTTCGGGTCTCGGTCCGGCACACAGTTTTAATCTGCCAGGAAGTTTCAACCCCTAAACCATTTCTGAGCTGAAACCAGCCATTCAGGAGGTCGTCGACAGCATCGATGTTCCGACACTTCAGCGGGCCATGCAGAATTTCGTCTGCTCCACATCATCGCCAATGATGGCAGGAATATCGAACATGTCATAACCTAAATCCGAATATCTGTAGTGACGTTTACATGTTGAATAAAGTGTATGCACGCCGTAGTTTGTAACTAATTCATGTTTTTTTCTCAAATAGTTCAGTAATTGTCACCCTGGAAGAGCATACGCCTAACAGAGGATCAACCCTGATAAACCAGTTAAGTGTTCAAACTAACCTTCCACTTACCTGCAGACATTTGTTTCTGAAGCAGCTTCCACCACAGGTGTCTAATGTTTTTTCAGATACCTTCCGCTGTCTCCTGGATTTGCGAGCATCCTTTAGCCACCACTGCTTTGCTTCAGTTTATCAGAATACCTAGAAGATTTCTACGTATGACTGCATACGCCTTACCCGGATTCTAACATAAATAAAAAATTTTGGGAGGAATTTGTAATAGAATGAAATTATGGACGGCACCTTTGTACAGATTTTTCGTAGGCTATTGAAGGCATGACTCTGGATACCACACTGGTGTACAAAACATAAGGACTAAACTAACTTTCGGAATATTTGTCACTGGCAAGTAATATTGCTCGATGAAACTTGGGACAATACGAAGAAAGAAATGCTACGGTACAGAAGATAATTGAAAGAAATGACACTTTTATTCAAAGAGAATAATTTGACTGAAGTCATCGCGGTTCATGAGGGTCCCCTGAACATTACAAACGGCGGGCAATGCATGCGCTGCAACATGTTCTCATGTTGGCCTCAAGGTTGGTTATTGATTGTGGTAGGACCTACCACAACTGCTTAGGTTGACCATACAACATAACGACTTTCTACATCGTAACATCTGGACACCAAAACGATCAAGTTCGACTATATTCCTAAGTGTGTTACGTACCCTGATATAGCAAGACTTGGAAACACGTATTGTACCCAGGAACATTGTCGAACGTGGTCGTTTTGACCGTGTGGGTAGACATAAAATAGCATGGGGATATAAAAAGTTTTAGCACAAATACAGCCCCGTCAGCAACTATGATGGACTAATATACTGAAAAATCTGCCTCAGTTGCAAAAATTTTCTGGTCTTTGCCCAGGTTTCGGCTAGAATAATCTAAACTTTGGGGGTTTCTGGCCGATCCTGACGTCTAAAAAAGTGTGTTCATGGCAAAGCCCAGAATCCAAATGAGTCTCTGATTCACTCATATGGAAACGAAGCACTAAAACCGCATTTCTATCTGCTAAAGTTGTCAGAATTGCAACTTATGATCCAGTTTTTGTATTTGAGATGAGTACGTCAGAAGGATGAAGGTATTAGAGAGAATGGGCTTTAATGTGGGAAATTTCACACTCGACATCTTGAGAAATATAGGTTCTCTGCAGCTGAAAAGTCAGTTAAAGATCTAGTAAAGGAAACTAGGCAGAAAACAAGAAACCAGAGGAAAAGCCTTGAAGGCAAAGAGGACCCTGAGTACAAATCTGGCAAAATTGCATTTCCTGAAATCTTCATGTTCATTTACCATTTTCTCAGAATCTGTGAATGCTAGAATTATGAAATTTTGTACACTTATTTCTATAAACTCAATAAAAGTTGTCTCAAGAGTAAATTTTGAAGTTCTGCGTGTAAGCTGAGGTATGCGGTAATGTGCTTGGAATTTTGCATGAATTTTACAGTACAGAAATATAATTAAAAATTATTAAAATTCTCCTATTCGATGTATTCAAAAGGACCTCAGGAGAGAAATCGAAGCATCCCCCCCCCCCCCCCCCAGTCTTAAGGTGAGAGCCAAATGATGTATTACCAAACCCAAAGGGGTGGCAAGAATTTGACAGTTCACAAAAAAATGTTCAAATGTGTGTGAAATCTTATGGGAGTTAACTGCTAAGGTCATCAGTCCCTAAGCTTACACACTACTTAATCTAAATTATCCTATATCATAAGGACAAACACACACATCCTTGCCCGAGGGAGGACTCGAATCTACGCTGGGACCAGCCGAACAGTCCATGACTGCAGCGCCTAGACCGCTCGGCTAGACAGTTTACAAATGGGCCAATTTACAACAGCGGAACCGCCGCAACATAGAGGGAACCTTCATTGAGGACGAGTAATTTTGCTTATGAGAGCACAATGTAGTGCGTTGCAGGAGAATTCCATGCTTTAATACAACAATTTACCTTACTGAATTTCACTCTCTTTATTTTCACTTGCAGATCTGCGTGGTATTAGGCCACTGAGTAGGCTGGCGGACATTGTTCGGAACACGAATCGGGTCAGACCTGAGTGGTTTTAATCGCAAAATGTTTCACACAGCAGAGAAATGATCGGAATCAGTATCTCATGTGGGTTCGAACACTTGACTGAAAAGTAGTTAACGAAATAACACTAATTATGTGCGAACAATTCGCCGCCAACCTTGGCTATGTTCCCCTGTAAGATGTAGAGAAAGCAGCATAAGTGATTAAAAGATAAGGTTGTGGCTTGAATTAATAACGGAGCCGACACTGCAGATAGGTTTAAATAGCCTTTATCCCACAAATATAACTATATATCTACAAGACTTACGACCGCTCAGCTTAAGCTCCAACGAGAAAAAGGTGACAGTACAGGAAGAAAAAGAACAGCGCTCTTTCCTTTTTTCTCAGCGGCTTCTCATTCACCTTTTTTACGACTCCTGGAAGTTTCGGTATGTTAAATGAAATCATTGAACATCTGTCAGAATCATAGTTCATTTTAAAACTACAGTTTTCCTTTTCTACACATCATTGATTATTATCTTTGAATATATATGAAAATCATAGTCCTTTCATAGCTACATTACAGTGCTCCTTTTTTACACATCATTAACTAGGGCAAAAAATAATGACACGTTTTAAACTTACTGGTTACAAAGAGATCAAACAGAGCAAATTTTGTAGAAATCTCTTGAATAGTTTCTGAGAAAAAAAAGTACATATACGAGGGTCATTCCAAAAGAAATGCACACTATTTTATTTTAAATCCATCTTTTATTCTAAGTGAAAGTTTTACAGTGTGTAGATACATCCTTTAGGAACAATATTTTCATTTCTCCACATAATTTCCATCCCTCTCAACTGCCTTACGCTATCTTGGAACCAGCGCCTATATACCCGCACGGTAAAATTCTGGACCAACTTGTTGGAGCCACTGTTTGGCAGCGTGCACGAGGGAGTCATCATCTTCAAACCTTGTTCTACGAAGAGAGTCTTTCATTTTCCCAAAGAGATGATAGTCACATGGAGCCAGGTCAGGACTGTAAGGCGGATGTTTCAGTGTTGTCCATCCGAGCTTTGTGATCGCTTCCATGGTTTTTTGACTGACATGTGGCCGTGCATTGTCTTGCAACAGCAAAACATCCTGCTTTTGCCGATGTGGCCGAACACGACTCAGTTGAGCTTGATGTTTCTTCAGTGTCGTCACATATGCATCAGAATTTATGTTGGTTCCACTTGGCATGATGTCCACAAGCAAGAGTCCTTTGTAATCGAAAAACACCGTAGCCATAACTTTTCCAGCAGAAGGTGTGGTTTTGAATTTTTTTTCTTGGGTGAATTTCTATGATGACACTCCACTGATTGCCTCTTCGTCTCTGGTGAAAAATTATGGAGTCATATTTCGTCACCTGTCACAATTCTTCCAAGAAATTCATCTACACCATTCTCGTACTGTTCCAAGAGTTCCCTGCATACCGTTTTTCTTGTTTCTTTGTGAGCCACTGTCAACATCCTGGGAACGCACCTGGCACAAACCTTTTTTAACGCCAACACTTTTAGTGTTCTGCAAACACTTCCTTCCCCTATCCCAACGTAACGTGACAATTCGTTCACTGTGACGCGTCTGTCAGCATTCACCAGTTCGTTAACTCTCTGCACATTGTCTGGAGTGTGTGCAGTACGAGGCCTGCCGCTGCGAGGACAATCCTCAATATTGCCGTGCCCGCTTTCATCACGTAACCTGGTTGCCCACCGACTAACTGTACTGCGATCGACAGCAGCATCTCCATACACCTTTTTCAACCTCTTGTGGATGTTTACCTCTCGTTTTCACAGCACAGGAATTCTATGATAGCACGTAGCTTCTGACGAACGTCAAGTGTAGCAGCCATCTTGAAGACATGATGTGACGGCGCCACTCACGGGAACAGGTTGAACTAAGTTTGAAAACAAGCTGGAAGGATGTATCTACACACTGTAGAACTTTCATACATGCAGAATGCAAACTGTATTGTACAAAAATAGTACGCATTTCTTTTGGAGTGACCCTCGTATTATTTTTGAAAATAAAAGTCCGTAAAAAGTTATTATATATAGAAACTTTACAATAAATTTGTTAATTTTATATAAACCGTGGTACAAAATTTCACTGTCGTATCTTTGAAATAATGTGTGTTTCTCGTGAACGAACCTCTGAATTGTGGAGGTCGTGTTCGCCAGTGCACGAGTATCGTCCGAACGACTAAATGCGAAGTAAAGAAGATCACTTACATTACTATTTTTTTTTCTTTTATTCTGTATTTCAGCGTGATTCTCGACTGTGGTGCATGGGCTACAGGACTTTCGTAACAGCTGAGCGGATCGTCCTCGTCCCAGTAGCGGCCGCCTGTTTTTGTGAGTTCGGGCGCAGCCGAGTCTGGCGGTCGTGAAAGTATGGCGATCCTGTGGCGCGGCGGTTGAGTCACTCACTGGCGGGACGCCGGTTCACGTACATCCCCTTCGCGCCGTCAAGTCTTAACTTTTCCGTAGTTTCCCTAAATCGCTTTCTAAGACAAATGCCGTGAAGCTGCCTTTGAAAGGAACGCAGTCTATTTCCTTCCCCATCATTGCCATACCCGATACTGCCCTCCGTTGCTACACCTACATCTACAACTGTATTCGACAAACCACTATGAAGTGCTTGTCGGAGGGTACTTTTTGTTTTGTCATATGTTACGATTTCCTGCTGTGCAATTCGCGAATGGGTTTTTAGGAAGAAAGAGTGTCTGGGTGCCTCTGTGCGTTTTCTATGGTGTAGGTAGGTAGCCGGCTGGAGAACGTTCGTCGTTTCTGCTCTTGCAATTTCTGACTTGGAAAGTTCTTACCGTGTTTTCTTCCTTCTAGTGTCTGCCAGTTAAGATCTTTGACCGTTTCAGTTACATACTCTGCAAAACAATGTGAATCGAAAAAATTCGATTTTCTGTCGCTGGAATCTGTTCACTTAATAATTTAATGATGTATTATTCGCTTAATAGATACATCATCATACACATCTACATGAATACTCTGCAGTTCACTCTTAACTGCTTGGCAGAGGGTTAATCGAACCACTTTCAGTCTATTTCTCGACCGTTACACTCTCGAATAGGACGTGGAAGAAAGAACACATACATCTTTCCTTGCCAGCTCCGATTTCCCTAGCCGCCCGCTGTGGTCGAACGGTTCTAGGCGCTTCAGTCCGGAACCGCGCTGCTGCTACGGTCGCAGGTTTGAATCCTCCCTCGGGCATGGATATGTGTGATGTCCTTAGGTTGGTTAAGTTTAAGTAGTTCTAAGTGTAAGGGACTGATGACCTCAGATGTTAAAGTCTGATAGTGCTTGGAGCCATTTGAACCATTTTGAACCGATTTCCCTTATTTTATTACGAAGGTCGTTTCTCCCCATGCAGGTGGCAGTCAACAAAATAATTTTCCATACCAAGTGTTCTGCCAATAAAACGCAGTCTGTTGTTCACCTTCCCCACAACATTTTGTTTGAGATGATTCCAGTTTAAGTTGTTCATAATTGTCAACCCTAGGTTTTAGTTGAATCGACAGCCTTTAAATTTGTCTGATTTGTAGTGTAACCGAAATTTAATAGATCTCTTTCCGTATTCGTGTGGATGACTCAGGGACAGTTTTATTTTAAAAGGTTGCGTTAAATGTGGTCCATTCCTACTTCAAACACTGGAACATTCTGCGAATTCTATAGTTTAGAACTAATATCTTGATTTTTGGCTTACTTTTGTAGATCTGTTATGAACATTTTGAAACTCTCTGCAACATTGAGAATAAACAAACAAAAAATGAAAGTAATGAGGAATAGCATAAATGGGTTTAGTGATAAACTTAACATTAAACTTGGGAATGAAGAAATAGACGGAATGAAAGATTCTTTGCTATAAAACGGTAATACATTTGTCTTGGTCGCAAAAACAAATTTTTATTTATCATCTCATGATCCATTTCGGGAGAATTCATCATCAAATCTGTTAAAATCAATACAAAGTATACTGTCGCTTCCTGCTCCATTCTGTAACACTGTATGCAGATTAGCAAAGTCATTCCTTGCTAAAAGAAACCAATTAGTGCCAAACACAGATCTTAGATTGAGGAATAAATTTCTGTGGATTTACGTTTCCAGCACTGCGTTGTACGGGAGAGAAATGGGGAAAACGGAAAAGACGAGAATCGAAGCGTTAGAGATGTGTTGGTATAAGAGGATGTTGAAAATAATGTGAAATTATAAGAGAAGGGTTGTGGACGTTCCCAGCAGAAAGGGCAAAGGAAGAAATTTATGAAAATCATCAACAAGAGTACAGAATGAGAGCTGTGTTAAGATATCAGGGTAGTAGAGGGAGATGTAGAGCGTAAAAACTGTAGGGAAAACAGACTGGTTTTGTTTTTCGTGAGTTATCCGCCTACTTTAATGCGACCCGCAACGAATTCCTCTCGTGTGGCAAACCTCTTCATCTCTGCGAAGCACTTGCACTCAACATCCTCAGTGATTTGTTGGATATATTCCAACCTCTGTTCTCTCTTACAGTTTTTACCCCACTTCCCTCGAGTATCATGGAAGTTATTCTTTCGATTTCGTAGCACATCCCTCAACCAATCCCTTCTCCATGTCAGTGTTTCACCTGTGTTGTTCTCCTCGTCGACCCTGCGAAGAACCTCATCATTTATTATTATATTCAGCATCAATTCGTGAATGTTACGATTCCCTTCTTTCCGGTTCTTGAGAATCGTGCTGTGCTCGAAACGTACGTTCTCATAAATTTCTTTGGCCAAATTAATGTTTCATACTAGTAGATTTTTTTCTCCTGGAACGCCCTCTTTTCCTGTGGTAGTCTGCTTTTTTTGTGCTGATTCTTCGTTGTCATGTGCTATTTTGCTTCAAGGGCACCAGGATTCCTTCACTTGGTCTGTTTCGTGGGCCCCAGTTTAGGTATCAAGTTTGTCGATAATCTCATTTTTTCGAATCCCAATTAGTTCGTCTTCCTTCAGTTTATCCTCAGTTCATATTCTGTGTTCATTAGCATGTTCAGTATATTAAACACATACTGCAATTCTTCCTCACTTTCACTGAGGAAACCAATGTTACCAGCGACCCTCGATATCCTTTCACCCTGAATTTTAATGCCCGCCTGAACCTCTCTTTTATTTCTGTCTGTGCAGTTTGAAGAGTAGCAGCGAAAGACTACAACCCTGTTTTAGCTCATTCTAATCCGAGCATTTCGGTTTTCGTTTTCCATCTTTTTTTCACGTTTTGATTACTGTACATATTGTATATCAGCCGTATTTCCCTATAGCTACGCTATGTTTCTTGGAACTTCGAACATCTTTCACAATTTCACATTTTCGAACGCTTTTTCTAGGTCTACAAATCCTATGAACGTGTCCTGGTTTTTCTGAACTTTTGATTCAATATCAAGCATATCATACTGTCTCTCAGCTGCCTTTTTGTTTCCTTAATCCAAACTGATCGGCAACTAACAGTTCGTCACTCTACTTCTTCATTCTTCTGTATGTTATTTACGTCAGCGGATTCGATGCTTAGCTGTTAAAGTGGTTGTACGATACTACTCACACTTACCAGCCCTTGTTATCTTCAGGGTTGGTTGGTTGGTTGATTTGGGGGAAGGGATCAAACAGCGAGGTCGTCGGTCCCATCGGATTAGGGAAGGACGGGGATGGAAGTCTGCCGTGCCCTTTCAAGGGAACCATCCCGCTGTTTGTCTCAAGCGATTTAGGGAAATCACGGAAAACCTAAATCAGAACGGTCTGACGCGGGTTTGAATCGTTGTCCTCCGGAATGCGAGTCGAGTGTGCTAACCACCGCGCCACCTCGCTCGGTCTTCGGGATTGTGTGGATGACATTTGCCTAAAAGTCTGATGGTATGTCTCCATAACCATAGATTCCACAAACCAGCTTGGATAAGCGTTTGGTTGACACTTCCCCCCAATGATTTTAGAACTTCCGAAGAAATATTATTTTTGCCATTTGGTCGCAAATCTTGAAAAGCTCTGACTCAAATGCTGGGTCCCCTATGACTTACGTCTTCCATTTCTACACCTATTTCGTCTTCTAACACGTCATCAGAGGGGTCTTCAGTGTACTCTTTCCACCTTGCCGCCCTCTTCTTTGCTTTTAATAGTGGAATTCCTCAGGCATTCTTAACGTTGACACCTCTGCTTTTAATTTCACCGAAGGTTGCTTAGAGTTTTCTATACAAAGATTCCGACGATCTCTTCTTTTTCGATTTCTATGTTTTTCTTTTCCTTGGACTATTGGAAAATCTCAAACTTTTGAGGATGTGGATTGTAAGAGTGACACTCTTGTCCGACCTTAGCTCAGTCTCCTCGAGTTGCATCTAGCGCGCAACCAAGTTTAACGTTCTCACTGATGCGTTACCATAAACAGTGTCACCTGCCTTCTTTCCACGATACACAGCGAAATAACGGAATTTAAACCAGGACATAGGCATATAGGCTGGGATCAGGAACTGTACGTCGTCTCATCACGCCACCTTCTTGACCAAATCATGGCGATGAAGACCTCTGCCACCATCATTATCAGGGTTCTAACTGATTGCCTTCTGATGAAGCGCCATCATGATCTTTTGGTATAACTAGCTCAGCTACTACCTCTGTTACGAATGCGGCAATTGCACGAGTAAAGAACTGCAGAGTCTGTGAAAATGTTATACAATCCATGAGGAACCGTACGGGAAGCAATATTATCACCGTATTTAACCAAACATGCAAGAAAACCCTCGATATCCCTGATAAAAAACTACTTAGTAAACAAGCACATTTTGACCGTCTCAAATACTGTAGCTTAACGCGCGGTACGGTATTATGCAAGACATGGAGGTGGGATAGCTCCAAATCTAAACCGAGCAGCGCGTTGTGGTTGTTGGTCTAGTACACTGCCAAGTCTGACTGGTTTTCATGCGGATTTTCACGCTAGTTTAAGTAAACGCTGGGCTAGTCACTAATACATAAACAGTTAAAACGTTATATCGCACACAACGAAGATTACGCGATTATCACTCAGATGTCTAGGTTAGCTGACGAGTGTGAAGGCACTAACGTATCCGGCTACAAACCTGAAAACAAAATAAAATTTCCAAATCATGTAAAGAGGAAAGAAAGAGTCAGTAACAAGTTTTTATTTCCATCGTCCACCCCAAATTATTTTGCAGAGTGTCACGTATGGTTTCATATTTCGAGACAACATACGTGGATGTACATTGGTGGAAAATTAGAGGCTATTTTTGCCCGTCTTCACGTCTCTTTTGGAAACTGACTACCTGCGTCAATGTTTACGTAACAGTAAAGACCTTACGGCCAAAATAATGGAAAAAACGATATATTTTCGCGGTGATCTCAAAGTATATGGGATCGATTCTCGGGTAACTGCCGTTCG
The DNA here is from genome assembly GCF_021461385.2 of Schistocerca piceifrons. Classification (NCBI taxonomy): domain Eukaryota; kingdom Metazoa; phylum Arthropoda; class Insecta; order Orthoptera; family Acrididae; genus Schistocerca; species Schistocerca piceifrons. The sequence goes on along the minus strand of NC_060140.1, from coordinate 282,509,646 downwards.
TATGCAAGCTGCTTCCATTAGACACCTCGTTGACCCAAGTACGAAAGTGCCGTTTCTTCCTCTGCACGTCACACATCGGTATAGCGTACGCTCCGCTGATGGATAAAACACAGATATCAGATTTATTACCGAGCGAGGTGGTGCAGTGGCTAGCACAATGGACTCGCATTTGGGAGGACGACGCTTCAATCCCGCGTCAGACCATCCTGATTTAGGTTTTCCGCGAATTCCCTAAATGGCTCCAGGCAAATGCCAGGATGGTTCCTTTGAAAGGGCACAGCCGACTTCCTTCCCCGTCCTTCCCTAATCGCCGGCCGCGGTAGCCGTGCGGTTCTAGGCACTGCAGTCCGGAACCGTGGGACTGCTATGGTCGCAGGTTCGAATCCTGCCTTGGGCATGGATGTGTGTGATGTCCTTAGGTTAGTTAGTTTTAAGTAGTTGTAAGTTCTAGGGGACTGACGACCTAAGATGTTAAGTCCCATTGTGCTCAGAGCCTTCCCTAATCCGATGAGACCGATGACCTCGCTGTCTGGTCTCATCCCCCAAACAACCCAACCCAACCCCCCTCAGATTTATTGCAGTGTCTGCCCACATAGTACCCGCCTCCGTACCCGAGATTGCTGACGCATACTTGTGCAGTTGCACTCGGCTCAAGGCTAAGCCGGTTCGAATACGGGTGGTGGCAAATTTTCACTACCAGTATTTGGTCGGCAAGGGCAGAAGAAGCGGTGGCACTTTCTGATCACGAGTAGTTGCGCCAAAGCCCTGGAACCGTCCGTCCTCTAGCGACGTTAAGGTGGTGCTGTTCGAGTGGAGTTTGTCTTCGCTTCACCTACAACAACGCCAGGACAACGCTGCAATGTGTAAGAACTCACCTCAGTCACTCACATGACACAGATATGTACCAGTTGGTTATAATTAGAGTGCAGTTAATCACAGAAGTCCAGAGTGGGCTGTAATTATCGTATATCAGCAAAACTTGGTAGGTATTCTAAATCGTTAATGTGGAACAGATTTACGCAGGTAAAAATTCAGTTCCAATTTTGGCCACCAGATGCAAAACTATCGCTGTGAATGCAAGAAAGGTGTGTAGAAATGCTTTCATATGTAATGGACAAGGAACGAGACGTGGACAGGAAAAGGTCAAACAAGTGGGAAAGCCATAGTGTTGATCTTATTGTTAACAGCGGCTTACACAATTTGTTCAGTATGACCACTTGAAACGCCAACGAAATGCTGTACAACGCCAGATTTGCGCCTGGTGGCCAAAAGTGCAACTAATTTTTTCCAGCGTAACTCAATTCGCATTAACACATTAGCATGTCTACCAGGTTTCGCTGTCATACGATAATTACAGCCCAAACTGAGCCTCTGTGAGCTGCTGCACTTCAATTATAACCACTAGACACTTGACACATTAAAATAAGTCAGAGGGAGGGAACGACAAACCACCTCCAATAGGACCTTGCCTACAGTGGCAATGCGGGGTTCCAGCACCTGTTCCCCTGCGATCATTCCCTCGGTATGGAACTCCTTTGATTTCACTGCCGGCATAATAGAGACCGTGATCGTGAAGAACGTTCAACAGCCTGACACTATGACAGTGGTGTGTTGGATGCTGAGACAGCGAGTGTTTATGCGAATGGGCGTGAACACAACAACTGCCGTTAGACACGCATTACCGGCGGACTCTCTCGCCGCCCCACTTGTACAGCCACTCGGTCGAGTGCCGGAATACTGCGGCAGTTTCCACAAATTAGCCGGCGCGAAATGTGGGCCACAGCGTTTACAGCCGTCGGCCCGCGCCGCGCAGTCTGCCACCGCAATGAGGGGAACCGGGCTGGTTCCGGCCCGGCGACCTCGCTGCTGAGGAAGGGACAATTCCCCGAAACGCCGGATCAAGGACACGCCCGCTACCGCTGTTGGCGAGCAGAGCGCTGAAGAGTCAGGTTCAGCATTGGCGATTCTGAAGGACTGACTGCCTGTAGGGTCATTAGTTCGAAGACTGGGTGTTTGCCGGATGAACTAAAAAACAATAACCGAGTGCGATGGTGCAGTGGTTAATAGGATAGCCCTTTTTGAATGTATGAAAAATAGGTGATTTTTGTGTTTTTTGTTCACGTAAAATAAAAAGGAATGCTAAATCTGATGATATATCTTTATTCCTGACTGTGGACTGTGGCTCAGAGCACTATGGGACTTAACATCTGAGGTCATCAGTCCCATAGAACTTAGAAGTGCTTAAACCTAACTAACCTAAGGACAGCACACAACACCCAGTCATCACGAGGCAGAGAAAATCCCTGACCCCGCCGGGAATCGAACCCGGGCGTCGGAAGCGAGAACACTACCACACGACCACGAGCTGCGGACTTTATTCCTGACATCTGTCTTCAATTTTTGTGTCCACATCAGACGCTCTCTATAATCTCTGCACCCCTTTGTGCCAGAACATTAGCCATCGGCGCGAAATGCGAAAGACCTCCTACTGAATCTGTAAGAAAATAATTTTGTACGTTTCCATTATATTTTCTGGCAGCATAGGATAACTGAAAAATATTACGTTCCAACAAAATGGGAACGTGTGGAAATAAATATCGTTCCCTTCGCTCACAAACTAGCGACAAAAACGAGCGCCAAAAAATAAACTTTTGAAGATATAGCAAGACGGTTACGTATGTTGACACATAATTCAATTTAGACCGCCAGCATGAAATTCTGATCAAAATCGGATGTACCGTTGTCAAGTTATCATACGCGCCAGTTTGAAAAACATGGTTTTTAAAAGTTTCGAGTTCCATTTTTTGTACACTACCGGCCATTAAAATTGCTACACAACGAAGAAATGCAGGTGATAAACTGGTATTCATTGGACAAATATACTAGAACTGACATGTGATTACATTTTCACGCAATTTGGGTGCATAGATCCTGAGAAATCAGTAACCAGAACAACCACCTCTGGCCGTAATAACGGCCTTGATGCGCCTGGGCATTGAGTCAAACAGAGCCTGGATGGCGTGTTCAGGTACAGCTGCCCATGCAGCTTCAACACGATACCACAGTTCATCAAGAGTAGTGACTGGCGTATTGTGACGAGTCAGTTGCTCGGTCACCATTGACCAGACGTTTTCAGTTGGTGAGACATCTGGAGAATGTGCTGGCCAGGGCAGCAGTCGAACATTTTCTGTATCCAGAAAGGCCCGTACATGACTTGCAACATACGGTCGTGCATTATCCTGCTGAAATGTAGGGTTTCCCAGGGATGGAATGAAGGGTAGAGCCACGGTTGGTAACACATTTGCATAGAGGAATGTAAAATATCTCATTTTACAACAACTGTGGACACCGTAGCCAAACAAATGTAAAATTTAAACACTGTAGTGTGTATCCACATAACGTGTGTGCCACTAAAATTCCATAAACTACTCTAATGTCAATACAGTGGATTCGATAAGTGATGATACGCAACAGAACCAGTAGTTTGTGATATTTCCTTCGGTGTAATAATCACAGTACACGTAATTCCTACTTACTGATACGTGGTACTTACTGCAATTAGGAAAACGTGGAAGGGAGGACCCACCAATATAACTTTCTTTTCACACACTCTGTTTATTTAGTAATATTCAATCATAACCTTTTTTTTTCAAGCAAACAGCTAATTTTCAAAATTCAGAAGACGGCCGGACCTGCAGCCCGCCCGTTATCGGGTCATACAGCGGTGTTTACTACAGCGCCGGACACAGTATGTCTTACTTAACGCCCTTCTGCAACACATGAAAACTATGTAAGCATCATTCATGACAATAGTGATTCAGTTACTCAAAACAGAAGACGTAACCTTTAATTTCAAAGCTATATGTCGAAAGATTCGGGGTTAAAATGCGCACCTGTGCTGAAAGGTTAAACAGATTAGGAAACAATACAATAATAAGGCTTACTTCAAAGCAACCAACTTCTTAATTTGAATCGGCAACCAAGATGCGACTGAATCCCAAACCGTCCCTTTTGACTATCTTCTTTTGATTAAAGCCCTGGTGCCAGCTGTCTATTAATATTTTCAAAGTTAAACTGATTGTCAGTTATTAAGACCGCTCTGAAGGAACGACTTAAAACATTACTTGTGAACACTTATTACAAGAGAACTCTCTCGGTGGAACCACAAGATCCAGCTGAAATACAATAATGACCCGGTCTTTCAAACACAGCAACACACAGATTAGTACAACAGATTGTTCAGATTATAAGTAATGACTGAAAAAATGCCATTACAATCAAATAATTGAATTGGTTAACATCTAAATCTAATCACAAGGTCCCTTTTTTGTTTAACGGCAACCTGTGCCTTAGTACAATTGTTCCGGTTGTATTTACGACCAAGAGCTGATTCATTAGAACATTAATGATCGGGTACAAACCAGAAAAGAAAGGCCATATATTAGAGGGATAAATTTTCAAACGACAACTAGGGTCCTCGTACAATACTACTGCCCATATTTACGACCAAAGGGCCGACCGAGTAAAACTCCGTGGGGCGGGTACAAACCAGAAAATAATAAGGAGGGCAGGTAGACAATGACACAAATCACCACGAGTTTACAGAATGTTACTCCCCTTTATTAGCCAGCAGTTCCATGGATCCACTGTGCGTCGCAGCGGTTACTGACAAGGGAACCTCCCCATCGCACCCGCCTCAGATTTAGTTATAAGTTGGCACAGTGGATAGGCCTTGAAAAACTGAACACAGATCAATCGAGAAAACAGGAAGAATTTGTGTGGAACTATGAAAAAAATTACTAAAATATACAAACTGAGTAGTCCATGCAAAGATAGGCAACATCAAGGACACTGGGAGTCAAGGAGCGCCGTGGTCCCGTGGTTAGCGAGAGCAGCTACGGAACGAGAGGTCCTAGATTCAAGTCTCCCTCCAGTGGAACGTTTAATTTTTTATTTTCAGTTTATGTGACAAACTCTTATGTTTTCATTACTTTTTTGGGAGTGATTATTACATCCACAAGAAAACCTAAATCGGGCAAGGTATGAGAATCTTTTTACCCATTCGCTAAGTGTACAAGTTAGGTGGGTCGACAACATATTCCTGTCATGTGAGGCACATGCCGTCACCAGTGTCGTATAGAATATATCAGACGTGTTTTCCCGTGGAGGAATCGGTTGACCTATGACCTTGCGATCAAATGTTTTCGGTTCCCATTGGAGAGGCACGTCCTTTCGTCTACTAATCGCACGGTTTTGCGATGCGGTCGCAAAACACAGACACTAAACTTATTGCAGTGAACAGAGACGTCAATGAACGAACGGACAGATCATAACTTTGCGAAAATAAAGAAAGTAAAAGCTTCAGTCGAGGGATGACTTGAACCAAGGACCTCTAGTTCTGCAGCTACTCACGCTAACCACGGCACCACGGCGCTCCTGAGCTCACATTCTCCTTGATGTTGCGTATCTTGCACATGGACTACTCAGTTTGTATATTTTACTGATTTTTCTCACGGTTCCACACAACTTCTTCCTGTTTTCTCGATTAATCTGTGTTCAGTTTTTCAAGGCCAATCCACTGTGCCAACTTATAACTAAATCTGAGGGGGGTGCGATGGGGAGGTTCCCTTGCGAGTGGTGCCGATGAAAGTCAGGTAGAAGAGGGCAGCCAGTCAGGAATGCTGCCAACCAACCGACGGGATGTCGGCCTGCTGCTTGTAGTCGACGCTGAGCCCGGTGAAGTACTCAGGTATCTTCGCTCTGCACAGGCCCTCCTTGCGCAGCTGGTGGCTTCGGCCTCTCGACCTCATGACCACCTCTTGGCACACCGCTACCTCCAATTCCCAAACGTGGTGCCTCATCTCGGGCCAGCGAACCCTATATATATATATATATATATATATATATATATATATATATATATATATATATATATATATATATACACTCCTGGAAATTGAAATAAGAACACCGTGAATTCATTGTCCCAGGAAGGGGAAACTTTATTGACACATTCCTGGGGTCAGATACATCACATGATCACACTGACAGAACCACAGGCACATAGATACAGGCAACAGAGCATGCACAATGTCGGCACTAGTACAGTGTATATCCACCTTTCGCAGCAATGCAGGCTGCTATTCTCCCATGGAGACGATCGTAGAGATGCTGGATGTAGTCCTGTGGAACGGCTTGCCATGCCATTTCCACCTGGCGCCTCAGTTGGACCAGCGTTCGTGCTGGACGTGCAGACCGCGTGAGACGACGCTTCATCCAGTCCCAAACATGCTCAATGGGGGACAGATCCGGAGATCTTGCTGCCCAGGGTAGTTGACTTACACCTTCTAGAGCACGTGGGTGGCCCGGGATACATGCGGACGTGCATTGTCCTGTTGGAACAGGAAGTTCCCTTGCCGGTCTAGGAATGGAAGAACGATGGGTTCGATGACGGTTTGGATGTACCGTGCACTATTCAGTGTCCCCTCGACGATCACCAGTGGTGTACGGCCAGTGTAGGAGATCGCTCCCCACACCATGATGCCGGATGTTGGCCCTGTGTGCCTCGGTCGTATGCAGTCCTGATTGTGGCGCTCACCTGCACGGCGCCAAACACGCATACGACCATCATTGGCACCAAGGCAGAAGCGACTCTCATCGCTGAAGACGACACGTCTCCATTCATCCCTCCATTCACGCCTGTCGCGACACCACTGGAGGCGGGCTGCACGATGTTGGGGCGTGAGCGGAAGACGGCCTAACGGTGTGCGGGACCGTAGCCCAGCTTCATGGAGACGGTTGCGAATGGTCCTCGCCGATACCCCAGGAGCAACAGTGTCCCTAATTTGCTGGGAAGTGGCGGTGCGGTCCCTTACGGCACTGCGTAGGATCCTACGGTCTTGGCGTGCATCCGTGCGTCGCTGCGGTCCGGTCCCAGGTCGACGGGCACGTGCACCTTCCGCCGACCACTGGCGACAACATCGATGTACTGTGGAGACCTCACGCCCCACGTGTTGAGCAATTCGGCGGTACGTCCACCCGGCCTCCCGCATGCCCACTATACGCCCTCGCTCAAAGTCCGTCAACTGCACATACGGTTCACGTCCACGCTGTCGCGGCATGCTACCAGTGTTAAAGACTGCGATGGAGCTCCGTATGCCACGGCAAACTGGCTGACACTGACGGCGGCGGTGCACAAATGCTGCGCAGCTAGCGCCATTCGACGGCCAACACCGCGGTTCCTGGTGTGTCCGCTGTGCCGTGCGTGTGATCATTGCTTGTACAGCCCTCTCGCAGTGTCCGGAGCAAGTATGGTGGGTCTGACACACCGGTGTCAATGTGTTCTTTTTTCCATTTCCAGGAGTGTATATCAGCAAGCGAAGATCTTCTAAGGACACAACCTACAGATACCAACTCTTCCTCATAGATATTGGCAATGGGGTCGCAAGAGGGATAGTCATTACTACACCTGAGCTAGTGGCACCGGACAGGTCTACTAATTCAAAGGCGCCACGGCTCACTTACTACCATCAAGATTATTCTTTCACATATTGCAGATCAAACTATATGCAGCAGTCCCTTTCATTTATTCATGACTACGGTTGCCTTTTGTATTTTTGTACATGAAAACCTGTACTGTGATCAAAATTAATGAAAACAAGTAGTCACCTAGAACTGCAGTGAATATGTCGCAAGGATAGAAAATTTGTGCCAGACAGGGACTCGAACTCGGGTTTCCTGCATATGACGAGTAATGGCCTTTAGCATTATGCTGGCCGGCCGGGGTGGCCGAGCGGTTCTAGGCGTTACAGTCTGTAACCGCGCGGCCGCTACGGTCGCAGATTCGAATCCTGCCTCGGGCATGGATGTGTGTGATGTCCTAAGGGTAGTTAGGTTTAAGTAGTTCTAAGTTCTAGGGGACTGATGACCTCAGAAGTTAAGTCCCATAGTGCTCAGAGCCATTTGAACCATTATGCTGTCTGGGCACACCTTCAGCACAAAATCAATCGTGTCACTGATGTATTCTACCACTTTCGAACAAGCACAGGTGCTTCTCCATTCCGGAACTGTAGGACAATAGCTTCCGTGCCATAAGCGATGTAAATTAATAGAATTAAATTCAGTGTAATGAAATGTGTAGAATCCATGAATATCAACTGAATGAAATAAAACTACACGAAAGCAACATGTAATACTTCAAATTTGTTTGTCTGGTATTTTTATACCGGAGTGAAGAAGCAAGTGTGTTTACTCGGAATGTTATAACGAAACATCAGTGATAGTGAAAGTATGGGTCAGCCTTGTGGAGAGTACAGATAGCCCAGCTATCAAGATCACTGCTCACGAAAAGCAGGACATGTCGTTCTACAGCAAATTTTCATTTATTAGACATCTTCATTACATCAGAGCTCGCCATCTACCGAGCATACGTCACAGACATCCTTTTATGTCACTGCATTTGATTCAGTACCTTCACGTCTATTCCATCTATTTCACGAAAGTGAAATTAGTTCCATTGATAACTGCGATTTCACACTTCATGCACCCAAACAAGTAAAGGATTCAGTGTGCATCTGTCGCTTGCCGGGAGAAGCACTTTGAAGTCTTCAGCGGGCGTGCGGCCGCACGTGATGCACTGTGGCACGTCAGGAATTCTGGCATCGCCTCTTATAAATAGAACAGCCGAGCTGCTGGGGTCTCCACCACTTCCGTTTTGGAATTCCTTTCCTCCATCGCGTGACCGAGAAGTCAATGCCACAGCGCTTCGTGCACTGTTTGCGTACATGATACGACTGTGACCGATTGCTCGGGGCCGCGCGGGATTAGCCGAGCGGTCTGGGGCGCTGCAGTCATGGACTGTGCTGTTGATCCCGGCGGAGGTTCGAGTCCGCCCTCGGGCATGGGTGTGTGTGTTTGTCCTTAGGATAATTTAGGTTAAGTAGTGTGTAAGCCTAGGGACTGATGATCTTAGCAGTTAAGTCCCATAAGATTTCACACACACACAACCATGCATGAGCAGCGCCTATTAGACGGACGGGGTCCGACAGCCGATCAGTTCCACCAGGAAGGAGGTACACGGCTCGTGTTGTCCGTAGTTCAACAATGCCGAGACGGTCAATACCGCGGTTCGATCGCGTCCGCGTGTTACTGTGTGCCAAGAAGGGCTCTCAATAAGGGAAGTGTCCAGGGGTCTTGGAGTGTACCAAAGCCATGTTATTCGGACAAGGAGGAGATAGAGAGACACGAACTGTCGATGACATGCCTTGCTCACGCCGCCCAAGGGCTACTACTGCAGTGGATGACCACTACCTCCGGATTATGGCTCGGAGGAACTCTGACAGCAACGCCACCACATTTTTTTTTTTTTTTTTTTGATTGCTCGGCACTACGTAATTGCAAGAGAAACGAAACTACGTTAGTCATTATTTGTCTGGTGTTTCTCTGCCTTGAAGACCAACTTCCAACTTTCCGACTTTACTTTCATCCTATAGTGATTGCACTTATGAGCTATTTGAGGCCATTTCTATCCAATCAGATGGTTCAAATATCTCTGAGCACTATAGGACTTAACATCTGAGGTCACCAGCCCCTAGACTTAGAACTACTTAAACCTAACTAACATAAGTACATCATGCCCGAGGCAGGATTCGAACCAGCGACCGTAGTCTGTTGAATCTCCGGGTGTCATCGGACCTTCACGATTTTGCCCGTTTATCACTTGTGGGTCCGCCAAGTGGACGTGTCCCCACCGGCCTTCCCATCGGCACTGCTTTGCCTCCGATCCACATATCCTGCCAATCGAAGTTTTTTTTCCTTCATTTATGGACAACATCTCGTTCTTCCTTATTCTTTAACCATCCACATCGTGCACAGGATCAGAGACCTTCTTCAGATTTTCATTCGAATGCTAACAGCTTGTAATTGCCCGCTTTTTGGTAGTCAAGATATCTGTTCGCCCAGTGGAGAGCGGCGGCTGGTACGTGTCGTGCGCAGACGGCTTCGCTTGGCTTGGCTCTGAGCACTATGGGACTTAACATCTATGGTCATCAGTCCCCTAGAACTTAGAACTACTTAAGCCTAACTAACCTAAGGACATCACACAACACCCAGTCATCACGAGGCAGAGAAAATCCCTGACCCCGCCGGGAATCGAACCCGGGAACCCGAGCGCGGGAAGCGAGAACGCTACCTGGCGGCCAGGGCTTCATGTGGGCATACAGCTAATGGTTATACACCGTCATTAGACTCGGAGCGAAACTTTAGTTGAAGCACCTTACATGTCGCCTAAAAGTGAGGTTTCTCTAAATGTGAAGTTTAACGTACTATTCCGCCACTCCAACGCAGTACATACTAGGTGCGACAATAAAGTAATGAGACTGATTTTCTTCGCAAGATGTGGCAACCCTGCAGACTTGAGTAGGCACAGTATCTTCGACGTTGGTCTATAAGCTGCTTCTAGTCCAAGCGGCACATCGATGCAACTGCTCAGTTGTGAGTTGTGCTGTTATAACAGTTAACCGATATTACTACAAAGAGCGTTTAGAAATACTTCGTAAAAGAGTTCTTCGTGTCCGTTCCAACATCGGTGATAGTTGGATTTTGCATCACGACAATGCGCCATCCTATACTGCTCTGTCAGTAGAGCAATTTTTAACCTCAAAACAAATTTCAGTACTATCACAGCGACCTTATTCACCAGATATCGCTCCGTGCGACTTTTTTCTATTTGCAAGAGTCAAAACGGCGGTCAAGGGACACCATTTTCAAAGAACACAAGATGTCCAAAAAGCTGTGACGAAGGTCTTGGAGGATGAGTTCCAGAAATGTTACCATCAATGGCAGAAGCGCTGGAAAAAGTGCGTGCAATCAGAAGGGAACTACTTTGAAGGAAACAACACTAAATTTGACTAAAACGGTAAACAACATTTTTTTTCACATCAGTCTCATTACTTTACTGTCGCAACTCGTACTGTCTTCTCAAGAACCTTTAACTGTGGTGGGGATACGTCAGTGAGATGCCTGAATGTCTCTGAACGAATGGCAGCCCATTCTTCCTCAAGAAGCAAAACCAAACAGGTAGTGGCGTTGGACGCTGGGGTTCAAACTCATCCGGAAAGCGTTCCATTATCTTTAGGCCGAGACTCTGGGCAGGCCAGTACATTTCGGAACTGCACACAAACCATTCCTACACACTCGTAGATGCTTCTTTACGACACGGTACGTTGTCATGATGGTCCAGTCATTGTCTCCGAACTGTTCCTCTACTGTGTGCAGTACACAATACAAACAATCCTGTCGGAGGAATATCCGCAACTGAGCATTTTCCCAGAGGCTGAAAATACCGCTACAGTTGTAAGGTTCTTTTATTTAACACACGACCGGTTTCGGGCTCTTATATGCCCGTCTTCAGGTGTCTTAACTTGGTCCTGTGACCCCTAGCGCCGCGGCGGACGTGAACTACTCGTGATGTAATACCAACGACAGAAACCGATCGTTTGTTAAATAAAAGAACCTTACAACTGTAGCGGTGCAGTACACAATAGTGTAAAATGTTTTCAAATCCTTCCGCATTTAGTGTTTGTAAGTGCGATAAGGGAGTTACACCGCAACCACAAGAAAAAGCCAATACCGTAACACCCATGTTGTCTGTAATACAGTGTTGGCACTGAAACGCCTGGTTAAATCCGCAGGACGGAACAGCTAGTTGGAATTGTGGAAAGGGGCCAAAAATGAGCGACTGTCAGTTACACTCGAAAACATGTAACTTTATTCAGTTGCCCAAACACTACAGCGCAAATTTCCGACCTTAGCTATCGACTGAATATGTCACACAATCTTATGGCTTAAGAGCACAACCTCTTTAATTTTTTAAAACGGCTGAAGGCCCATGATTTAAAACACAATTACAACAAATTTTAAAAGGCAGAAAGCGCAAGGTTTTATCCTTAAATAATATTTCAAATGATGCTGAAGGCCCGAACAATCTAAGACTTGACAAGTAAGGAACTTTCAATTGTAAAATGGCTGAAGGCCCCTATTTAAAACCCAACTAAAAGCATACAGATTCAAACCATCATCTATGAGCCATTAAAATACACAGTTAAAAACCAATAAGAAAAGACATTACAGCCAGCGGTGCTCAGGAGTTTCGGGGGGTCGGTCTGCACTTGAAATATTAACGTTCGCTTAGGGGAGACAGGTAGTCGGCCCAACTATATTCGATCCGCCGGCAACTCAACCAAGAGACAGTCAGAGGACCAGCCTGCAAGAGACTTGCTTTCCACCCGTCCAGTACACAAGAAACTCCAGAGCCAAAACGTAAAAGGCGTAGCCGCCCACAACGAAGTATGCATAAACTGTCAAAACTACACACACGTGTTGGACAGCGACAACACGGTGAGGAAAGGACACTGCCTGCATTTATTTCAGCGGCCAGGTAGGCGACCGGAACGCTAACAGCCACAAGGCAGAAAATTCCGCTGGTGCACTTGGACTTCAAATAACCAAAATACAGTTAAACTCCACTGGATGGTGGCCAAACTGTCGCCAACTCGAACACTCGCTGTAGCTCACGGGAATGCCCCCAACAGCCAACCATGAAAATCAACGGCACAGTGTGAACAGACTGGCTTCGGTAATTAAATCACCACTCAACTTTGATGTTCTGGGTCGGTGAGCCACGAACCTCGTAGCAATCGGAACAGCTCCCACACCGACACTGCGTAGAGACCGCCAGCGGGTCCGGCCCACTGTGCCGCGCGGAGATTTCCTGGCTGATCCACTCCAACCGACCGACTGCTCGCTGCCAGTACGCCGACAACATTTAAAATAACTTGTCAGTCAAAATCACACAAACTACACACAGTTCCACGAACATTTGCACGACGAATTAGACAATGCTACGGCAGTGACTGTACAATAACAGGGACGAATCACGCGCCGCACACACAGCCAACCCATAAGCGATCACCGCCCAAATACACGTCGTCCGCCAAGACAAACGACCGACGACCATCAAAAGTAGTCGCCACTCCAATCATGTGCGTCAGAAAGCGTCGGGCGAGTCTTGGCAGTCCGGACCGCACTGCTGCCGCGTACCGACTGAACTTGTGCCGCGTGCCAACTCAAACACTGCCAGGTCCGAACTAACTGCTGGCACTTTCCAGCTGACTAGTCGACACACGACGACCAGGAAGTAATAGCAATCCAGCAAAGATAATACGGCAGGACTTATATCGATAAGCGCTGCTGCTGCCGCTCACGGGCAGGTAAAGCAGCAACCCAGTGACACAAGTAATTGAAACTAACATAAGGAGTTGGCAGTACGGTAAAAACAGGATGTTAAATAAGAGACTGCACGACCACGAGCTACGCACGGCTCAGGTAGGTGACATTCTCCAGCTATTAGCCAAAACAAAATCCTTCCAAGGTATCGACACAGAGTATAGCGTTCTTATTCCCTCTAAATCAATCGTTTCCAGCCATTCGCTGTTCAGTGGCATCCTCTTCAGAACACCTCAAGCGTCACTTAGCATCAACCACAGAAATGTGTGGCTTAGGAGGAGCTGCTCCGCTACTGTAACCCATTCCTTTTAACTCCCTATATGCAATCATTGAAAGTGTGGAAAATTATGTATAGAGCAAACAAACGAGGCCCACAGTTCAGAAACACGTCGTGGAACAGTAGCGGTACTTACCTCTTCCAATGTAGCAAATGCGCTAATGCAGAACACTGTATTTCTTCTGGTCATTCGCTGAAATACAGCGAAACAGAAATTGTGGCCAATTCTTCAAACTTTTGGAACTCTATCAATAAATCAGTGGAAATATGGTCCCTAACCGCTAGTACATGAGGTCTGCCTGTTCTTATTTCAGTTGTGGTTGATCCTTCGTGTTTCTACTTCACAATCACACCGCCGACAGTCCATATGGCCAGCTTTAGAAGGGCTGAAATGTCTCTGATGGATCTGTTACTCAGGTGACATCTAATGACTAGTCCACGTCCAAAGCCAATAAGCTCTTCTGACTGATCCAGCCTGCTGTGACTGGTTCTCTACTGACAACTACGTACTACCCCTTCCTTCCATACTGGCAGCTCCGCTGCTCCTGAGATCTGGTGGTCAGTTCCGCGTTACTCGGGGATGTCGGGATTAGACAGTGTATAGATGCTAGGCCATGCAAGATCGAAAGGCCACGTCATATATCTATCAGGGAATGGGCTTATGTCCCCATCAACACTGCAGCAACATCTTGAGTAGTTCTCTCAGCTTAACAACCACTGAAGCGGCTACCCTTCCTTTTACACGGCAGCTGAGAAGATCTGAAAGTGGTGCGTCCAGCGAAAACACAGGAAACAGGTGGGGCACTAGGTCATCTTTTCAAACGAGTCCCTGATCTGTGTACATCATGCATGTATCCATATGTGAAGGCTTCGAGGAGAACAAGCTTTGTCGGATTGTAAACACCATCGTCATTTGGGCCCCACACCTGGCTTGATGATTCTGTGCGCCATTCGGTACACAACACGATCACCTCTGGTTCACATGACGAGCAGCATCGAATCTACATCTCCAATTACATCATACTCCGCAAGCCACCTAATGGTGTGTAGCGTAGGGTACTTCTGGTATCACTAACTGATCCCTCCTACCCTGTTCTACTCGGGAATGGCGCGTAGGAGGAAGAATGATTGTCAGTAAGCCTCTGTACCCGCTCTAATTTCTGGAATTTTCTCGTCATTATCATTACGCGAGATGTATGACGGAGGAAGTAACTCTTCTCGTAAAGTGCTCTTTCGAAATTTCAATAGTAAACCTGTATATGATCCACAAAGCCTCTCTTATAACGTCTGCCCATGGAGTCTGTTGAGCATCTGGGAAACGCTCTCGTGGCGAATAAACTATCCCGTGACGAAACGCGTCGCTCTTCTTTGGATTTTCTCTATCTCTTCTATTAGTCCTGGTTGATAAGGATCCCAGATTGATGAACAAATTTAAACTTTTTTCTGCATCTGTTTTGTAAATGGGTGGATTGACCTAATTTTGGAGTGCTGAATACGCTGGTAAAATCAGTTTTTCTCTATGACGTCACATTTCCTAGATACACAGCAGAATAAAAAATGGTAATAGCGAAAATTGACACAGTTAAGTCAAACAAAAATACACGTTCAGAACGTTTGAAATCAATACTATTTCATATGTATATATGAGCATGATGCCAATAAAAGGTCCAAATTAGTTCAGAAGATATTTTCACATTTAATAATCTTTGGGTTTTGAGAAATGCGACGACGGAGCTCTTCTTTTGTTTGCCGTTTCAGCACTCTCCCTAACAAGACCCCAGCAGTAGGCAGCCACCATAGAAGGGTTCCAATGGCCTTGGTAACGGTGTTCCATGGTAAGAATGTCTTGGTCAAAGCGTTCACCAAGCTCATCGCTTACGGCTCCCAAATTTTCCGGGATAAATCGAGGTGATAATGTAAAAAGTGAAGTTTAAGCGACATTCTACACCCCATGCTCTTATAGTTGTCCAACAGAGCATTCACAATGGTAACACAGTTTTTTGTTTTTTCTGTTACCCAAAAAGCCCTTCACTATTGCTTTAAAAGAAGACCAAGTAGCTACTGTATTTGGATATCTGTGAGTTTGGTATCAAAGGTTGGATCTTTCAGAAGTTTTCTTATTTGTGGTCCAACACATACACACTCTTTCAGCTTTGCCTCACTTGATTTGGAAAACTTTTAAGTGATTGAAGGACTCACCTTAATCCAGAGCTTTTACAAAGTTCTTGGTAAGGCCCAACTTGACACGAAGGGGAGGCAAAATGATTTTATCGGGCTCAACAAACAAGGTATTGTTCACATTTACGTTTCCATTCCTTGAGTGTATAGTGGTTCTTGGTGTCTCAGATGTCCCAAAGGCACAAGAAGTAGCAGTATTTCGTGAATCCAGCCTGTATATCTGTAAGGAGTGCAACAACTTTTAAAGCACAGCAAAGATACCATTCATGATCCTTATATTTGATTGCCTCTAGCAGCAAAGCCATGGTTTCATAAGTTTCTTCCATGTCTACTGAGTAAGCGAAAGGTACCGGTGGAAATGCATTGCCATTATGCAGTAGTACTGCTTTCAATCTGGTTTTACTGGAGTCTATAAATAGTCGCCACTCCTGAGGATTATGTTGTACACGTAGCTGCATCATCAGACCATCGACATCCCTACAAACGCACACTGAATTCTGCATATCGAAATATTGAGCGAAGGAAGCACCTCTTGATCTAAAACAAGAAATTTTTGTTCCTGGAGCTAGAAGGTTCCGTTGTTGCAGTCTCGACCCCAAGAGTTCAGCTTGCTGTTTCGAAAGATTCAGATCGCGAACCAAATCGTTCAATTCCTTTTGATTGAAGAGCTGAGGCGGAGTGTCATGATATAGAGGGCAGTGCTCTTCCATATGTTCAATACTTTCTGATTCACTTGACATGGTGTCTGGTTCCGTGTCTTTCAAGTTACAGACAGGAACAGGGAACCCCTCATCATGGGGAACAGGCAAATGCACTGAAGATACATTTGGATACTTTATTTTATATCTAGTTTTGCTTGTATGTCCAGAAATATTTGTCAGACAGAAGTAACAGTATGAATAATGGTCCTTAGGCTCACACCACACCATCGGGATAGCGAATGGCATGGCTCGGCGTTTTCCTTTTAACCATTCGGTTAAGGTTGTAGTACAGGTTATGCAGGCAATATCAGATGCAATATTTTTATCTTGATCACCAACAGGACAATCAAAATACAATTTATGTCTTCTTAACCAAATAAGTGATTGGTTTTCTTTGGGCTTTTGGGGTGAATTTTCCACGCACATAACAAAAGTTGTCGACTTGTTTAGACAGCAACGAGATTTACTAGTTGCTATCTTTCTTAGTGTAAGTTTTAAACACAGAAAGTTTGCACTATCTTTCACAGGAAACACTCACTGAAGACCTCTTTCACACCGCTGGATTACCACACCAACCATTTACTGATGATTTCTAGATCTTCTAGTTCTCCTCTGCAGATCAGAAACAAACAATTAAACATCAAAACAGAAGAACAGCAAAAAGCGAAATACTGAATACGAAAAATAAAAAAAAACTTTAAAAACTCAAAAATGGTACGTGCTGGAGCATTTTGAAAGGTATATTCGGATTCTACACACCAAAATACATACTAGTTGATGTATCACATCCCATACTCAAAATGGCTGTTGACTAGTGTAATCAAATAATCCGTCGGACAAGTTCCTTACAAAACATTTCCTTCGTGGGTGAGTTGCATTTCCTGAAGATTCTTCCTATGTACCTCTGTCTGTCATCCGCTTTTCCTACTATGTGTTTTATGTGGTCATTCCATTTACGATGGCTCTGATTACTTAGTCTTAGATGTTTTACAGTAGATACTGTCTACAACAGTTTCTCATCAACAGTGTACTTGTACAGTAGTGGCTTTCTTTTTCTATTATGTGCAATGTGTTACACCTGCCAAGGTGAAATTCCATTCATTAAGTCCTCTGCAGGTCATTCTGCAAATCGATATTGTCTTGTGGAGTTGCTGCTTTGATATAGACAATCGCATCATCTGCGAACAGTCTTGAAGAGCACCCAACGTTTTCTACTAGATCATTTATAAACGTTGTAAATAATAACGGTTCTAACATGCTTCCTCGGGTACTGCGAAAATTATCTTTACGTTTGTCGATTTTATTCCTTTAAGAGCGATGAGTTGAGCTCTTGTCTGCAAGGATGTTTTGACTCCAGTCGTAAATTTGGTCAGATACTCGATAAACTCGTACCCATATCTGAAATCTAAGCTCGGTTTGAGTCGATGTACAGCCAGGTATTTCGTTGTTGTTGCTGGAGGTAATAGCTCTGTGTACTAAATTGCGAATCCTTTTCTCCCCCAAATCATCTACAAATTTAAGCATGCACGCTAATTGCATACGCCCAATTCTTTCTGGTGCAGCATTTTCTATGGCCAATTCTGTATTATGCTTAACTACACGCAGGTGTTCATGAAGTTGTGTACTGAATATAAGTGGCAGTGTACTGAATATAAAGGCAGTGTAGTTTGCCCCATTATATAATGACGAACACGGTCCAAGGATGAACAGCAAGGGAGGACTGCGCCCGTACGCTGAACGCATCCGTAATTTGGTTCGGATGGATGGCCGATCGGAGGTTCGTCGTTTTTGTCACACCCTAGGTTGAGGTAGTGCTCTAATTTTATCGGCGTCCGCAGCAATCTCTTCCTGCTTGTCCAGGGACCGGTCCTGCTGCGTTCTCCCTTCCTTCGTTTTTCTCTACCGCTCACGATACGCCTATAAATACTTCCGTCCGACGTAAACGCTGCACCCAAACTAGTTAATAGTCCGTGAGCGCCGGGAGAACCATGTCGGAGAGATCATTACACCCGTAACGATATGTAGCGACGGACATGCGATCGGAAGGGTCAGGTCGCTTACTGCCAGTATCGTATTCTGCTGATGCACTGAAGACGTCATTTAGTATGTAAATGCGGTGGTGAGGGTTCCGCTGCATTGAAAGTCATATAATTCCGGATAAGGGGGACGAGGGAAGAGGGGGAAGATGAAAGATCTCACAGTTCATAAAATATTCCTGGCTGTTAAGCCGTGGCAGAATGGATTTCATATTAATACCCAACGATGAAGAGAGATTCGTTTAAAATTAGGCTCCTTTTAAGTTTCTGACGATTGCTTTAAAGCAATACAGTACATACGATGCCCTCTCCTTAGTTTCCTAGAGTCCACTTTGCGTATGGTATTGCAGAGTACTGGTCCATCAGGATTAAAAGGGTGGAGCGATTGATTGAGCTTGGGTCACACATTTTACATAAAAAATTTATTGAAACTTTAACTAAATTTAACGTTAACTCACTTCAACATGCCAAAGCCAACCTGCGTGGACTCAACAGCTCAAAGAAATATGAATTTAAGAACAAGCCAAAATTGCTTAAAGTACTTAAACCGTCACTTCTATGAATCATTTAATACAACAGTCCAGTAAATAATCTCTCATCAAGACAGCTTTAGCCAAAATGTCTTTCAATAATTTAAACAGGTTTGATAGTAACAGTGAATTCAGAAGACACTTACAGAATTAGAAAGAAGAAAGGCTCGCACGCAACGCATCAGTTAAAAAAAGAAAAAAAGTTGATGAAAGATTTAATGCTTTATTTTTTAACAAACAGACAAGTAATACGTAACTGTACCGTATAAACTACAATCTCATTGAGAAAAATACTTTAGTTAAGACAGGCCGGTGAGTACGGCTTACTTATAAAAGATTATATTGAAAGGCAGGCAATACACTCATGCAACCATAACCACCGAAGGAAACTGTTGACTATATAAGGCATAAACAACGTTAGCTTCCTTTCTACACTGCGTGTTACATCGACGTCACTCTCCTTCCCACATGTGGCAGGCATTTAACGCATCGATTTTTTCAAGCAATAAATGTAAAGGGAATCGGACATACAACATACTATGATTAATAGCCAGTAAAAAATGTTCGGCGATGCAGTCATGGACTGTGCGGCTGGTCCCGGTGGAGTTTCGAGTCCTCCCTCGGGCATGGGTGTGTGTGTTTGTCCTTAGGATATGGTTCAAATTGCTCTGAGCACTATGGGACTTAACTTCTGAGGTCATCAGTCCCCTAGAACTTAGAACTACTTAAACCTAACTAACCTAAGGACATCACACATATCCATGCCCGGGGCAGGATTCGAACCTGCGACCGTAGCGGTCCCGCAGTTCCAGACTGTAGCGCCTAGAACCGATTGGCCACCCCAGCCGGCTCCTCAGGATAATTTAGGCTAAGTAATGTGTTAGCTTAGGGACTGATGACCTCAGCAGTTACGTCCCATAAGATTTCACACACATTTGAACATTTTTGAACAATAAATGTTCTTAATATCAAGTCAGTTTGATACCTCTTCCTTTCTGTACAACTGATGGCCAGCGTAAATATCATTACACATCCCAGTAACGGATAATCACGCGAGGGCAACTCGGGTTCGGAAATCAGCAAGCAAAAATGTCAGTACCCAAAGAAACACCCTCTGTGCTTCAATACAGGAACACAGTCTGTCGGTGGACTCAATACAGCTCACTGCCATTCAAGACGGAACTCAACAAATATGCCAGTGCATTTTAGCACGAAGAGCAACCGCACCCTGAACTCGCCACACATCACAAATGCACACTCTTCCATCGTACGGGCCCACCAGGATTTCAGAGCATAAACTTCGCAGTGCACGCCAGACCAGCTGCGGACGTCTGTTTACGAGGGAATCCCCTCGCAACTTTCCGCTTCTTCCTATCGCCCCGAACTGTCACTGCCCACTTCCTCATTGCTGGCCCACAGACAAACACTTATTTTGACAGCGATCTCGTATTGCTAACGGTGGAAGTATTGACATCTTAGGTGGTACTTTGAAACAGTGCCAACCATGACACAATAGCCATTAGTATAAATAACCCTACAGCTTCGGTGCTTGTTTAAAAATAAAATCTGGCCCAAGTTTTTTAGTACAGCATCACATTTAGTGTCTCTTCAGGAAAACTTTTTGGAATGTGTATGCCCGCGTCGTCATGTTCTTCTACAGACCATCGTGGCCCTGCGAAATTTAAAACTTTCGCGGCTTATAGCTTGTCCCATGAAATTTCTGGCGGACTTCTGGATGTCAATAACATTCCGTACGACAATGCCGAATGACATCGTTCAAGAGTGAATCGTGGAACTGTAGAGGCACGTTTGCCTGCTCCAGGTCAGCAAATCCGAGCAATAAGAACTTCGGCTCCGTCCCTCAAGATCTATATATACGCAGACGACATAGTGGTGGGATCATAAGATACAAATGAACTACAGAAAGAAATAAGTGCTCTTGGAACATGGGCTGAACAAAACGGACTGCAGGTAAACGCAGAAAATGGTTCAAATGGCTCTGAGCACTATGGGACTCAACTGCTGAGGTCATTAGTCCCCTAGAACTTAGAAACCTAACTAACCTAAGGACATCACAAACATCCATGCCCGAGGCAGGATTCGAACCTGCGACCGTAGCGGTCTTGCGGTTCCAGACTGCAGAAACGCAGAAAATACTGCACACATAGTCTTCAGGAAAGGACGTCTATCCACGAAGCACAAAATATACCTCAAATAAGAACCTCTACAAACTACGAACAGCTTCAAATATCAGGGAGTAACGATTCAGACAACAGCACACTCATACAGAATCCACACAAGACGACTAGCAGTAGCCGCAACCAAAGACATCTACGACATCAAGTCACTAAGCAAACTATCCCTGGATACAGCTATGGCCCTCTTGGAAGCGAAATCGTTCCTTTTCTAACATATGGGATAGAGATAACATGAGAAAAGCTAAGCTACGGTTCAAATGGTTCAAATGGCTCTGAGCACTATGGGACTTAACCTCTATGGTCATCAGTCCCCTAGAACTTGGAACTACTTAAACCTAACTAACCTAAGGACATCATACAACACCCAGTCATCACGAGGCAGAGAAAATCCCTGACCCCGCCGGGAATCGAACCCGGGAGCCCGGGCGCGGGAAGCGAGAACGCTACAACACGACCACGAGCTGCGGGCGCTAAGCTATGGTGACCTGCTACGAATGGAAAAAGTGAAAGCCAGATTCCTGAAGGCAGCCCTCGGAATTTCCAAGTACACCAAGTCAAGACCAGCGTACAAACTCCCGAGAGAAACATTTCTAGTAGAGGACCTGAGATGGAAATTCAACGTGCCTTACACAGACAATTGAAAGAAACTACGGCTAGAGAGGGAGAATAAAAAGGAGATATGGCTAGGGTTCTACTCTTCAGAGGCCTTGGTGAACAGAACATGGATCGGCACAAACCAGGAGCTGAGACACTTCATAAATTCCATGGAGGTCCACGGCTACCATCACATAATCTGCAGGGCGAAGATATACCCCAACTCGGACTCGACACGCGTACGTCAACTCTGTAAAAAACATTGCGACCGATACCACGTACTAAAGTGTAAAAACCGTGTGAAATAAATCATAGACCTCTGTGTTAAATAATGTATCTTGATATGCACAACTTGTGCGCAATAAAGTTTATGTATAAGTTCCTCCAGCAGTTAATTCATCTCTTGATGTCTCGGAATGCGATCCCTTCTTTTACTCAGTTTATGCCTCATATTTCGTTTCTTCCCAGGTCTACTATCTCACGGTTAGTTATGTAATCTAGCCAGCTAATCTTCAGCATTCTTCTGTAGCACCAAATTTCAAAAGCTTCTATTCGTTTCTTGCCTAAATTGTTTCGTCGACATTCCACTTCCATACATAGCTACACTCCGTACAAATACTTTCAGGGAAGACTTCTTAACATGTTTATTTGATGTTAACAAATCTGTCATCAGGCTCGCTTTTCTTGCCACTGTCGGTCCACATTTTATATCCTCTCTACTTCGGCCATAATCAGTTATTTTGCTGCCGAAATAACAAAACTCATCTCCTACTTTAAATGTCTTATTTTCCTAATTTCCTGAGCGTCACTTGATTAAATTCGACTACATTCCATTATCCTCGTTTGCTTTTGTTGATTTTCGTCTTATATCCTCCTTGCGAGACACTGTCCATTTCGTTCAACTGCTCTTCCAAGTCTTTGCTGTCTGTCAGAATTACAATGTCATCGGCAAGCCCGAAAGTTTTTATTTCTTTTCCGCAAACTTTGATTTCTACTTCAAAGTTTTCTTTGGTTTATTTTACTGCTTGCTCAGTGTACAGATTGAATAACTTCGACGATAGACTGTTCTCAACCACTACTTTCCCTTCATACCCCCAGCTCTTATAACTGCCGTGTTGATTCTGTACAAGTTGTAAATAATGTTTTGCTCCCTGCATTTTACCCCTGCTATCTTCAAAATTTCAAAGAGAGTACTCCAGTCAACACTGTCAAAACCTTTCTTTAGTTAATAATAGCTATAAACGTAGTGTTGCCTTTCAGAGTGTTGATTTAAAAAAGAGAAAGCCAAGCCAGTCCCAACCAGCGCCAACACTCAGTCTTTTCAAGTGCCCCTTATCGCCGCTTCGAGATGCACATATTGTTCCATCAGCGCATCGCTTCAGCTTTTAGAACAGGCAGTGGAGCGTGGTCCTCCATTTTCGTTACGACAGCCTCCCGCACCGTTACTCAGGAGTCTTGACAGGCTGTGCGTGAGTGCGTGGCACCGGAGGTGGGGGACCCGCGCGGAGGTGTTTACGTTGTGGTTTTTGTGCTGTTAGCCGGCCCTGTTTCTTTGTTTCCTCTCCGGCGACCCGCTGACACGCTGTGGCCGACCTCCTGCATTCCGGGCCACAGTCGAGAGTTCCTGTGGCAGCCGCGGCTGGACGCACGAAGCCGCTGGCGCACGGCTTGCTGTTGCCCGCCCCTAACAGTGCTACCGACTAACGCAGTCTGCTGTCAGATGTCAGTGTCATATGAGAACTGACTTCTTCTGCAGTTAACCTTTGTTAACAGTGGAGTTTATTGCAGTCAAATACCGGCAGTAATGCTTGAATGGCTAATCATCTCAGCTGATCGGTCATTGTCAATAGCCAAAGAATAATGCTTGACGTAGGGCTGTGGCAGATCCAGGGTAGCCGAGAGAGCTAACGCGCTGTTTCCTGGACTCGGGTAGGCGCGCCGGCCCCGGATCGAATCCGCCTGGCGCATTAACGACGACGGCCAGTGTGCCGGCCAGCCTGGATGTGGTTTTTAGGCGGTTCTCCACGTCCTACTAGGTGAATACTGGGCTGGTCCCCACGTCCCGCCTCAGTTACACGGCTCGCAGACATTTGAAACACATTCACACTATTTCACGATTTACACTAGACGCAGACAGCTGGGGTACACTACTTCTGTCCCAGGGGGTGTGGGGTGGCGGCAGGAAGGGCATCCAGCCACCCCTTAAAGTTAACCATGCCAATTCCGTACTTAACCCTGCCGACCCTGCACTCAATGCAGGATAAAGGCAGTAGCAAAAGAAAGAAAGTAGGGCTGTGGCAGATCATGCTGAGAGCCCCCTCTGTGTGAGGTTCCTCCACAAACTCGTGGTGTGACTCAGCACGTTCTGACGAAGCCTTACGTCAGGCATTATTCATACACTGCTGAAAAATGACTGATCAGTCGAAAGCGGTTTAGTCATTGACACATTTCAGTATTTGACTCTTTGTTGCTAGAAGACGTGTACTTCCTGCTGTTTTCCGCAAGAAACGTGACAAACGTGAACTAGAGTGTTTATTAGTCACTAACAGCTGTTACCATTTGTGCCTGTGCGTTGGCGTGGGGCTCTAGAAAGCATCAGAGCAGCTGAAAGGGCAAATTATTTAGTTACGTCAGGGTGTAACTCCGGCGGGACGATGTTAGGAAAGCGCCGGACAAAATAAATAGAATTATTTTCCCCTTTCATGCAACGAGGAAGCTACACTAACCGAGTAGCCGGCAGATCACCCAAGGATGAAATGGCTCTGAGCACTATGGAACTTAACATCTGAGGTCATCAGTCCTCTAGAACTTACAACTACTTAAACCTAACTAACCTAAGGGCATCACACACATCCTTGCCCAAGGCAGGATTCGAACCTACGACCGTAGCGGTCGCGCGGTTCCAGACTGAAACGCCTAGAACGGCTCGGCTACTGCGGTTGGCTCACTCAATGATCGAATGATACGATCGTGTGTAGCCGATTTTTCACTTAAAACACCCTGCAAGATACCTTTAGTTTTAGTAAGACACTGGACCTCGCCAGCGCTCCACAACGGTATCTGCAATCCGTCCCTCCCCTTTCCTTCACCACCACAGCTCATTTCAAGCCAGTTGGTAGATCACCTCCTGCTTCGCTGACGATGTCAGGTAATCACAGAATGGTAGTAGATGTATTACCATGTGAGGGATCTTTACACGGGTTGAAATAGTAACACGGAACCCCCTGATCTCTCTCACCGTTTCTAGCCGACGGATGTAGCAGGAAACGTTCATCCGTTCGTTCGCGTATAGCACTCACTTGGCAACTTAATACCGTCAACAAGACAGTGCACCACCCCAATGCTTCTGAATTATGTAATAATAGCATGTAATTTTTAAAAAATTGTAGAAAAAACAGAGGATTTAATGTTCAAATGTGTGTGAATTCCTAAGGGACCAAACTGCTTAGGTCAACGATCCCTAGACTTACACACTACTTTAAATGTCCGCAGCTCGTGGTCGTGCGGTAGCGTTCTCGCTTCCCGCGCCCGGGTTCGATTCCCGGCGGGGTCAGGGATTTTCTCTGCCTCGTGATGACTGGGTGTTGTGTGATGTCCTTAGGTTAGTTAGGTTTAAGTAGTTCTAAGTTGTAGGGGACTGATGACCATAGACGTTAAGTCCCATAGTGCTCAGAGCCATTTGAACTACTTTAAATTTTGTTTAGAACAACACACACACACACACATGCCCGAGGGAGGGAGGATGTAGTATAGAAACCCATATGGTCTTTATCGACCTTAAGGCTTTTGATCGTGTGGGCCGTGAAAGCCTATGGAAGACTGTCTGAATGTGGATAAATCCTCTAATAGAGGTAGTGAAAAGTCTTAAAAGAACTACACGCATTGTAATAAACACATGTGGGAATCGATTAGAAGAAATAATTATTAACCACGGTGTTAGACAACTGTGTGGACTATCATCTAACCTTTTTGATAAGGACGATGACTTCTTCCGGAAATGTAAAGTAAACAAAGGAATTAAGACAACTAATGAGGATTACTGAATGTACTTTTGTTTGATGGTGACGTCGTTATTATTCAAAAAAATGAAGATTACCTCCAAATATCAGTATACCAGCTGAACGAAATTTGCACGATCTATAACTTCAAAATTTGTAGCAACAAAACAAAAATAATGGCGTTCCGAGTCGTATCAAAAATTGTTTTGGGTAATTCAGTTTCAGAACAAGTGTTTCAAATCTCTTATTTACATTGTGTTAAGTTTTGATTTGGACTCTGATATTGAAAATAAAACACACAAATGCCAAGCAGTCTGTGTCACCATTAGCAGAACACTGGGCTGTAAAGGGACAAAAAGAAATCTTAATATAATTCTATAAAGTAATGGCGGTTCCCGTATTATCCTATCGCAGCGAAAGCTAGGTTACCACAAAAAAAAGTACAAACAGCAGAGATGATGTTCCTAAGAAAGACGAAGGGCTGACAATAAGAGAGATGATTAGAAACGAACATATTATAACAGAATATAATATTTTCAGCATGAATGAAGAAATTCAAAAATATTGTGAAGCTCATTAAAATGGCAGGTAACAGAATTTCCCAGAAGATCCTGGACTACAAGACGAACGGGAAAAATTATATTGGAAAATCCCGAAAAAGATGTGAATGATATTGTTTTATGAATTCGGAACAGGCAACAGCCTAATCCCTGAAAGGAAGAAGAAGAAGAAGAAGAAGAAGAAGAAGAAGAAGAAGAAGATGATGATGATGATGATGATGATAGAGGAGCACTCCATTGATATACGGGACTTGAGTAGTCCGTCACGTACCCTACTTTTAATCATACAGGGGACATATGGGATACCATCGAGCAAAATGTACGCGCCTTAGACACACCACCGCCCTATTTCCTTGGTCCGCTTTTGAGTGGTCATGGTGAAGGATTACTCCTCGGTGATTTAGATGTCTCGTGGATCCCATGCCGTGTCGATGCCAATATCATTACGAAAGCAGGTTCAAATGTTCAAATGTGTGTGAAATCTTGTGGGACTTAACTGCTAAGGTCATCAGTCCCTAAGCTTACACACTACTTAACCTAAATTATCCTAAGGACAAACACACACACCCATGCCCGAGGGAGGACTCGAACCTCCCCCGGGACCAGCCGCGCAGTCCATGACTGCAGCGCCCCAGACCGCTCGGCTAAGCCCGCGCGGCACGAAAGCAGGTGCTGCACATTACGTGGTAGATTCAGGGTCGTGAGCAGGCTGGGGCAATGACCTGGGATCAGCAGAACAGGGGCACAGCTGGCGCTCCAACGAAAGAAAGGAAAAAGAGAACAACGACAAATTAAAATGGAGAGAGGGAGCAGAAAAATCTGTAAATTTGATCAGTCAAGTGACATCTGTTTTCCTTTTCCTTCCTAGTAATAGCTGACGTACGCAAATTAACTGTCAAATCGACAGAAATCCTTGACATAGTGGCATTCGACGTACCGTTTGAAACTGCTTGTTAAATCGCTCGTGTTTGGAGGTGTCGATGAGAGCTATCTCTGACAAGTGATACTACTGTCGAGACTGGCAGCGATATATCGATCGTGTGTCGGGCCGATAATGAACTCGTCGTCGATAGCACTGTTTGATATGCCGGGCGAGGGGATACGCTGCTGCTTAAGAGGTCATGTGGACATGACACTTACTGCTAGAAATTATTTATGATCAAAATGAATGACAGCGTTAGTCAGTGATGCCTATAGTGTCACGCCTATTCCTCGCAGTACCGTTTGGCCGCCAAGCCTGGCAGTGACCTCTTCATATCGAGAACTGAAGAAACGAGATGCCAAGAAAGAATGGACGCACTTAACTGGGACTGAGAACATGAAATGCAGTATCACAAAGACCATAAATGTAATGATTTATCAGCAGAAGCATCAATTTCAAATAGCATTTCATTCCGTTAGAAGCCAAAATCTTTAAGACGTCTCTGATTTAAAAGGCAAATTAGTTTTAAGAAAGCCGGCCACTGTGGCCGAGCAGTTCTAGGCGCTTCAGTCCGGAACCGCGCTGCTGCTACGGTCGCAGGTTCGAATCCAGCCTCGGGCATGGATGTGTGTGATGTCCTTAGGTTAGTTAGGTTTAAGTAGTTCTAAGTCTAGGGGACTGATGACCTCAGATGTTAAGTCCCGTAGTGCTTAGAGCCATTTTTAGTTTTAAGAAAGAATGGAGCATAGCGTATGAAAACCATATGCAATGCCATACAAATTCTTATAATAATAATAATGTATTAAGTCTTGTGACACGTGCATGGAAAACCTGTGTTTCAAGACTCCATGGCTATATACTCGACATGTCGAAAATTACCTATACGAGCGAATACAGAAGTGCTCTTTGCACAGAAACTTGGTAAGAGAATGGATAATTCATAGCAGTCCGATTTTCCTGTAATCACAAGATTTATGAAGTCCAGGGTTCTGCATGATAAATTCCTTCAGACAATCCGTGATAGACAGTTTGAATGACTGGATTGCAAAATCAAGTTATCCTGATTGTCACTATCTTATCGAAAATCCACATATTCATTCCACATCCACACATCTGATAATTTGTGTTATGCACCCGCAGGAAGTTGCAATTGGTTTTACGCATTGTTTTGAGTGTCACGGGTTCACAGAACTCGGATGTTTGTTGAATGGTATCGTTGTATCGTGCTTATACTACATTTCACGGTTTTCTTAAGATTTTGCTGACAAGGGACGAACACATTCGTGTTCAAATGGTTCAAATGGCTCTGAACACTATGGGACTTAACATCTGTGGTCATCAGTCCCCTAGAACTTAGAACTACTTAAACCTAACTAACCTAAGGACATCACACACATCCATGCCCGAGGCAGGATTCGAACCTGCGGCCGTAGCAGCAGCGCAGTTCCAGACTGAAGCGCCTAGAACCGCTCGGCTCGTCGTCTCGTCTTATGACGTTGCAGTGACTGTGTTTTTCAGAAGAGCGATAAGAACTGCGGCGATTGTACCCGTTATGAAATACATGATATTGTGTCTCACTGTTTAAAGGCACAAAACGCGTGGGTGTTTTCAGCTCGTTACTAAATGCAAATAAGTAGGAGGCCGAGTTGATAGGAGCCGAAGGAGTCCAGGTTGCAATAATATGCGGTACGGCGCACTGTTAGAGAGAAGGATTATTATTCAAGAAACACATAGTACAATGAAAATTATTTATCTTCAGTAGTTTGTAGGACTGCAGCTACGGCTATAACTGTCGTGCGGTAGCGTTCTCGCTTCCCACGCCCGGGTTCCCGGGTTCGATTCCCGGCGGGGTCAGGGATTTTCTCTGCCTAGTGATGGCTGGGTGTTGTGTGCTGTCCTTAGGTTAGTTAGGTTTAAGTAGTTCTAAGTTCTAGGGGACTTATGACCGCAGCAGTTGAGTCCCATAGTGCTCAGAGCCATTTGAACCATTTTGAACGGCTATAACTAACACAACATATTCTTATGGACTAAGCCTGATGGACCCTCCTCAGAGAATCAATGCAAACTGAACTAGCTGAGGGCCGATTATGAAAGTGCGTCTGCCTAGGTTGAAATCTAGCTAAGAAGTGAACGAGGCACACTCCAGTTCCGTCGAGCTGCACAGCCCGCTGTGCTCGGCAGACGACGGGCTGCCAGCCTTGCGTTGGCGCGGCGTTGTAGTAGTATCTGTGGTGTCACCGCCAGACACCACACTTGCTGGGTGGTAGCTTAAATCGGCCGCGGTCCATTTTGTACATGTCGGACCCGCATGTCGCCACTGTGTGATCGCAGACCGAGCGCCACCACAAGGCAGGTCTCGAGTTACGGAATGGCACTCGCCCCAGTTGTACGACGAATTTGCTAGCGACTACACAGACGAAGCCTTTCTCTCATTTGCCGAGAGACAGTTAGAATAGCCTTCAGCTAAGTCCATGGCTACGACCTAGCAAGGCGCCATTAACCGTATCTGAAGATAGTCTTATTTGTATTATCAAGAGCGATGTACCACAAGGATGGAATAAAGATAAGTATTCGAGGAGCTGCATACTTTTCTTATTAGAATTCACTACTTATCCTGTTCCAGACTTGACGCCAGTCGGTGTGTGTGTACGCGTGCCTTTCGGCTCCCTTCTCAGTGTGGCGTAGCTAGCTTGTTACGCCACAACAGTACCTGTGGCAATGATACTACACATGAAATGTATTCGCAACTGCGAATACGCACAGCCACTAGCCGTATGAGGGAATGACGACTATGAAAACTTGTGCCGGAGCGGGACCCGAGCCGAGATTTCCCGCTTTACGCGAGCGGTCGCCTTAGCTGACTTTGTTATCCGTGCAGAACTCTTCCCCCAGACCAAAACTTCCATACGTCGTCGTCCGTGCGTCACAACCTGCACTCGTTATACAATTCCCACAAAGAGAGGGCATTTTACCTGAAAGTCGCTGTCTGGTATCGGAGGGTAAACATATTGCGGTGCCTGCGTTGTTTAGAAGCTTTATGCAATATTCCTTCGGACATACAAGTGCCAATGTTCAACGCTGCTAACAGATTCAAAATTCGAAACGGAGGCATTTGGAAAGTGATACAAACACTCATGCTGTAGTCGTCATGTGAGGACAACGGCAGTCCACATGCCATTCTGCCTTTGTTCTAGATTCCAAAAATGAGTTTAGAATCCAAGCAATCTATGACATGATTCTTGATCCGGAACAAATGGTTTACATAACCAGTGCAGATCAAATCGAAATCTGGAGTGTATATGGCTGTGGTGTGTGGTCTGTCACTGCTCGTACGGTGACGGACGCACGTACTAATGTCAGCCAACTCGTCGGCCCAGTAACGGGAGAGACACGTGATCCGTTGTCTTCCTCTTCGCCAGCTGTGAGGCGTCGCCCGTCATTGACAGCTGGTATTTAGGATGCCATACGATACGTTCCCAGCCTGTTCTGCCTCTCGGGGAACGACCACGCTGCTTATTATGCGGCTGGTCTCACAGGTAATTCCTTCGTGCTTGTACCACGTTGGTGAAACAAAGGTTTATAACCTCTCCTCTGTAATGGAAATAGTTCCGGAAACGTCACATAAGAACGATGCGGTACATTTAGATCTAAATCTACATTTTGCAAATCACACTTCAGTGCCTGGTGGAAAGTTCATCTAACCACCCTCACAATAATTCTCTATCATTCCACTACCACAGCGCGCGGCAGAAACGAACACCTACTGTATATCTTCCGCTGTGAGCTCTAATTTCCCTTATTTTATTATGGGAGAAACAGTTTTGTTATGACGATTGTTTCTCCCTATGTAGGTCGACTCAACTAAATCTCATTCGGAGGAGAAAGTTGATGACAAATTTCGTGAGAAGCACCCGCTGCAACGAGGAACGCCTTTGTTTTCATAATGTCCATCCCAAATCATGTTCGTGACACCTTCACCACTGTTACTAGATCGTACAAAACGTGCTACTCTTCTTTGAACTTTCCCGATGTACTCCTTTAATGCTTTCTAATAAGAGTAACACACCATCCGGCAGTACTCCAAACTCCAAAAGAAGACGGACAAGCGTAGTGTAGGCAGTCCCTTTACTAGATCTGTTGCCTCTCCTAAAAAAAGTGTTCTGCCAATAAATCACAGTCTTTGGTTCGCCTTCCCCACAACATTTTCTATACGGTCTTTCCAATTTAAGTTGTTCGTTATTGTAATACCTAGGAATTTAGATTAATTTATGGCCTTTAGATTTGATTGATTTATCGTATAACCGAAGTTTTAACGGATTCCTTTTAGCACTCATGTGTATGAACTTATACTTTTCATTATTAAGGGTCAACTGCCAATTTTTACGCCGTACAGACATCTTTTCTAAATCGTTTTTCAGTTTGTTTTGATCTTCTGACGATTGTACTAGGCGATAAACAACCTAAGATGGCTGCTCGGATTGTCTTCTAAATCGTTTATATAGATCAGGAACAGCAGAGGGCCTATAACACAACCTTGAGGAACGCCAGATATCACTTCTGTTTCACTCCATGACTTCCCGTTAGTTACCACGAACTGTGACCTCTCTGACAGAAAATCACAAATCCAGTCACATAACTGAGACGATGCTCTGTAAGTATGCAATTTGACTACAAGCTGCTTGTGAGGTATACTGTCAAAAGCCTTCTGGAAATCTACAAATACGGAATCAGTTTGAAATCCCTTTTCAATAGCGCTCAGCACTTCGTGTGAATAAACCGCTACTTGTGTTTCACAAGAACGATGTTTTCTAACTGTGTGTCAATAGACAGTTCTCTTCGAGATAATTCATAATGTTCCAACACAACATATCTTCCAAATTCCTGCTGTGTATCAACGTTGAAGATGTGGGCCTGAGGGGAAATAGATTTTCCAACGATGAGGACGTTCACACAGCGATCCTTGGTTGGCTCTGTGACCAACGAGCGGATTTCAGTCGTACGGGACTGAACAATTGGATGAGCGTTCTGACCGTTGCTATGCTGAAAGAAAATGTCAATAAAGGTACTTCGTCTGCCATAATAACGTGTAACTTAATTTCTGAACACTCAGCGAAAAAAAAACACTCTCCCCCTCCCCCCCACCCCCCACCAGGAAAGAAAAGACGTGAAGGTAATTTCTGAGAACAGATTCACTTATTCAGAGTTCTCTTGCCACTTTTCGTTTACTCTTCCCTTTATCCAGAACCTCCTCTACAGCTAAATCATTTCTGACATTGGCTTCAGCTCAGTTTTCCGTTTGTAGTCGATACAAAAATGAAAATTTTGTCATTTTCAACCTCATAATGAGCGAGTAATATTCAGTTATAACGCCCATGGAGGTTTCCAGCTGCATGTTAGCGATATACTGATAATAATAACCCATGAGGGAAGAATACAGGCTATATAATTGCTCCCTCCCTACATGGTTGCAGCTTTTCTTGACACATCAAAGAACGTTGTACGAATGTCAAGAATTTGATATATATATATATATATACACTATGTAATCAAAAGTATCCGGACACCCTCAAAAACATATGTTTCTCATGTTAGGTGCATTGTGCTGCCACCTACTGCCAGATACTCCATATCAGCGACCTCAGTAGTCAATAGAGATCGTGGGAGAGCAGAATGGGGCGCTCCGCGGAGCTCACGGACTTCGAACGTGGTCAGTGATTGGGTGTCACTTGTGTCATACGTCTGTACGCGAGATTTAGATACTCCTTAAACATGCATAGGTGGCTGCCAAGACGTCCAGAACATGCCTGTTGGCCTATTTATGATATCTGCCTTGCGCAAACCATCCTGTAAAGGCCCCAAAGGAGACCCCATTATTACATTGTAGTCCAAAAACAGTCGCAAATACACACATCAAAAGAAGTTTTCCATACACCAGTTCCCAGAACTTCTGGAGATAGACGTTGACTGTGGATGTTGTATCACAGACACAGTCCCTTTGACTGTTCAAAGACGTCACTAAACACCCCCAAAGATGTAAACAACCATACATGGGCAGCGACTATTAGATGGAGGGGATCGGACGGCCGATCAGTTACAGTCATTTCACCAGGAAGGAGGTACAAAAATGGTTAAAATGGCTCTGAGCACTATGGGATTAACTTCTGAGGTCATCAGTCCCCTAGAACTTAGAACTACTTAAACCTAACTAACCTAAGGACATCACACACATCCATGCCCGAGGCAGGATTCGAACCTGCGACCGTAGCGGTCGCTGCGGTTCCAGACGGTAGCGGCTAGAACCGCACGGCCACTACGGGCGGCCGAAGGAGGTACACGGATCGTGTTGTCCGTAGTTGAACCATGCCTAGACGGTCAATACCGCGGTTCGATTGCGTCCGCCTTGTTACTTTGCGCCAAGAAGGGCACTCAAGAAGGGAACTGTCCAGGCGTCTCGGAGTGTACCAAAGCGATGTTGTTCGAATATGGAGGAGATACAGAGAGACAGGAACTGTCGACGACATGCCTCGCTCAGGCCTCCAAACGGCTACTACTGCAGTGGATGACCGCTACCCAAGGATTGTGGCTCGGAGGAACCCTGACAGCAACGCCACCATGTTGAATAATGCTTATCTTGCATGATGCGCAACTTCACTCCCGACGTCCGTGGCAAGGTCCATCTTTGCCCCCACGATACCATGCAGCGCGGTATAGATGGGCGCAACAACATGGGGCGAATGGACCGCTCAGGATTGGCATCACATTTTCTTCACCGCTGAGTGTCGCATATATGTTCAACCAGACAATCGTTTGGAGGCAACCCGGTCAGGCAGAGCGCCTTAGACACTGTCCAGCGAGTGCAGCAAGGTGGAGGTTCCCTGCTGTTTTGGGGTGGCATTATGTAGGGCCGACATACGCCGCTGGTGGTCATGGAAGGCGCCGTAACGGCTGTACGATGGGTGAATGCCATCCTCCGGCCGATAGTGCAACCATTTCGGCAGCATATTCGCGAGACATTCGTCTTCATGGACAACAGTTCGCGCTCCCAACGTGCACATCTTGTGAATGACTTCCTTCAGGTAAGCGACATCGGTCGACTAGAGTGGCTGGCATGTTCTCCAGACATGAACCCTTTCGAACATGCGTGGGATAGATTGAAAAGGGCTGTTTATGGACGACGTGACCCACCCATCACTCTGAGGAATCTACGCCGAATCGCCGTTGAGGAGTGGGACAATATGGACCAACAGATCCTTGATGAACTTGTGGATAGTATGCCACGACGAATACAGGCATGCATCAATGCAAGAGGACGTGCTACTGGATGTTAGAGGTACCGGTGTATACAGCAATCTGGACCACCACCTTTGAAGATCTCGCTGTATGGTGGTACAACACGCAACGTGTGGTTTTCATGAGCAATAAAATGGGTGGAAGCGATGTTTATGTTGATCTCTGTTCCAATTTTCTCCACAGGTTCCGGAACTCTGGGAACCGAAATGATGCAAAACTTTTTTTTGGTGTGTGTATTATTGCCACGGATCAGACGGCCAGCTTTGTGCAGGAAGCGTAGCAGCCGTGAAGCAGTAGTATAAAATGTCCTGAACCGCTGTCGCTGCAGCTGGTTTGAGAGTGACAGAGCGGGCCCGCTGTGAGGTGTTACGCATCAGTGGCCGGGAGCCGAGAACCGAGCGCAGGTCCAAGGACGGCCTCCGGAAGGTGCCGCGCGTTCTGCAATTAGCGTCCGCCAAGGACGGCCCACGCGGCGTGACTCACGCATTGTTCCCAACAGCCAGCAGGCGTCAAGCTACGTCACCGTCTCTGCGGTGGATTCCATTTTGAATATTCGGATACCAAGTTCGAGAAGAATACCTGCGATCACCGATTGCAAATCGGCGCGAGCGTAAAAAGCGTTTGCTGCACTCGTTCTATTCCTACGAATGTGACTGACCCGTGCAAGGCGCGGTATCTCTTGTTTCTCTTGCGCTACGTCGCCTACCTAGCGGGAACGTGTTTACTTCCGTACCCGTAGGGGGCAGCAAGCGCTTCCCCTACTTAGCTTGTCTGTCACGCTCGTGGCGTGTGCTGGAGTTATTTGGGACATTTACAGCGGTGGTGGGCTAGGGGTGCTACACTGCCGTATGACTCCATGTTCTGGTGCCTTGTCCTTCCGGCCGGTTCCTGCAGTCCAGGCCTGGCTATTATCTGGGAAAAGCGCCTTAAGGGGGAAGTTAGCCAAAGAGGATCACGACATCGGGGTTATGAAACCGTTTCTCCAGTGCGATCACAGAGGAAGAGATTGAAACTTCCTGGCACATTAAAACTGTGTGCCGGATCGAGACTCGAACTCGGGACCTTTGCCTTTCGCGGGCAAGTGCTCTACCATCTGAGCTACCCAAGCACGACTCACGGCCCGTCCTCACAGCTTTACTTCCTCCAGTACCTCGTCTCCTACTTTCCAAACTTCACAGAAGCTCTCCTGCGAACCTTGCAGAACTGGCACTCCTGGAAGAAAGGATATTGCGAAGACGTGGCTTAGCCACAGCCTGATGGATGTTTCCAGAATGAGATTTTCACTCTGCAGCGGAGTGTGCGCTGATATGAAACTTGCTGGCAGAGAGCGCGGCGTGAGTCGTGCTTGGGTAGCTCAGATGGTAGAGCACTTGCCCGCGAAAGGCAAAGGTCCCGAGTTCGAGTCTCGGTCCGGCACACAGTTTTAATTTCGGAACGGTTTTCTCAACTTATCACCAATACTGTGGACTTACAGATCTGTGTCGTGTGTGTTCCGTATGTCTCAATGCTATTAGCGATTATCCTTAATTTATGAGCATGAGTGTAGCTTGCGCGTTGAAATGCATCGAGAATATGAGCAGTTTTTACAGTTTTCTTGTGTTGTAAATTTTTTACATGACAAGGCCAAATAATAGTTAGTGTATTACAACACCATTCATTTGGCATCTCTGGTAATGGTTCACGGTCATAATATTGCTGACTAAGCCTCAAAGTATGATGTCACCAATGCCCCACGATAGAGATTTCTTTACTCCGGTTATTGTGCGCGGTTACTCTTGCAGAGGAAGCGTAGAGTTACATTAATCCGGCGAACGTATTTTAATGCAATCGCTAGCTTTTCAGGCGCAGTCTGTGCCGTGAGTAATTGTCTCAGTGGGAATGATTATACCTCATGTTGTGTGGAGTGACAGGAAACATTAGAACGAGAGGGGGATACTAGTGAGCTGCTTTCGCTATATACACTGCCGGACAAGAAATTAGTACACACTTTAAGAGGTTTATAATTCACTTAAGATTTATTATTTCAACAGTGCATATGGGGTGCATGAAATGATTAGATTTAGAGATCAGTGTGACAAGCAGTTCAGGTATCATCCTGAAACACCCTATTAGTAGAGTGCAGGCGCTGACACTTGCATCCAGTCGGTCGTACAGATGGCGAATACTGTCTTCGGATACGTTACGCCACACCTGCTCAACCTGTTCGCATAGTTCTGTACCTGATGTTGGTTGACGAGTCGCCAGGGTGGGACCATTGTGTGTTGCACGAATGC
This sequence comes from Schistocerca piceifrons, assembly GCF_021461385.2. Lineage (NCBI taxonomy): Eukaryota > Metazoa > Arthropoda > Insecta > Orthoptera > Acrididae > Schistocerca > Schistocerca piceifrons. The sequence goes on along the minus strand of NC_060140.1, from coordinate 282,472,805 downwards.
GCTCTACGAGACAGAGCTCACCAGGACTACGTCGTACGCACAAATAACTTGAAACGAGGTACTTAGGGAAAGGCGGATTTCGGTGTGTAGAGGGCCTTGCTCAGTTACCATTGGTTGCTCAGTTTTTTTTTTTAATCACGTACACTTTATTTGGAACCAGTTGCATATAAGGTTGACAATAAGGAACAATTATCAAATTTCACTGTTAAGATAACATCTAATTAAAAATTCTTTTGACAAATTCCATTCACGGCTGAAGGCCTTATTGACAACTATCACAATTTGACCAAATCAAGAGAGAAGAGGGCCTCAGACAGTGTTCCAAGGATCGGCCTGGGAAAGTCGCTCAACTTCGTAACTGAAGAGTGAGTCTGCCAAAAGTTGTATTTGCTTAACCGGATGGCAACTCAAACTAGTGACAGTTTAAATGCAGACCAACACTGTTGCCAAATCTATCTAACGTCAGGTAACCAACACAATGATGGAATAACCCAGGGAAGGCGGAACCGGCGGACAGTACTGTGTCTTCAGAATCCGGTGTTTAGAACGTCCAGAAGCAGAGGGAAACACTACGACCAAGATAGTCCAAAAGAACAAAATATCCGAACCACAATCAAGTAGGCTGTCGAACTACACGCCGTACCGGACAGCAGCGGCAAGGCGAGGAAAGGTACACATCTGCGAAAATACGCTAACCTCCAGGCAGGTAACTGGGGCGTTAGCGACATTAGGCAGAGAAATACCGTTGGTTGAACTTCATGAATAAACACAAGGAATTCAATGATTAATAATAACAAGTGGAGGACGGCTAATTAATTTCGTCTACTCCAAACACCCCACTCGTTGCTGTTCTTCTCAGCGACCCTGCGAGCAGGAACGAACGAACAAACGGCGTGATCTCAAAATAGCGGAGGTTTCACTTCAGAGTTAATGTTCACTCCACTCAAACGTCCTGGGTCTGGAGGAGAACAAGGTTGTCACCCTCGCAACTACAGCCCCTCGATCCGGCAACGCCTCCGTGCCGTTAGCACTCCTGGCACGTTCTCGCGCTGCCAGACCTCCATGCTGCTCCGTCCCAACAAAACTGCCGACACACCCGACCCGGAAAACACTTCGCGTCCTTCCAAAGATAGTACCACGGTATTAGATATCGATAACGCTGCTGCTGCCACTCGCGGACAGGCAACGCTAGCAAATGTAGTGGCGCCAGTAAACACAAGAAGAAAACGAGACGCCACTATCCCCATTACACGATGCCAACCTGCCAACGGCACCAACGCCAGCGCCGGGGCTCCCAAGCTGTCTTGTCTCTGCCGTACTTTATGACCTGCCACTGCTGCCTGGCGGGCGTCCGTGCTGTGTGGACATCCAGAACCTTGTCCAGAAGTGTAAGAATCTTCACGTGATCTGTGCTAATTCTCCGAGAGGACCATCCCGCCACAATTTGATCCCTTTGAAACTCGCTCATTTGACTGTAAGAAGCGCGAGTGCGTCTCCGTAAGATGGTTGCCTGTTTGCTTCACACGTCTACATCATACTGAGTCTTGCGAGCATTCCCTATGAAAGGGTAGACACAGTTGGCGTTCTTACTTACTCAACTACGCTATCTGCTGGCAGAAGACGTTGGAACCATTATCACCACATCTGCCGTCCACATGTAGCATTTTCCGTCACCGGATCAAAATCGAGGTCGTCTTTCCAGATGTACCATTTTTTTCCGGCAGTGTATTTCTCCCCTTCCTGTTCCGTCCCCATGACCACACGGAGAGGGACCCGCCCCCAGCCTTCGTGCCATCACGTCCGGCCGCTCCTTCCGCACTTCCTGCCAGTCCTCTAGGCCAGGGCCAGCTGGCGGTGTCCCCACAGCTGTTCGCGGGAGCGCACACCGCTGTACACCATCGTGACCAGGCTGAACGCAAAGACACCAACGATGCGTTCAAAAGTCCTATTGTCAACATTTGTCACAAGTCGTAAGAAGACTACTCAGAAAATAATTTACGTTTCAAAATTTTAAAAGAAGGAAGAAAATATTATTATTACTTATATTTGAAAGGCACATTGTTCAAATATTTTTCAACTTAATATCGATCTAAATTAAGACATCATAACAGTAGACCAACTTGTTAATTCTATCATCAATGGTTCTGAACGGTGATAATCAACGCTCCAGGTAAAGGAGTGGTTTCACGAACGCCCTTTATGCCACCATCTGGGGCTTTTTCGTGTAAATTCTGAGCGGCGGTGTGTCTGAAATGCTTTCCTCGGACACTCATAAGAAAATCACGTGATTTCAACGCTGGGTGTAGCGTTTCTGGCCTTCATTCCAGAGAAGTTAAAAAAAGGGGGGGCGGGTAAAATGTGGGTAAGAAGAGCCGTGACAACTTTCTCTTAGTGTGATTCATCCATGGTGGAGTTGGGCAGAATTGTGGTGAAATTTGGTGCCAATCTGAGATCATTAACCCGCCTAATAGCTCAGATGAACTTGCGAGCTGGGATCTATTTTTTTTCCGCTTGTGTCGACACCACACTGTTTGAAGCGTTGCTGAGACCGAGTGTGACGTGGCAGGGCGCCACGCTTTTGCACCGTTACATTACGTAAACTAAAATCTGATCGGCCTGTTCATTGCCCCATATTCCTACATGACCAGGCACCCAGCAAAGGACACCTCCTTACCCCGCCGTTGGAGCAAGTACAGTTGATTAGGTCAATAAGCTGTGTCCACTAACATGCCCTGCTGTTTGTGTGAGAGTTGTAACTGCGAAAAGCAAAGTGGGCACTAAGAACATCTCGCATGAACCGTTTGCACACCGAAAAAGTAACGCATTTACCACAACGTATCAAACTGAGCCTGACGATAAACCAGTTTGTAAGGATTCTTCCATAAGATTTACCATGCTTTAAAATCATCAATCAGGAAACATTGAAAGCTTGAACTTTTGGTCCTTAGATTCATACATTGAAAAATAATCGTAAATTTGAAAACACAGTGAGTGTTCAAGCAACGCCTCCAGGTTTGTTACTGAATGCTTTCTACGGAATTCAAATTATCGGAATTACAAGAACATTTTCAAAACCATATTGAAAAATTTGAGTACTAGATTTAACATTAGTGCCACAATCCACTTCCTATTCTTACATACTGACAAAGTCCCTCGAAACAAGGAACATTCTACAGAACAGCAAGGAGAAAACTTCTACCAGAACATTAAGGATATGGTGAAGAGTTACCAGGTAAGTTGGCATTAAGGTATCACGGGCAACTTTTCTTGGATGTTAAAGAGAGAGAGAGACTGAATATGAAAGTTCTGCTAAGAAACCAGAAAGAGGAAGTCACAACAGTAAGTGTAACATTGTACCCATAACGTTGCTAAGAGATCTGTTCGTAACATTTTCAGAATATATTCATAAAATTATAGACCTTCATTGAAATTTCAAGTACTTATACTTCAGTTATTTAAATCTTTAAAATATGAGATCTGTTGAGCAGTATCGCGAATTACAACTCTCTCACTTGCTCTCTCTCCCTCTCTCTCTCTCCTTTTCTAATTACTTGCATTCTCCGCTGCACGTCTAAAGAAACTGAAGTGTTTCTAGAGCTGAAGTAATGAGGGACTTTCAGATTCATCGTTGCGTGAACGATTCTTGTGCAGTTTGAACACGTTCACATTTTGCAAAAAGGCAAGAGTGAAATGGTAATGACTAATTAGTGACTAGTAGGTATCAATATTGTCTTCTTTCATCAACTCATGTACCCATAAAGTAAGACATCTTGTAACGCCAGCTGCAGATGCATCATGTCTAGCGTGAAAAACTGCATTATTTCCGCTCTCATTATTTCCAGCATGTACAGAACAAAACATGGCCAGCTTAGCGACCACTAAAGTCTGTGTATGTACTGTCGACAGCGCATGTGATTCGAAGCATCTGACTTTCAAGCAGCTATTCCACTGATGTTTTCAGCAAAGATCTGAGAATATGGCATTACTAGGAGTGGTCAGCATCTTGAAAATGGTTCAAATGGCTCTGAGCACTATGCGACTTAACTTCTGAGGTCATCAGTCGCCTAGAACTTAGAACTAATTAAACCTAACTAACCTAAGGACATCACACACATCCATGCCCGAGGCAGGATTCGAACCTGCGACCGTAGCGGTCACGCGGTTCCAGACTGAAGCGCCTTTAACCGCACGGCCCCACCGGCCGGCTCAGCATCTTGAATATCTAGTTATTTTTTAATTTGAAGATCCTGACTACGTCATGTATATTTTCATTTGAAATGGTTACAGTGACGTATTTTCATCTGCTGTATGTTCGCACAGTGACAAAACCAGCATAAGGGACATATTTTTTTCCAATTTACATTTGGGTTCCACGTCTGAGATTGTTGTGGCCGTGACTACCATGATTGTGTGATACCCTAAGGGGGACGCAACCACAGGTTGTTTTACAGATGTGGAATATATCATGTTATATGCGTTACAATCTTCTACTCTGATGTAGCTTGCTAACGCTTAAGGGGCTCCGGAAAGGCTTAAAATCATGAAAAGTTCAATTTTTACTTTTTTTCGTTTTCTGAATCTGCAGACTGTTACCTTTTAATAGATATATAATTTATTCAATTCCAAAGACTACAACTATTTTTAAACTTTTTTTGAAATGTGTTGTACATGGGCGTGACCCACTGCGGCGCTGTTAAACTGCTGTCAAATGGTGTTATTATTAACGTCCATGTTCATCAGGTACATTTTAGTGATGTGAGATAAAGTATGTGTTGTGGCTAACCTGTGATGGTTCAATATATATCGCTGGTGTGATTGTCGATTGTTTCATGTTTATTTACTCTGTCGTTATCTCGAAAATATTCGTAATTAATCCTGTTTCTTGAGTCTCTGTTTTGTTGAAGTATAATAATGAGTAAAAGTAAAGTTATTAGAAATCCTCTGAAGGCTTTTAAGAAAAGGGGAAATGTCGGAAAGCCAAAGGTATGTGTTATTACTGTAAACAATAAAGACGATAACCAAGTGAGTGAACCTAACCTCTCAAGTACACCTGCCCATAGCAGTCAAAGTGGGAAAGAAAATACTTCACAGAAGAAGCTTGGTTCAATGAGTGAAAACTATGAATGTTTTATGGGCGAATCGGATGTGAATGAAATATTTGATATGTCGGTTCTCAAAGGAATTTTTTCAAACTGTGTAAGATGTATTCATTGTAGTGAAGTTGGTCTGGAACTCTCCATAATAAAGCACGTAGGACTTGCTAGTGAAATACAACTGAAATGTGATAAGTGTTCATACATGACCACCTTTTGGAACAGTATTGCAGTAACTGCAACTGAAGAAAATGGTAGCAAAATCTACGAACACAACAACGAGCGATGCTTGCTTTAGACAAGGAACGCCTTCGGGCTGCAGACAGGGCTGTAAAGAGTCTAGAAATACAAGCAAGAGTAAACAGGAGGAGGAACAAGAGGAAGCTGGAGGAGGAGTTTGCAGAGGATGAAGATAATCCATCCTATGGACCTGGAATGCACTAAAAAGTTAATCCAATCTTTGTCGCTCGATTCCCAAAACTTTTATTTTCTCATACTAATTACATGTTTTCTAAGGATCTTCCAAACATATTTGTTTCAAACTTTCAGTAAATGTTACACAGTACCTTCTGCATAATTTAACACAGCCTTTTTCCAAAAAACTGTATATTTTTGAATACATAAATAAAAAATTGCAAAAAAAAAATGTTGTGAATTTTCATTACAATTGAAAAAATCATCTTTAATAACTGAACTAAAATTTTGTAAAATCCCTGTGTTAAGTTGTAGCCCATATTCTAATAAATAATCTGTAAAAAGTTCAACTTCCTACCTCAAATACTTTGTGAGGAAAGATGTAATTTATAAGCGTTACTTTAACATTGCAAGTATAGGGCGTTCCGGAGCCCCTTAAGGGAGCGAAATTAGCCAATGGCTAAATTATGAAATAAAGTGATTATTTTAGAATAAAAAGCTGACTACGCAGGGAACGGACTTCTTCAAGAAATCTATAGCTGCTGTGGACCAGTACATACAGAAGACTAATTATCACGTTAATACGCCATGTGTGCGCTCGTACCGATTCCGACCGTTCGTTGAACTTCTTTGATCTTCGTTTCTGGGCGACCCCTGTCCTGGCACCTCGCTGCGGGGCAATCTTGCGGCGCTTTGAAGCATTTGAATCGCGTGCGCTGCTCTCTTGTGGGTCCTGCCCGACAGGCTGTTGCGGATGCTAACAGGGGTCACTCGCCTGGGACGGAGGTCTGCTCGCCGTGTTGTGAGGAACTGCTGCCATGTAGTTCTTAAATCAGTTGCGTGACGTCTGTAGTTCTCAAATTTTCGCATGAATAATTTTCAGGTTCTGCGTTTGTCTGAATTGGATATTCTTGAAAGTTGTGCTAAAGCGATGTACGGAGCAGTGATGTAAACAACTATTATTAATACTGTTGTATAAAAATGTTTTACATATTTTATTGAATTAATTATCATAATGAAATATTTTATGTATTTTATTATTATTGTTATTATTATAAGTATCTACGACATGTTTAAAGTAGGGCTTATCTACACATCGGAAAACGGGCTGATGCCCCATATTCCTGGTAAAAGATTCGTCCAAGAAGATTTAAACGTTGCAATTGAAGTGGAAGTCAATCACGTAACAATCTGTGATGGATTGACTGCTTCCCCGCCACGTTGTCTCTGGGTTCTAAATTGTTGAAGGTGGATGAAACGTGTAGCAGACGTTGCAGCCCCTGTCATCACATGTGGTGCGTTCGTTTCCTGCTCTGATAGAAATATCAAATTCTTACAGGATAGAGCGTGCTGTTCGAGTTATGACCCATGAAACGACGGACTGTAATTCAAATCCTTACCTCTATTTAGGTTTTCTGTACTTTCTCTTAATCTTGAAGTACACACAGTCGACTATGGACCTTCCAACGCCAGTGAACGAAATATAGGGCATTTAAAAAAGTGTCGTGTATTCCTACAGGGCATAGTAGTTTCTATAATTATATGTATGGAAATCAGTACCTGTTGAGACGCGAGTCGTTGATGATCTACTGTTCACAGCCTGTATTCTATTTACAGATGAGTAAAGATTCACGGGAGATGGTTCAAATGGTTCAAATGTCTCTGAGCACTATGGGACTTAACATCTGTAGTCATCAGTCCCCTAGAACGTAGAACTACTTAAACCTAACTAACCTAAGGACAGCACACACATCCATTCCCGAGGCAGGATTCGAACCTGCAACCGTAGCGGTCACGCGGTTCCAGACTGAAGCGCCTAGAACCGCAGGGCCACACCGGCCGGCCACGGGAGATGGCATGGTAAATTTTCGCAGGTGTGTGCAGACGCAAATTCTCTGGCAGTCATGGAGATATGGCAACAGGATCGCTTCAGCATTAGCACATGGGTGGAATTGTCGGCGACAATGTCATAGACCCATACGCTTTGCCAAACAGGTTAACAGGTGCTGTTTGTCACTATGGATTACCAGCGCTGTTGCAGAATGTTACCCATGCAGAAAGACAATTACTGTAGATTTCGCACGACGTGACATCATTCCATTTTCTACAGACCGCTCGACAGTATCTCGCCGCAACGTTTCATGAGCGATGGATTGGTCGAGGGGTTCAGGTAGCATGGCCTCCCCCTTCCCAGAACCTGAATCCACTGGATTTCTGGCTATGCGGATATTTAAAGACATAAGTGTGTGCACAACCCATTGACAATATGCAGACGTTGCATGGGGAGGGGGAGGGGTGTAGCCAATGGACCACAGGCAATCCGAATGGAGGCACGTGTACACTGAAGCGCAAAAAAAGCATGGGTATTCAAATACAGAGCTACTGTATGGAAACAGGCAGAATACGGCGCTGCGTTCGGCAACGCTTATATAAGACAACAAATGTCTCGGGCAGTTGTTCGATCGTTTACTGCTGCTACAATGGCAGCTTATCATGATTTATGTGGTGTTGTAGTCGGGGCACGAGCGATGGGACACAGCATCTCCGAGGTCGAGATGAAGTGGGGATTTTCCCGTACGACCATTTCACGAGTGTACCGTGAATGTCAGGAATCAGGTAAAACATCAAATCTGGGACATCGCTGAGGCTGGAAAAAGATCCTGCAAGAACGGAACCAATGAAGTCTGAAGAGAAACGTTCAGAGTGACAGAAGTGCAACTCCTCCACAAATTGCTGCAGATTTCAATGCTGGGCCATCAAGAAGTGTCAGTGTACGATTCAACGAAACATCATCGATATGGGATTTTGGAATCGAAGGCCCACTCGTATACCCTTGACGACTGCTGCACACTAAGCTTTACGCCTCGCCTGAATCCGTCTACAGTGACATTGGACTGTTGATGACCGGAAACATGTTGCCTGGTCGGACGAGTCTCGTTTCAAAGTGTATCTAGCTGATGGACGTGTACGGGATGAATCCATGGACCCTGCTTGTAAGCACGAGGCTGTTCAAGCTGGTGGATGCTCTGTAATAGTGTGGGGCGTATCCAGTTGGAGTGATACGAGTCCCCTGATACGTCTAGATACGACTATGACAGGTGACACGTACGTAAGCATCCTCTCTGATCACCTGCATCTGTTCATGTCAATTGCGCATTCCGACGGACTTTGCAATTGCAGCAGGAAAATGCGACACCCCACACGTCCAGAATTGCTACAGAGTGGCTCTAGGAACACTTTTTTGAGTTTAAGCACTTCCGCTGGCCACCAAACTCTCCAGGCTTGAACATTATTGAGCATATCTGGGATGCCTTGCAACGTGCTGTTCAGAAGAGATCTCTACACCCTCGTACAGATTTATGGACAACCCTTCAGGATTCATTGTGTCAGTTCCCTCCAACAGTACTTCGGACACTAGTCGAGTCCATGCCACATCGTGTTGCGGCACTTATGGGTGCTCGCAAGGGTCCTACACGATAGTAGGCAGGTGTACCAGTTTCTTTGGCTCTTCAGTGTATGTGAAAGTGTGCGCGACTCATTACGAAGAAGGGTTGAGGGATATGTTAGGATGCGTGGTAACTGCATTTAGGACTGCCTATTGTTTGAAGGGCTTATTTCAATAGTGGTACAAGTCCATTTTTGTTCGAAATACAGAGTCCTCAAGTTAAATGAGCGCTGAAAAATATGCAGTTGAGATACCAGAAATATTCAAGCATATGGCTTCTTGCTAGAGATGAACCTTTCTTTCTGTTTGTTTGGATCATTAATTTCAGAAGCATTATAGGCAGAAAAGTGGAGGTAATGGACTTGTACCACTACTGAAATAAGCCCTTCATGTCAACCTCTACGTAACAGGCGGAAGGGCTGAGGGGACAGATTGACCCTTATTGTGGGTGTTGGTTCCCAGACATATATGAATTCTTCTTATAATTTTGACGTACACTACCTCCTGTAGGAATATGTGACTTAACACTTTCACGCCGGCGCTGAGAATTGTGTTTCTCGCTGTTCATGCTTCGCTGCATGCGGCGACTACTGTTGACCTTTTGTTCTGAAAGTTCATTCTTTTGAAACCTCGAAAGATCACATAAAATAATTTTATCCTAAATTAATCACTAATTATGGGATATTTGTTCAGGAAACACCTTCGTTGAAGGATCACACAAAATTGCATTCGCAACTGTTCGTTGCTCCTGGTTGATAGGTAATACATCATACGTTAGTGTATTGCCGGTGCCACAATTGGTAGAGCCGAGCATGAGCCACCGATGGTACAAGCTGGCGTGAACGTGTTAAACACCATATATAGAGAATGCAGGTAGAGAGAGAAGAAAGTGAGTGAAGGGGGGGGGGGGGGGAGGGAAGCTGGAAGGAGGGAGAGGTGTAATGAGAGACAATGGACAGAGAGTCAATGGGCCCACAACTCAAATACAGGGTGTTACAGAAAGGTACGGCCAAACTTTCAGCAAACATTCCTCACACACAAAGAAAGAAAATGTGTTATGTGGACATGTGTCCGGAAACGCTTACTTTCCATGTTAGAGCTCATTTTATTACTTCTCTGCAAATCACATTAATCATGGAATGGAAACACACAGCAACAGAACGTACCAGCGTGACTTCAAACACTTTGTTACAGGAAATGTTCAAAATGTCCTCCGTTAGCGAGGATACATGCATCCACCCTCCGTCGCATGGAATCCCTGATGCGCTGATGCAGCCCTGGAGAATGGCGTATTGTATCACAGCCGTCCACAATACGAGCACGAAGAGTCTCTAGTTTGGTACCGGGGTTGCGTAGACAAGAGCTTTAAAATGCCCCCATAAATGAAAGTCAAGAGAGTTGAGGTCAGGAGAGCGTGGAGGCCATGGAATTGGTCCGCCTCTACCAATACATCGGTCACCGGATCTGTCGTTGAGAAGCGTACGAACACTTCGACTGAAATGTGCAGGAGCTCCATCGTGCATGAACCACATGTTGTGTCGTATTTGTAAAGGCACATGTTCTAGCAGCACAGGTACAGTATGAAATCATGATAACGTGCTCCATTGAGCGTAGGTGGAAGAACATGGGGCCCAATCAAGACATCACCAACAATGCCTGCCCAAACGTTCACAGAAAATCTGTGTTGATGACGTGATTGCCCAATTGTGTGCGGGTTCTCGTCAGCCCACACATGTTGATTGTGAAAATTTACAATTTGATCACGTTGGAATGAAGCCTCATCCGTAAAGAGAACATTTGCACTGAAATGAGGATTGGCACATTGTTGGATGAACCATTCGCAGAAGTGTACCCGTGGAGGCCAATCAGCTACTGATAGTGCCTTCACACGCTGTACATGGTACGGAAACAACTGGTTCTCCCGTAGCACTCTCCATACAGTGACGTGGTCAACGTTACCTTGTACAGCAGCAACTTCTCTGACGCTGACATTAGGGTTATCGTCAACTGCACGAAGAATTGCCTCGTCCATTGCAGGTGTCCTCGTCGTTCTAGATCTTCCCCAGTCGCGAGTCATAGGCTGGAATGTTCCGTGCTCCCTAAGACGCCAATCAATTGCTTCGAACGTCTTCCTGTCGGGACACCTTCGTTCTGGAAATCTGTCTCGATAGAAACGTACCGCGCCACGGCTATTGCCCCGTACTAATCCATACATGAAATGGGCATCTGCCAACTCTGCATTTGTAAACATTGCACTGACTGCAAAACCACGTTCGTGATGAACACTAACCTGTTGATGCTACGTACTGATGTGCTTGATGCTAGTACTGTAGAGCAATGAGTCGCGTGTCAACACAAGCACCGAAGTCAACATTACCTTCCTTCAATTGGGCCAACTGGCGGTGAATCGAGGAAGTACAGTACATACTGACGAAACTAAAATGAGCTCTAACATGGAAATTAAGCGTTTCCGGACACATGTCCACATAACATCTTTTCTTTATTTGCGTGTGAGGAATGTTTCCTGAAAGTTTGGCAGTACCTTTTTGTAACACCCTGTATAAAGCGCGGTTTGGCAGATGGTTCCTTCAACACGTCTACGGGTGAAGATGGGGCGATATTAAAACTCAGGCCTTTGCTTTGCCTTTGCTCTTCAGAGATGACAGTTGTTGGACTATCCTCTGACACTAGCCAGCCATGCCCGGACGCTGTCAAACAAACAGCACAAAGGGCGCTTTGCGAGCGCACGGTAGGCTATCTTGTTAGTGAGGCACGGGCGCTGACACAGCAGCACACAACAGCGATGCCTTTGTATTCACAATGCTGGCCTTATGCACCAACGACCTCTAGCGGCACCCACTACAGTCTAACGACACTACCGGGAGATACCGAAGGGGGCTCCATAAAAACCAGAAAACTCCAGATTCAGCAAAGAATAGAACTCTCATGTATGAAACAGCTGCAAACATCTGCTTACAAGTGAGTTAACGTATTAAGTATTTGATGTTAAGCATGTAAAAGGGAAAAGTGTTGTGTCTAGGCAAGACAGCCTAGACACAATGAGAGGAAGCCGAAAGGCACGCGCTTAAACTCACGCAGGCTGGCGTGAGGTCTGAAACATGATACGTAATGAATGCTATAAAGAAAAGCACGTAGCTGCTGGAATACTTAACTTTAATTCACATTTGTAGAACATCGCTCTTGATGATACATGCTTCATAATATTAATTAGCAATTGAATACGGCGCCTTGCTAGGTCGTAGCAGTTGTAGCTGAAGGCTATGCTAACTACCGTCTCGGCAAATGAGAGCGTAGTTGTCAGTGAACTGTTCCTTGCAAAGTCGGCTGTACAACTGGGGCGAGTGCTCGTAAGTCTCTCTAGACCTGCCGTGTGGTGGCGCTCGGTCTGCAATCACTGACAGTGGCGACACGCGGGTCCGGCGTATACTAATGGACCGCGGCCGATTTAAAGGCTACCACCTAGCAAGTGTGGTGTCTGGCGGTGACACAACAAATAGTTTTAAAGTTCAATGAGTAATGCAACACATTTTTTCACCTGTAAGCAGGTTGGATTTATTCGGGATTTCAATACACCAAATTATTCCCCACTCTTTTGGCTATAAAACCCTATATTTTTTTCCAAAATCTCTGTTCAATGCGACGACCTTAAACTTCCTTACTGTATGCCCGCTTGGTCCACTCTCGTGGTCAACGTCGGAACCAACGTCTTGTTGCATCAAAACCTCCCCATCATCCACGTACTGCTTCTCAGGGAATGCATCCTTCATTGGACAAAACAGTTGTATGTCGGAAGATAGGAGATCCGGGCTGTAGGGTGAATGAGTAAGAACACTCCAGCGAAGTTTTGAGAGCTCCTCTCGGGTATGCAGACTTGTGTGCGGCCTTTTCACACAGAAGGAGAAGTTCGTTTGCATCCGTCAATCACCTCCAGTGAGTGTGTCCTCTCGTTCCCTTAGAACGAGGTAGAAACTTAGAACTACTTAAACCAAACTAACCTAAGAACATCACACACATCCATGCCCTAGGCAGGATTCGAACCTGCGAGCGTAGCAGCAGCACGGTTCCGGACTGAGGCGCCTAGAACCGCTCGGTCACAGCGGCCGGCGCAGCAGATCGAACAGGTTCGCGAGGCCTTGCTGCAATGATGACAGACGTCTCGCGCAACGGCTCATCGTGCTTTTGCTCACTGCCAAGTGTTAGTAGACACATTGCAAGCGCCTATGAATATCTGCGAGGCTCTGGTTTTCCGCCAAACGAAACCGAATGTCGCCATTTTGAAGGCTACGTATAGCGAGGTCACCTATCGGAACTACTTGAATCGGCACGGGCTGAACCGTGAATATTCCACGATGTCCCACAACAAACTCTGAATTTTTTTCACGCGAAAATGGCCTAGAAAAAAATGGGTTGCACTACTTATTGAAAGTTCCTCATATGTTTAACATTTGTTGGAAGTTACTAGGTGTTCTCCTGATCAAACACTGATTATAGTCGCCGGCTGAAGTGGCCGTGCGGTTAAAGGCGCTGCAGTCTGTAACCGCAAGACCGCTACGGTCGCAGGTTCGAATCCTGCCTCGGGCATGGATGTTTGTGATGTCCTTAGGTTAGTTAGGTTTAACTAGTTCTAAGTTCTAGGGGACTAATGACCTCACCAGTTGAGTCCCATAGTGCTCAGAGCCATTTGAACCATTTGAACTGATTATAGTCTGGGTAATCTGCGCTCGATTTTAAGCAAAAACTAATTTTCCACTCATCACAATGTTTATGACGTCATATCTCCCGAATTGTGTGTCACAAAATAATATAATTTTCAAGAATTGATGAAGAAGTAATAAATTAAAACGTCATATCTGATGCTGAACAGCGAAAATGTTACAAATGATGAACGTTTTTCCTTTCTTTATTTTGTGGAGAGGGTCAGCTAGAAAAGTTCCCTAAAGGATTTAAATTATTTGGAAAGGTAATTTGCGCGCCGTTAGTTACTTGCGTCAAGACAAACACACAGTTTTTAACTGTGATACTTATGCCACTGTCTTAAACTTTCAGCGTAATACCTCTTAATGAGTAGATTATGGCAGCACTTTAAATTTAGAAACTCGGTCAATAATGAAGAGAAATACTGAAAATCAAATTTTTCTTGCTCCTTGCCGGCCGCGGTGGCCGAGCGGTTCTAGGCGCTTCAGTCCGGAACTGCGCGACTGCTACGGTCGCAGGTTCGAATCCTGCCTCGGGCATGGATGTATGTGATGTCCTTAGGTTAGTTAGGTTTAAGTAGTTCTAAGTTCTAGGGGACTGATGACCTCACATGTTAAGTCTCATAGTGCTCAGAGCCATTTGAACCATTTGTTGCACCTGGAAACCGTAATATGCAATCGGTACGACACAGCTGTAGCCGTTACGTAAGACAGATAGCGGCATCGCATGAAGCTATCAATTGGCCATCTTGCGGGCAGACGTCCGGTTAGGACTGTTACACTAACTTTCGATAAATCACCCGGCCCATCTTCAGATCGCGAAATTACGTTTTATATCTGAAGACAGCAGATTGAAAAATCCTTCTCCGTACAAATGTAGTCATCGCGTGACGCGATCCATTGATCAGAGGAGACCTTCGAATGCAGCGGCCACGTCGTGGATAGTAATGTATCGCTATCTTTCGGGAAATCACTGGATCTCAATTTGTGTACTGTATTCAGAATGAATCTTTCACTGTGCAGTGGACAATGCGCTGCTTTGAAACTTCCTGGCGGATTAAAACTGTGTGCCAGACCGCGACTCGATCGCGGAACCTTGCTTTTTACAGGCAACCCTTTTAACGACTGAGCTATCGAGAGACGATTCTCGACCTGTGCTCATCGACTTATTTCAGCAGTACATCTCTCCTACCTACTAAGCTCTGCGCATAACTAACTAGACTACTATGTTGGACTGAAGGATACTGCGGAAAGACAGCGTAGGGAATTGTTGCTTGTAATTTCGAAGTTACCAGCCGCAACATTTCCGCCGCTTGTTTGATCACATTCGAAGCGTCTGCGTCATGTAAACAACGTGTCATACGACGGCTCCTTGTATATTTCCACCTTCTCAGCATGGATTGTTTCACCGCTGTTCCTCTTCCGAGGCAGAAAACGAATTACCGGACGGTGCTTCATTTTACCCGACTTCATCGATGAGTCAATAAGTTGTATTAATTTCCTTTTTCCCTTCAGCAGGCTACTTTGCCTTCTAAGCCGTAACACACTTCTCGGAAGTCTCCGTCTGCGCTCGGGAACATACATTCGAATTCTTGAGGGCTTTCCATATTGGAGCATGTACAATAAATAGTTTAGACAAGAAGAGAATAGAAGCTTTTGAAATGTGGTGCTACAGAAGAATGCTGAAGATTAGATGGTTAGATCACATAACTAATGAGGAGGTATTGAATAGAATTGGGGAGAAGAGGAGTTTGTGGCACAACTTGACTAGAAGAAGGGATCGGTTGGTAGGACATGTTGTGAGGCATCAAGGGATCGCCAATTTAGTACTGGAGGGTAAAAATCGTAGAGGGAGACCAAGATATGAATACACTAAGCAGATTCAGAAGGATGTAGGCTGCATTAGGTACTGGGAGATGAAGAAGCTTGCACAGGATAGAGTAGCATGGAGAGCTGCATCGAACCAGCCTCAGAACTGAAGACCACAACAACAACAACAACAACATTGTTTTTCACTAAGGATCACTAACTACCGGCTTTTGAACTGCCGAACACTTTTAAACTCTGCCTCCATCCTCAAGATCACGCAGCTTCTCTCTTACATTCGGAAGAACAGCCGGCTTCCTTCTCGATTCCATGAAGTCCAAGCAGCTCCATGATATTTTTTTTTCCTCTCAGCCAGTCGACTTAAGAAACAGAATGCAGATATTAACATTCGTTAAATTCCTGCTCCCAGTGACAGCAAAATTTAGATAGTGCTGCTACATGCATTGTGTTTGTGTTCACTGCTACGCTGACACCATGTTCCAGGATGGCCACTTCTGTCTGGGGAAACTGTTGGGATGGGATCTTCCAGTACCGCAGCAAATGCGGAGTCGAAAATACTGGCTCAATAAGTCTTTATTATTCGACATTCCTCGTATGGTAGATCGTCAGATGCGGCCCGGTTTTGAGCGTGGATGGCACCAGCGAATGAGTCCGCTGCAGCAACGAAATGCTGAGACAGCTTAACAACAGCTGGCGATGACGGTGGCCTTGCTGACGCAAGGCAGAAGTACGACCTGCTGCACTGCGAGCTAATGGTTCGACTTGGTTACTGTATGGATCAAGGCAGCCGGCGGGGGCGTGCAGGAGCCCAAAGTCGGATGCATGACTCTCGAAGTCTGGTTGGAGTGTGGCAACCAATCAGAGGCCTCGTCTTGGTGGTTGCAGTTCCAAACCCGGCACCATCAGGGCTATCTGACGGGTCGTACACCAGCGGCTTCACTTTTTAATGGTACTGCTTGATGAACTTGTAGCTGCTTGGCTGCGCATCTGATGACTGGAGCGGAGATTGCGCTGGACGAATGCAAGGTGGCGATGGAACGACGCTACCAGCTGGGTGTATTGTGACAAGGGCTCGGTACCCATCACGTAGGTGGCTGTGAAACGTTGCTTTATGATACAACATGTAGCAGTCCAACCACTACAGTTGACTGCTGCATTGCAAAAGGCTACTGTAGCTTTAATCCAGTTCCCAACTGCAAAATTACACGATATTTTGGATGTCTTGGTTCTTTTCTTCGCCATATGCGAGGGGCGGTTGATAAATAATTTAGGGTGGCGCACGAAATGTGTTACCAATTGTTTCTTTCACAATTTACGACGCACATTAGATATCCCGCTGGGATCTCTACAGCAGTACCAGCAGAGCTTGGAAAAACAAATGAGTTACGAAATGACGTGTAATTCACGATACTGCCGCTAGGAGACTAGTAAGCAGCAATGGCTGACAATGGAAGACTGTCGACACAGCAACGATCGGCAATTGTGTTACTTTTTCATGTAACGAAAAGCCTTGTTGTGACTAAGAGGCGTTTTCGACAACAGTTTAACACACGATGTGTCCCTTGCAAGAAGACCATCCACAGGTTGTACGATAAATTTGTACAGGAAGGAACAGCATTGGAAGCGAAGCGACCTCGGCCTAAGCCTGTTTGTTCGCCGGAGAATATTGAAGCGGTACGAGTCGCTGTACAGAGAAGTCCCGGGAAATCGTGTAGAAAGGCAGCAGTGCAACTGCGAATATCCAGACGGTCGTTCAACGCATTCTTAAAAGTGACCTCCATATGTACCCTTACAAGATGACCTGTGCACAGAAGCTCACTGAAGAACACAAGCAGCAGAGACTACCGATTGCTCAGTGGGCGGAGGATAGGGAAGAAACTCTCGGCAACGTTTGCTTTTCAGACGAGGCGCATTTTCAAAAGAATGGCTCGGAGCACTATGGGACTTAACTGCTGGGGTCATCAGTCCCCTAGAACTTAGAACTACTTAAACCTAACTAACCTAAGGACATCACACACATCCATGTCCGAGGCAGGATTCGAACCTGCGACCGTAGCAGTCGCGCGGTTCGGGACTGCGCGCCTAGAACCGCTAGACCACCGCGGCCGGCGCGCATTTTCATTTCGACGGTGTGGTTAACAAACAAAATGTACGCTTTTGGGCCACTGAAAGCCCACAAGTACTTCAAGAACGACAACATTTTGCTCCGAGGATTACAGCGTGGGCAGCAATTTCCAGTCACGGACTTATTGGACCCTTTTTCTTTGAAGAAACTGTGAACAGCGAGCGCTATTTGAGCATGCTTCGCAATAGCTTCATTCCACAGCTTCTTGCTACTGCCTTGCCCTTCAACACGCAGTGGTTCATGCAAGATGGAGCGAAGTCACATACTGCAAACACTGTGTTGGAGTTTTTACACGAGCATTTCGACATGCGGATCATTTCACTCAGGTTTCCAGGTCGCTTCAATGACGGACAAAATTGGCCCCCCAATAGTCCAGACCTCAATCCATGTGACTTTTTTCTTTGGGGGTACCTAAAGGAAAAAATTTTCCCGAAACGTCCACGTGATTTAATGGAGCTCAGAAGACTCATTCTTCAAGATTGCAGCGAAATTACGGAAGACATGTGCCGTAGGGTAATCACTAACTTCAGTGTTCGTTTGAAGGAAGTTAGGAAACGAAATGGTGGACATACTGAGCATGTGCTGATTTAGAACAAATCTCCATGGACGGCTCTTCAATGTAGTATATGTTCGTTTCAGATTGTATTGACAATAAAGTTTATATTCAAACACAAAATGGTGACACATTTCGTGCGCCACCCACTTTTTTTTTCTCTAAACAGGTTGGTTTTATTGAGGATTCCAGTATAAAATCCAGTTCCCCACTCTTTTTGCCATCCTATTTTTCAACATACTGTCCGTTCAATGCGACGACCTTTCGGCACTTTACTGGAGGGGCCTGCACGACCACGTTGTACCACTCTGCTCGTCAACGTCGGACCCGTCTTGTTGCATCAATAACTTACGTATCAGACACGTATCCTTCCCGCGAGTGCATCCTTTATTGGGCCAAGCAAATGGAATCCTGAAAGTGCGATCTGTAAGAGGGATGAGAAAGAACAGTACAATGAAGTTTTGTGAGCCCCTCTCTGGTCCGCAGACTTGCGTGGGACCTACGTTGTCATAGACAATGAGAAGCTCGTTTGCATTTTTGTGGTGATGAACACGCTGAAATAGTTTCTTCAGTTTCGTGATGACAGTACAATACACTTCAGACTTGATCGTTGCGTCATGAAGAAACACTTCAAACAGAATAACCTCTTCAGCGTCCCAGAAGACCGCCGCCTTGACTTAACCGGCTGAGGGTGTGGCTTTCAACTTTTTATTCTGAGGGGAGGTGGTGAGCCGTTACTCCATTGATTGTCGTTTTATTTCCGGTTCCAAGTGATGAACCCTTCTTGAGATGATTACAGACGCCTCGCCCAACGACTTCCCGTGCTTTTGTTAACCATCAGGTCTCCGCAGACATTATGTAAGCGCCTATGAATAGCTGCGACGCTCTGATACCCCCCCCCCCCCCACCAAAAAAAAAAAATTAAATGGCAGCTCTCCACTTGGAACGCATCTCCTTTACAGACACCATTTTGAAGACTACGTACAGCGCCGCCATCTGTCGGAACTTCATGAATCTATAGCGACTGTAGCGGGAATATTCTAGGATGTCCTACAACGAATTCCACATTTTTTCAACCGAATTTGGCCGAGAAAAAAAGTGCTACGTTACTTATTGATCGCCTCTCGCAGTTCATGCTATAGCTCGCTGCGCGTTGTCACGGCTAGTCACGAAAGGAGCTAGACCAGAAAATTCTATCCGGATCCCGCTCCAGCTACTGCCGGGTCTGGATGCTGACGAGTACTCTCCATTTAGCTCGGTCCTCCCACCACTTTTCTTCCTCCACTTGCTGCCAGGTCACTGTTTTGCACAGATATTCTCACTCCCGGTTTTTGCACCGTGTTCTTGGGCGCCCTCTAGGTCTTTTTCCATACATCTTTAGTTCTTCCATAATTTTGGGGAGTCTCTGCCTACACATCCTCTTAACATGCCCGTACCATCTTAATCTCTTTTTTTCAGTTTCGTCTCTCATACTTTCTTGTTTAAGTTCCTTTCTGATATCTACGTTCCTTACTTTGCCCATTCTTGTTTTTCCCTTAACTGCTCCGAGAAATTTCATTTCCCCTGCTTGTAGTCTGCTCCAGTCCCTTTCTGTCATTGTTCATGTTTCTGCTCCATAGGTGACAATAGGGAAGTAATAACTCTTATGCATCAGGAATTTTGCTTTTTCTGAAACTTCCTTATTCCAGATCAGGTGCTTTATTGTTTGGTAGAAATTGCCTCCCTTCTATAACCTCCGATTAATTTCGTTGCTTATTCTTCCATCGCTAGATATTTCTCTCCCTAAATAAGTGAAACTGTCTACCACTTGGAGGGGTTCTCCATTCAGATATTTCCGTTGGTCCCTTTGTCTCTTCCAAATACCATTACTTCACTCTAATCTTTATTTATTTTTATCCATACCTTTTCATTATTTCCTTCCTCGCATCAAGTGGTAACTGTACATCTACCTCTTTATCGCTCCATATTACCATATCATCTGCAAAAATCATCTTTTTGTCATTTTCTTTTACTATATCTTTAACTGCCCTATTCATTCCCTCCATCACAACATTAAAAAGTGCAGGAGATAGAATACTACCTTGTTTAAGTCCTTGTCTTATTTCGAAGTATTCAGAGTTCCCCAATGATGTTCTGATTCTACAATTGTGTTCTTTGTACATTGTCTTTATTACATTAATGCATCCCTCTTCTATATCTATTTTTTCATTTATTCCCAGAGTCTTTCCCTCTTAACTGAGTCATATGCCTTTTCTATGTCTACAAAAACCATTATCACCCTTTTGTTATACTCCCAACTTTTTTCTATCAGTTGGCGGATAGAAAATATCAGGTCGATTGTACTTCTTCCTTTCCTAAACCCATACTGTTCTTCATTCAGCTCCTTTTCCATCTCTTCACTTTTTCGATTTAGTAAAATTCTTTGAAAAATCTTGGCTGTATGGCTCATAAGAGTTATTCCTCTGTAGTTTTTACAAAGTTTTTTATTGATTTTTTTGAAGATGGGAACAATGTCTCCTCCAGTCGTCAGGTATTGTACTGTTTCTCCACACATTTGATAGTACTATATACAGCCATTGCATTCCCACTGGACCTGCTGCTCTTATCATGTACACTGATACTTCATCAGGTCCTGGGGCTTTCCCCCCATTCTTCACTACTTTTTCCGTTCCTTCCCGTGTAATTTGTCCTAATTCTGCTCACCAACTTCTCTCAATTTCTCCATTATTTGTTGTTTCCTCGTGTACCTGCTCCTCAGCGTTTAACAGTTTCTTAGACGCTTTCTAAAGCAGACCAAATCGTAGTCACTTGGGCGAAAGCCACTTCGGAAAAGAAATGGATAATGACAGCTCTCATTGTTGTTTTCGAACGCGTCGTTGGTTGCCAGTGTAGATGCCACGGGTGAGAGTTGAGCAGCGGGCGATATTAACGAGTGGCGCACATTCGCCGTCTCGCGCCGCTGGTTCATAGCGAGCGGACGCGGCCCGCGCTGTGCGTGGAGCTCTAACGGCCGTGACCAACGGATGGATGGACTGGCTGGTGGGCAGGCGGCGTCAGGTGGCGCGCAAGCGAAGCGCTCGGCGGCCTGGTCGCGCATCCGTGGTTCGCATAGCGGTGCGCACCCTGTCTGCTGTGCTGTGCGGTGCTACACTAGTTCCTGCGCCTGCGCAGTGACCGGGCGACTGGCCTCACTGTACAGAAGGTTGACAAAATAATGGAAAGGCCGAAAGCACAACAAAACCAGCTTCTAGTTGTCCTGGAATGGATAAATATAGGTCCTTTATGGACTTCAGAGGAATCTTACACCACTCTTCCTGTAAAATAGTGACAAGTTTAGGTAACGATGAAGCAGGTGGATAACTCCCAGACACTATTCTCTCCAAAGTAGGTCGCAGAGGTCCAATAATATTGACATCTGGTGACAGTGGTGGCCAAGGGAGATGCAGCACTTCATCCTCATGCTCACAAACCTAGTCCTGGGTTATGTGAGCTCTATGACCAGGGACCGTGCCGTCTTGGAACATAGCGTCACCATTGGATGAAAAACATTGTACCATGGCATGGATCTGATCAGCCAAAATGCTCAAATAAACCTTGGCAGTAACGTGACCTTGCAGAGTAACTATGGGGCCCATGAAAGTTGGTTCAAATGGTTCAAATGGCTATGAGGATTATGGGACTTAACTTCTGAGGTCATCAGTCCCCTAGAACTTAGAACTATTTAAACCTAACTAACCTAAGGACATCGCACACATCCATGCCCGAGGCAGGATTCGAACCTGTGACCGTAGCAGCAGCGCGGTGCCCGACTGAAGCGCCTAGAACCGCTCGGCACCACGGCCGGCTCAGTATTGGCCCAATGTGTATTTTATATTTACAATATATACAATACATATCATAAGTAACAAAAAATTTGCAGTTGATACAACTTCTGCTCTTTTAAGTAACCAAAGCAATAAATTCCGGTACAGGTGCAGTTTACATGCACAAACACAAAAAATCTATATCATTATTGTTATTTTCCACTCAATAGAACTTTCATCTTCTACATCTACATCTACGTGATTACTCTGCTATTCACAATAAAGTGCCTGGCAGAGGGTTCAATGAACCACCTTCATGCTGTATCTCTACCGTTCCACTCTCGACGGCACGCGGGAAAACGAGCACTTCAATTTTTCAGTTCGAGCCCCGATTTCTCCTATTTTATCGTGATGATCATTTCTCCCTATGCAGGTGAGTGCCAAACGAATGTTTTCGCAATCGGAGGAGAAAACTGGTGATTGAAATTTCATGAGAAGATCCCGTCGCAACGAAAAGCGCCTTTGTTTCAATGATTGCCACTCCAATTCACGTATCATGTCTGTGGCACTATCCCCCTATTTCGCGAAAACACAGAACGAGCTGCCCTTCTTTGAACTTTTCCCGTGTCATCCTTCAGTCCCACCTGATGCGGATCCCACACCGCACAGCAATACTCCAGAATAGGGCGGACAAGCGTGGTGTAAGCAGTCTCTTTGGTAGACCTATTGCACCTTCTAAGTGTTGTGCCAATGAATCGCAGTCTTTGGTTTGCTCTACCCACAATATTATATATGTGATCGTTCTAATTTAGGTTATTTGTAATTGTAATCCCTAAGTATTTAGTTGAATTTACAGCCGTCAGATTTGTGTGACTTACCGCGTAATCGAAATTTAGCTGATTTCTTTTAGTACTCATGTGAATAACTTCACACTTTTCTTTATTCAGGGGCAATTGCCACTTTTAGCACCACACAGATATCTTATCTAAATCATTTTGTAAGTCGTTTTGATCATCTGATGACTTTACACGACGTAAATTACAGCATCATCTGCAAACAATCTGAAACGGCTACTCAG
Organism: Schistocerca piceifrons; assembly: GCF_021461385.2. Taxonomy (NCBI): domain Eukaryota; kingdom Metazoa; phylum Arthropoda; class Insecta; order Orthoptera; family Acrididae; genus Schistocerca; species Schistocerca piceifrons. The sequence continues at coordinate 282,449,752 of NC_060140.1, read as the reverse complement.
ATTGTCTCCTATGTTGTTAATATAGATCAGGAACAATAGAGGGCCTATAACACTTCCTCGGGGAACGCCGGATATTACATCTGTTTTACTCGATGACTTTCCGTCTATTACTACCGGACTGTGACCTTTCTGACAGGAAATCACGAATCCAGTCGCACAACTGAGACGATACTCCGTAGGCACGCAGTTTGGTTAGAAGACGCTTGTGAGGGAGCGGTGTCGAAAGCCTCCGGGAAATCTAAACATATGGAATCAATTTGACATCCCCTGTCGATAGCACTTATAACTTCATGAGTATAAAGAGCTAGTTGTGTTTCACAAGAACGATATTTTCTGAATGCGTGCTGACTATATGTCAACAAATCGTTTTCTTCGAGGTACTTCATAAAGTTCGAATACAGTATATATTCTAAAACCCTACTGCAAATCAACGTTAGTGATATAAGTATGTAATTCAGCGGATTACTCCTACTTCCTTTTTTGGGAATTGCTGTGACTTGGGCTATTTTCCAGTCTTTAGGTACGGATCTTTCTGTGAGCGAGTGGTTGTATATAATTGCTAAATATGGAGCTATTTTATCAAAAGCAAAAGTTTCCCGGTACTAATGATAAGTGCAAAAGTTGTTTAGCAATAACAGAAACATGTTTTATATATGCTCGACGAACTATAGAAGCTATGTTGGATATGTTTTTGTTTTTCTTTTTTTTATCTTTTTTTGTGGAATTTGCGTTTTCTAGCCCTCTATGATAAATCTGCCTTTTTTGTTTTATTTTTACCGTAACATCACTCTGTTTCACATTGCAAATCAATAATTTTCAAATAAAATCTCAGTTAAACAGTTTTCAATAAATACAGTTTATTTTTAAGCAACAGAAAGGAGGATAACTATGTAGAACATACATCCTCATACAGTTTCTTGAGAGTTCACCACTTCCGTTATCTAGGGGAATCTAGAAAGACACTGATCGCATATGCAACCGAAACCATCGAAATAAAGTAATGTCCAATAGGTATGCAACACACTTAACGAGCAGGTAACACGGTGGATCTTAATTGAACAAAGCTGCTAGCAAAACTACCGTAGTCTATGGATAGCCAACGGTAGTTTTACAACTCTACTTTATGCCATTCCTCTATAGTCCAGGTTTTATAGCGTCGGCACCACGTTTTCCAGTTATGGGTATTTACATCACTAGAGAGTGGGAATTGAAAGAAAACAGCCCTCGGTCACTATTTTTAACGAATTAACCGGGTTTCAACACTGCTAGGAGTGTCTTCCTCGTAGTTTGCAACGTGTAACCGCGTAAGTAACGAGCAGCCCTTAGTGGCTCGCCATCACAATTTTTTATCTTAAATATCTTTGTGACTAATGCCTTTTTGGCATATTTATTATTTTATAAATGACATATAAGTACTGCCAATCTTTCACGGCGATTCTGTACTTATACTCTGTATCATACATTTTTATTCATAATTCTGTGACCACGTTATAGACCATTCTTTGATTTAAATTCTGAGGAAGACACTTCTAGCAGTGTTGAAACCCGGTTATTTCGTTAAAAATAGCGACCGAGGGCTGTTTTCTTTCAATTGTAACTATTCACGGTCTCTGAACGTGCAGCCATGTACAAAAAAAAAAAAAAAAGCTAGAGAGTGGCTCTGGAATTCAAACTCGCCCTGAAATTCCCTGATGTTTTGGTGCTGAGCTAGTTTGCGAGTGCGATATTCGGTTATGCAGTGACTTTTGCAGCTGTCATCCATTTCACGTTTTGTCACAATCCTCTTCAATGGCCGTTTGTTACGCTCACTCAACACACATATTCGTTCACGTTGTGACTTAGCAGATGATGTTTTTCTGCTCTCCCTGTATGAGGTATAAATCTTCGATATGGTGCCTCTTGAAACACCTGTACTACGTTGCTTACAGAAGCTCTCTCCAGCACTTTGCCCTCTTACGAATTCACTTAGCTCTGACATAACGCACATATTACTACACAGAGCACTGTTCTGACCACGGCCGGCCGCTTTGACCGAGCGGTTCTAAGCGCCACAGTCTGGAACCGCACGACCGCTACGTCGCAGGTTCGAGTCCTGCCTCGGGCATGGATGTGTGTGATGTCCTTAGGTTGGTTAGGTTTAAGTAGTTCTAAGTTCTAGGGGACTGATAACCTCAGAAGTTAAGTCCCATAGTGCCCACAGCAGCCATTTGAACCTTTTTTTTCTGACCACGACTGTCACGTGCTACATATCGAGGACATGGCGCTGCGCCGTTCGTGGTCAACTACAACAGCGCAACCTGCAGGCTTGGCTATCGTCAGTATTTACGTTCAAACATGCATTACTTCAATCCCCTTAGGTAGAGTACAACCTTTATTCGCCGCGGCACTAGTAGGGGTAGGATGGCAGGCCCGTCCCCCCAGCCGCCTTGTCCGCTTTTACCCCAGGAAAGTTCCACCGATACTCGTTTGATAGGCGTGGGTCTGGGGCAGTTCGGGAGGACTGTAACGAAGAAAAATTCCCTCCCCTATCCGCGACTGAAGCCGGGATCTCCGTAGCCACAGTCTAGTTTTGTACCCGCTAGACCACCTCGGCCACGTGGGCACATAAGAGAAGTGTGAAACCTGGTAGTCAAGGGAAGGCAGGATTCGGTTACGATTGTGGACGAGGCCGTAATCAGTTACTATTGGTCGTCTTTTACAGTTACACACAGTTTATTTTAAACCAGTAATTCCAGACTCAACAATAAATAAATAATACCACACGTTATTAATGAAGAAATAAACAACAGTGTAAATAATAGTCTTTTCAGTGAGTTACAATTTAGCAAGTCACCATTAAATACAGATACAACAGATAATGTTTTAAAAGCAAGTCACTGTGATCTGGGCTGAAGGTCCTATACGCCAGGAATGGCAATAAATTAAGAATAGTTTAAGAACTTGCTGCAATTTACAACTTGGAGGTATTGAAATATAAAGGTAAGTCGCCACAAACATAGCAGAAGGCCTCAGACGCCCGGAATGGCAGTAAATAAGGTTTTAAGGCTTACTGCTAAAAACAAATACCAAATTAAAATTTTAAGGCAAATGACCACAATCACGGCTGAAGGTCTTACACACTAGGAATGGATATAATATTAAAAACATTTTGAATCCTGATGTAAAACAGCGGACACAATAGCAAAATTTTATTAGAAAACAGGCAACTGATCCAGACGGTGCTCCAGGAATCGACCTCTGAGAAGGTCCGGCAACAAACACTTTCGCGAGTGATGAGATAGGCAGCCAAGAGTTGCATTCACTTCACAAGATGGTAACTCAGACCAGTGGCAGTCTAACGAATGATTAATGATACTCTTGCTGAAGCTACATGACATCCGATAAACCAAATGCAACGATGGAACAATACGCCGAAGCCGGAACCGGCGGTCTGCACTACGTCCCCAGAATACTGTGCTTAGAGCGCCTGGGACAAGAAAGGAATCACTACCATCAGAGTGGAAGAATCACCAACCGGCGCCCAGGGCAGGTAACTGGGGCGTTAGCGGCCACCAGGCAAGGAAAATTACCCCTTGTTAAACTTAAAAAATTGTATCAAGTAGAACGCAGTAAATAATAATAAGAAGTCGAGGTAAACTACTCAGATCCACCTTCCCCAAGCACTGCTCTTCGCCTCGGCGACACTACGAGCAGCAAGTCACTGGAGAATCGAGAGATATCACGATGGTGGAGGTTCCTCTACATGGTTTGAAATGCACTCATCTTAAAGCTTGCTGGATCCGGCTTACGACGAGGTCGTGCACCCTCGTGACCACAGCCCTTCCATCCGGCAGTCCATGCTTGCCGCCAGCGGTCCCGGCGTGTTCTCGCACTGCACGGACCTGTCTCCTTCTCAGTCCCCAACCGAACTGGCACACTCACACGACCCGGAAAAACAACGACGTTGCCCCACAGATAGGGCAATAGTTACTCAATATCGATAACCGCCGCCGCTGCCACTAGCGGACAGGCAACGCTTTCGAAACCGAGTGGCGCCAGTCAACACGAGAAGAAGACAAACAACCGCAACCATACCAACTAAACGATACCGTCTGGCCTGAACAGGGAGGAAACCTACAAACAACTCCAACGCGAGCCGCAGCACGGCTCAAAGGGCAAAAACTACACCTTCAAAGACTCTTGAACACCGTTCTTAAGAAACAAAAGCATTCCATTACACTCCCAGGAACGAAGAACTTCAACTATTACAGAGGCTGCCTCATTTTATACAATTTTTTTTTCAAGTTTTCAATTTCGTATTTTGGGATCCCAGATGCCAAGTAGCCACTGTAGTGCCAAAAACAAGTGTGATATCTTACAAAACTGGAACTAGTGCTGAGCGAAGGATAAATCATAATTTTCTTTTCTGTGTCAGTCAGTGCAAGTGCTGTAAGTTTACGTAGTTCTCGATTTGTTTTACAACTAAAACTATTGTCGTAGCTAAAGAATCTTTCACATTCAAATTTAAATGTCTGCACCGAGATTACGTTTTCTGTACCTGTCTCCACAGTTGGTAAGTCCGGAGTTTGGACTCTCCACGACATAGGTCTTCCAGCCAGGAGCTGGCCCCAGGTATGAGGAGATATTCCCGCTGCTTCTTTGGTGTTGAAACCGTCACTCCGATACAGATTCTGACCCATCGATATTGCCTTTTTTTTGCGAGAATCAGTTTGGTATAAGCTCACACAGTAATCTAATTGTAGTGGTTCAAAAAAATGGTTCAAATGGCTCTGAGTACTATGCGACTTAACTTCTGAGGTCATCAGTCGCCTAGAACTTAGAACTAATTAAACCTAACTAACCTAAGGACATCACACACATCCATGCCCGAGGCAGGATTCGAACCTGCGACCGTAGCGGTCGTTCGGCTCCAGACTGCAGCGCCTAGAACCGCACGGCCACTCCGGTGTAGTGGCATAAACGGTCGATAAAATGAGAACATTGTGGTGGGGTGTACTCCGTACCATGGATGATACTGTTCCATTGTCCTGGTATGACTATGACTATGGCACTGGCAGTAAAGGAACTCTTTAGTCGCCAATGGTACAACACTATATCGCACGCTTTCTAAACGTTTTTATTTGTGATTGCTGTTTAGGTCCATTATTCATGGAATTTCTGAGAGGGTTAGCACAATATTTAAGACAGTATGTAAATATACTATCCTCCCGTGGGTGTATTAAAATTAAATTAAAGATGCTAGGGACTTGGAGTCTGTGTTGGGCTGACCGCGCTGAAGGCAAGAACATTGGCGCTGATGGGCTTCCGTGAGCAGAAAGGAATCTAACACTGCTCCTAGGAGTAGCCCGTTTACGGTGCACAATAAATACCGTCTCAGAAAAGCAGAAAAAAGAAGTAATTAGTCATACACCGACAATTATAGTCAAAATAAAAGAGTAACTTAAGATCGAGACAAAAAAGACTCACACAAGAAAACAGGAATTTAATATAATTCTGTAAAGTAATATCAAAAGTAGGTTGTGGTCACCCTGTGATTGACGGGCGCTTCTAAAGAGGTGGCCACCTAGCAGAACTTGCCCTCAGCCCCTGATCCTCTCCCTCTCACTTCTATTGGAAATACAGTGGCACTTCTTTCAGAAATTGGTGAACTGCAGATGAGATGGGTAGGCAGAGCGCCATGCTGTCGTGTTAATTGGTGATGGTGTGGGAACTCGTTTCTACCTGTGTAGCCTAAATCCCATTCATATTTGTTACAATTCTCAGATACTCGCGCATGTACGTACTACAAGACAGGTGAGTTGTTACTAGCAACGTGTTATACGTACTGACGTTTGTAATACTGCCTTAATGCTCTGCTGAATGCGTTAGTAATGTTTCATGCAATAAACCTAAATATAACAATGTTTTATTGGGGTGTTCACACTACTGGCCACCCCATCATAATAAGAGTCTACCGAGCGAGGTGGCGCAGTGGTTAGCATACTGGACTCGCATTCGGGAGGACGACGGTCCAATCCGGCCATCCTGATTTAGGTTTTCCGTGATTTCCTTAAATCGCTCCAGGCAAATGCCGGGATGGTTCCTTTGAAAGGGCACGGCCGACTTCCTTCCTCATCTTTTCCTAATCCGATGGGACCGATGACCTTGCTGTCTGGTTTCCTCCCCAAACAACCCAACAGACCCATAATAAGATTACAAAAAAAAAAAAAACGCACCACGAAAGAATTATTGAAATGGGACGGAAATCTGCAGATGTGATGTACATGTAGAGATAAGAAAATGATTTCATAAAAACTGGATGATTCACGCTATGGTCGCAGGTTCGAATCCTGCCTCGGGCATGGATGTCCTTAGGTTAGTTAGGTTTAATTAGTTCTAAGTTCTAGGCGACTGATGACCTCAGAAGTTAAGTCGCATAGTTCTCAGAGCAATTTGAACCATTTTGGATGATTCATTCAAGAGAAAGAGCTTCAGAAATTGACCTTTGGTCCACCTCTGGCCCTTACGCAAGCAGTTGTTCGGCTTGGCATTAATTGATAGAGTTCTTGGATGCTCTCCAGACTAGTATCGTGACAAATTCTGTCCAGTTGGAGCGTCACATCGTCAAAATCCCGAGATAATTGGAGGGCACACCCATAATTCACCAGACGTTCTCAGTTCTGGAGGGAACCGGCAAACTTGCTGGCCAAGGTAGGGCTTGGCAAGCTCTCGCTGTGTGCGGGTGGGCATTATCGTGCTGAAATGTATGCCCAGGATGGCTTCCCTATGAAAGCCAAAGAAACGGGGCAAAGAATATCATCGGAGTACACTTTGCTGCAAGGTGCCGCGGATGACAACCAATGAGTCCTGACATGAAACGAAATGCCACGCCAGACCATCACTCCTGGATGTCGGACGGTATAGTTGGCGACAGTCAGGTTGGTATTCAGTCGCTCTCCGGGACGCCTCCAGTCTTAGGCATCTCGCCGTGTGCGGGAGGGCATTATATTGCTGGGAGGATATGTTCGCTGTTCATCGGGGCTCAGTGCGAAGCGGGACTCATCACTGAATACCTGCTACGTTTACGCTGGATTCCAAGTTGATTTGGTCAGTACAACAGGCGTAAAACCCTAGCGTATTTTATTTCCCAGTTTTGCATTATTTCCCGTTGGTGATGAACCAGTTAGAAGCTATTTACCGATACGATTTACAGCTACGCAACACGTTTAAAAGAGTGTACAAATAAAATTTGCTCCCTCATGTTGGAAGCAGATTGGCCGATACTCAGGGAAGTGGGAGCCTGCGGCGCCAACGAGCGATGCGATGCTAAGCTGTGCCCTGCTGTGGTGCGTGGCTGGAGATGTGAGTCACGCTATGAAACGAGACACCCGCGGCGCGAAAAAACGCAGCCGGTGGGCAGCAGGCTGTGACACAGGCGGATGAGACCGCCAACGGCTTCCCACGTCACCACTCCCAAGCAGCGATACGGTCCATCAATCCCAGCTGCTCACCTAGCAGGAAATATCTCCACTCCGCGTCATGTTACCACCCCACGTTTAGATACATTTCACTAGAAGTAATTCTCTTCGTCACAATTGGCACGCTACCATTTGGGTAAGTGTGTGGGGAGTTAGATCCGCGGTCGATCTTAGCATTTTCTTTGCCTCAAGTCGTAGCTTTTCACTCTGCCAAATAAATGGTGACTCAAAAGAATGAGAAATTTTCGAAAGTGATAAACATGGAGCAATGAAACGGTGTCCAGCGTACAGCCTTTGCTGTAAAAGGCTGTTATTAGAACGGAGGTGTGTAGGCCGCGCGCCGAGGATTTCAGAGTCATTTCAACATCGGACGGGATGGAAGATTTTGTTACGTGAGGCTAGCGAGCAGATAGGCTCAAAGGCAGTTTCATCGGACGACAGGCCCGATGGTCACAGCGCGAGAACAGCCGAACGAGCAAGAGATTCAGTGGCGGGGGTGGGGGACGCTTGCAGTGCTGGGAGCCAAGTAGCAAACCTTGTATTGTTTATATTTACCGTTCAAATGTTAATATACAGTCCCAACCGTGCTGATGACCTTGCACTGAGAACTTTTGATAATAATTTCAGTATTACTCACTTCATCAGGAAACGATAATTACAATTTCTAGTATCTATCAGTCTCATCTATATCTGCATGGATACTCTACAAATCACATTTAAGTGCCTGGCAGAGGGTTCCTCGGACCACCTTCACAATTCTCTATTATTCCAATCTCGTATAGCGCGCGGAAAGAATGAACACCTATATCTTTCCGTACGAGCTCTAATTTCCCTTATTTTATCGTGGTGATCGTTCTGCCCTATGTAGGTCGCTGTCAACAAAATATTTTTGCATTCGGAGGAGAAAGTTGGTGATGGAATTTCGTGAGAAGATTCCGTCGCCACGAAAAACGCCTTTATTTTAATGATTTCCAGCCCAAATCCTGTATCATTTCTGTGACACTCCCTCCCATATTTCGCGATAATACAAAACGTGCTGCCTTTCTTTGAACTTTTTCGATGTGCTCTGTCGGTCCTACCTGGTAAGGATTCCACACGCCGAGCGGTCTAAGGCGCTGCAGTCATGGACTGTGCGGCTGGTCCCGGCGGAGGTTCGAGTCCTTCCTCGGGCATCGATGTGTGTATTTGTCCTTTGGATAATTTATGTCAAATAGTGTGTAAGCTTAGGGATTGATGACCTTAGCAGTTAAGTCCCATAAGATTTCACACACATTTGATTTTTGATTTGATCCCACACAGCGCAGCAGTATTCTAAAAGAGGACGGACAAGCGTAGTGTAGTCAGTCTCCTTAGTAGGTCTGTTACATTTTCTAAGTGCCCTGCCAATAAAACGCAGCTTTTGGTTAGCCTTCCCCACAACATTTTCTGTGTGTTCTTTCCAATTTCAGTTGTTCGTAATTGTAATACCTAGGTATTTCGTTGAATTTACGGCTTTTGGATAAGACTGATTTATCGTGTAACCGAAGTTTGAGTTCCTTTTAGCACTCATGTGGATGACCACACACTTTTCGTTATTTAGGGTCAACTGGCACTTTTCGTACCATTCAGATATCTTTTCTAAATCGTTTTGCAGTTTGTTTTGATCTTCTGATGACTTTGTTAGTCGCTAAACGACAGCGTCATCTGCAAACAACCGAAGACGGCTGCTTAGATTGTTTCCCAAATCGTTTATATAGATAAGGAACAGCAAGGGGCCTATAACTCTATCTTGGAGGTCCGCCCACGGTAGCTGAGTGGTCAGCGTGACAGACTGTCAACCCTAAGGGCCCGGGTTCGATTCCCGGCTGGATCGGAGATTTTCTCCGCTCAGGGACTGGGTGTTGTGTTGTTCTAATCATTATCATTTCATCTCCATCGACGCGCAGGTCGCCGAAGTGGCGTCAAATCGAAAGACCTGCCCCAGGCGAACGGTCTACCCGACGGGAGGCCCTAGCCACACGACATTTCCATTTGTACCTTGGAGAACGCCTGAAATCACTTTTGTTTTACTCGATGGCTTTCCGTTAATTACTACGAACTGTGACCTCTCTGACAGGAAATCGCAAATCCAGTCACATAACTGAGACGATATTCCATAAGCACGCAATTTTACCACGAGCCGCTTGTGTGGTACAGTGTCAAAACCTTCCTGAAATCCAGGAATACGGACTCGATCTGAAATCCCTTGTCAATAGCACGATGGACCAATCATAATTGTGCCCTGAGAGAGCAGGCGCCAAACTGCTAAGATACCTCACTACTAGTTTACGATCTGTTTTCGAGCATCTCATGTAAAGAGGAAACAGTTTGTTGAAAAATTGCCTCGATTGACGTACTTGAGCCATGTTGCGTTAATTCAAGGCAGTCTACGATCGGATTCCGAGGTGGCAGCACGCGAGCTAATGTGTGAAGTGAAACTCCGCGTAAAGGCGGAATTAATTGTTAAAATTGTCTCGAAAACATATTTGCGCAATCTCAAATTTATCCTAAGATTGTCTCATGCATTTTTGTGCGGTTCTCAGGAAGTGATGATTAATGACCGACAATCTTGTTATGAATATTATCGGTAGCCTGGCTCTAGAAATCGTTTTACTAATTTTGTGATTGCTGAACCTAAATTTTGCGATTCTTTTTATGCTTAGCATTTAAACCTACCCGCTTGTCACTTTACTATGCACAGTTTATAGCACAAGCGTTAGCTCTCGCTACCGACGGAGAAGATACCAACTACGAGACGCGAGGTAAGCAAGTTAGCTTCAGTTCAATTACGAGGCGAAGGAGGGCGAGGAGGGGGGGGGGGGGCGGGGCGGACGCACTGGACTTTCATCTGTGAATAACACGTAGCATCACTGTACACCCTATGTACGTATTGTGGCAGACGATATTTCGGACATTCATTCCCCTCTCTGCTATGATAGTGTTACACGTTGAAGAAGCAATCTTCAGGGCGGCCCCGAATCGTTCATACCGAGATAGTGCGAACCCCTTTCGCAAGAAGCCCAGAGCGCTCTGTACGAAGTCACGCAGTCTCGCCAATTGCAGAGTCCGAGAGTTCAGCGAATTCTGAAAGTGAATTTAAAGTTCCATCCGTAAAAGCTGTAGATCGTTCAGCAACTTCAACGTAACGATATGCTAATACGTAGACAATACGCTGAACGCATGTTAGCACAAGTGCACGACTACGACAGTTTCAGCAAGGGGGCCTGGACGTGAACAGGCTGAATTTTTATACTTCGCTTTCAGTGCACATTACTCTGATCTACAATGCGGAGGTAGTTGTGGTTTTGTACCAACTATGAATGACATTAACTCAAGCTGTGAAAGGAAATTTATTGAAATATCTGTTACAGATTAAGAATTACACTCCGCTGCAGAGTGAAAATCTCATTCTGGAAGAATTACAGTATTTTGCCTAATAAATGTTTTTATAATACACGTTCCCATTCTGGTACCATCTTATGGTCCATCATCTGTTTAATAGCATTCAAACTGTGTCAGGCTGCTGTCAACATTCATAGGAACACATTATGCCTCTCGTTTTGTACTTTGGAGTATATCTGCGGAAATAGAAAACCCCTTATTACACCACATTACTATTTTGTCTAAAAAAATACCGCTAAAATTATATACAGAATGACAAACATAGATCATTTCTGCGACGTATTAGGCATAATACAAAGATACTATCCCATTCTTCACTTGAGAGAAATTTGGTAAACATGGATAAAACCATTGTGAAGTTATATGTAACTAATATTCTGAAAATGTAATTTCGGGAAAATGAAAAAAGAATGTTGGCAGTGTTTTTGACTCGCGTATGCGTCTTTCAGAACATTCCAGCAGCATAATCTTGCTGGCCAGCTGCTTCTTTATCCTCTGTAGACTTCTTCAGGAGCCTTTTCCTTACTCTGGACTCTTTAGTGGTGGCTTCCACAGCCCTTTCAGCTTCAATTAGTCGCTGTCGATCTATGGAAGTCAGAGCAGCTATCATATTATTTCCTGGCTGGATGCCTAATTTGTCCATTACTTTTGTCCTGCTGTTTACACCATCACTGAAGCAGATGACAGCATCCATCAAACCCAATTTGAGTACTGTCCATCCAACAAACACTGTTTTTGGTACTCGTTGCCACATGCAGCTGCTGAAACTCTCATTAGGGTTTTGTGTACGGCCATGTAGAGTTTTAAGTAATTTTTTATGTGCAAGGTCCCTGTATATTGGCTTTATTGTTTCCATGACTGTGGCAGGCAAGAAATGTTTATGGTGATATTCCTTGCCTGTCGCATGAGCGTGGCTGGTTTGTAGACACTTCTTCAAAGAGCGTTTGAGACCAAATCAACAACTGAAAAGCAGGTAAAAAATACATTTTTTAAACGAGATAAAATTGTCTTTCAGAAAGTGACAAAAATGTTTGCGAAAGTTTCAGTCATTTCACGTCCAGGTCTCCTTAACAACCTGTGGATGTCAGACGAAACTCGTTTCCACCTTAGTGGCTTTGTCAGCAGACAGAATTTCCGCTACTGGTCTCAGCAAAATCTACGCCAGCTACCCGGGCGTCCACAGCAGCAAGGTTATGGTATGGTGCCCATGTCATCGAGTGGCGTTGTGGGTCCCAACTTTTTTGAAGACGATGGTGGGTGCGCAACCATTGTAACGTCTACACGGTATGTTGCCACGATGGAAAGTTTTGTTGCGTATGGACTGCCCCATTTTCCTGCCAACAGTTGGTTTCAACTTGACGGAGCAACGAGGGCTGTTTGGCGAGAGTGTCATTTCAAGGTACGGTGACACTGCATGGCCCCTAAGATCGCCTGACGTGACAGCGAGCGAATTTTATATTCTGTGGCCACCTAAAGAGCGCGGCTTATCGCGCACTCTAACTGCTACCACTGAAGAACTTAAAGCAAGAATAGGAGAGGAAATCCGCAGGATTCGTATTGAAATGCTACTAGAGGCTGCTCATCTATCGGGTGTCATATTCAAGAAATAAAAATGCCTGTGACATTCAGTAATGATATACTCCGTACTGTACACTGACGTAAATATGTGTAAAGTAATTGTACTCGTCCATTAATTTCATTCCAAAATTTCCTGTTCTTGTGAATCGCGATGTATTTTCACAAATGAATATGTCAAGTTCTCCAGTTTCACAGCGGGGCTGGGTCTATGATAAACTGGATCTTTTTGTAACAGATTAAAGATCGGAGAAAGATAAGAGCTTACCATCTCCAGTGCGAAGAGATCTAGTGAAATATCTTGGTATTCAACACACCCTTCGGGTTGCGGCTAGGTTTTAATTAATTATTGTCTGGCGAAGAAGTGAATCATCCAGGAGACACTGTCGGATGTCATTGTAACTTCATACACGTGCACACCGTCGGCGTTACGTAAATGATGAGAGTCGCAGCTCTCTGTGACAAGTAGAACGACCACCAGTGCATTTGTGCTGCTCGCGTTTAGTGTTGTTACTATGCCTGGTAGGTTATTTAAGGAGACTGAACAGCTCCAGATGTTGAGTGATCACTGTGAAGGACACAGAGATGCGGCCTATTCGTGTGAGGCAGTGTTATCAGCATCTGGCAGAGACAGAAGGAGTCTCGATTTGGCCGATTTGAATCGTGCAATATTCGGATTTGTATTCCACTCGGACGTGACACTAGCCCGACGTTGCATGGGAATCTGAGGGCAGGCATACTCGCCGTCAGTGCTCTGTTCGATCGCGCCTGACCACCACAAGAGAAGCCCACCTAGCACTTCGTAACACCTTCACACCTACACTTGCCTTCCGAGAAAACGTAATGGGCTCTCTGCAACATTCTCTGTTATCCCGCACCATTGGTCGGAGACCAGGAACACCCAGATTACTGAATTATTACCAACTTTCTATAGTTTCCACAATGAAAAATTGTCTCAAAATATGGTAGAAACCCCAAAGAGATTCTGGTCGTATGTAAAGTACACCAGTGGAAAAAACAGTCAATACCGTCACTGCGCGATAGCGATGGAAATGTTACCGATGATGGTCCCAATAAATCGGAGTTACTAAATACAGTTTTCCGTAATTCCTTCACGAAAGAAGACGAAGTAAATATTCCAGAATTCTAAACCAGAACAGCTGTTCGCATGAGTGACATAAAAGTAGATATCTTAGGTGTTGCGAAACAACTCAAACCGCAGCTCTTGGTGTTGCAGTAGCGTTCTCGCTTCCCGCGCATGGAGTCCCGGGTTCGATTCCCGGCGGGGTCACGGATTTTTCATGCCTCGAGATGACTGGGTGTTGTTGTGGCGTCTTCATCATCATCATTCATCCCCATTACGGTCGGAGGAAGGCAATGACAAACCACCTCCACTAGGCCCTTGCCTAGTATAGCGGTGCAGGTCTCCCGCATCGTCCACTACGCTCCTCGGAGTATTGGACCTCATCATCAACCAACTCAAATCACTTAAGGAAGGCAAGTCTTCCGGTCCAGATGTTACACCAATCAGGTTCCTTTCAGAGTATGCAGACACAACAGCGCCTTTCTTAGCAATCATATACAACCGCTCACTTGACGAAAGGTCTGTTCCTAAAGACTGGAAAGTAGCACAGATCACACAAATATTCAAGAAAGGAAATAGTAGTAATCCATTGAATTACAGATCAATATCACTGACCTCAATTTGTAGCATATACTGTACGCGAACATTATGAATCACCTTAAAGAAAGTTACTTATTCATACATAACCAATCGGATTCAGAAAATATCGTTCTTGTGCAACACAGCTAGCTCTTTAATCCCATTAAGTAATGAGTGCTGTCGACAAGGCATCTCAGATCGATTCCATATTCCTAGACTCCCAGAAGGCTTTTGATGCCGTTCCTCGCAAGCGACTATTAATCAAATCGCGTGCATATGGAGTATCGTCTCAGTTGCGTGATTGGATTCGTGACTTCCTCTCAGAGAGGTCACAGTTCGTAGTGATGGATGGTAAACCTTCGAGTAGAACAGTAGTGATATCTGGCGTTCCACAAGGTAGTGTCATAGGCCTTCTGCTGTTCCTGATTTACATAAATGATCTAGGTGATAATCTGAACAGCCGCCTTAGATGGTTTGCAGATGACGTTGTAATTTACCATCTAGTAAAATCATGATGCGATCAATTACAATTACAAAATGATCTAGAGAGAATTTCTGTATGGTGCGAAAAGTGGTAATTGGCACTAAACAAAGAAAAGTGCGAGGTCATCCACATGGGTACTAAAAGAAATCCGATAAATTTTGGGTATACGATAAATCGCACAAATCTAAGGGCTGTCAATTCGACTAAATACCTATGAATTACAATTACGAGCAACTTAAATTGGAAAGACCACATAGATAATATTGTGGGGAAGGCGAAACAAAGACTGCGCTTTGTTGGTAGAACAATTACAAGATGCGACAAACCCACTAAAGAGAAAGCCTACGTTACACTTGTCCGTCCTCTGCTGTAATATTGCTGTGCGGTATGGGGTCCTTACCTGGTAGGAATGACGGAGGACATTGAAAATCGCTCAATAGTGGTGAGAGTGCCACTGATATGATACGCGAGGTGGGGTGGCAGTCACTGAAACAAAAGGCGGTTTTCTTGGCGGCGAGAGCTATTTGCAAAATTTCAATCACCATCTTTCTCTTTCGAATGCGTAAATATTTTGTTGACACCCACCTACGTAGGGGGAAACGATCATCATAATAAAAGAAGAGAAATCAGAACTCTAACGGAAAGATTTAGGTGTTCCTTTTTCCCACGCGCCATTCGAGAGTGGAATGGTACAGAAGTAGTGTGAAAATGGTTCGATGAACCCTCTGCCAGGCACTTATGTGTGAATTGCAGAGTAACCATGTAGATGTAGATGTAGATGCGCTCGGAGTGGTGCCGTGACCGGGAAGCGTGGACTGCTGATGAACAGCGTCGTGTTGGGTACGGCGAATCTGGCGAAATCGTGAGGTCTCATTCTTTTGATCTTCTGGAGAGACACGACAGCATTACTCCTGCCGTCATGGTGTGGGGAGCCATCGGACATGACTGTAGATCACGGTGGTAGTGACTGAGGGAACTGTGACGGCACAAGGGTACGACACGAAGACGTTGCGTCCTAATATGTTATCTACCTCTGGTGCGACAGTATCGTGGTGGCATCATTCAACAGGACAATTGCTCGTCCACACGTAGCACGTGTCTCTATGAACTGTCCGCGTGATATTGAGGTACTCCTGTCGGCAGCAGGACGTATCTGTCCCCGATCGAACGTGTGTGGGACCAGCTCGTACGTCAACTCCGCCCCAGTGGCAGTATCCATGATATCAACAATTTGCACTAATTCCGAGTTAAATATCGGTCCAATATCTGCTTAGTGCGGAGACTGACAAGCAGATCAGACAAAAGCAAAGTTGCATATTTCACGAAACGTAAAACTGTAGCCTCTAGATTACAGTATTAATGCGTCTTGCAATTACTTGGGATCAACAGTGTGTAGGACTATGAAGGGGGCCTGTTATTTTAAAATGCGGGCGCCCGCTGCCAACTTTACACATTTTGCACAAATTGAATGGTTCAAATGCCTCTGAGCACTATGGGACTTAACTGCTGAGGTCATCAGTCCCCTAGAACTTAGAACTACTTAAACCTAACTAACCTAAGGACTTCACACACATCCATGCCCGAGGGAGGATTCGAACCTGCGACCGTAGCGGTCGCGTGGTTCCAGACTGTAGCGCCTAGAACCGCTCAGCCACTCCGGCCGGCTGCACAAACTAATCGGCAGTGATTGTAAAATACCTTTATTTAAAGTCACGACCGGTTTCGCATCAATAGAAGACGTGCGTTTCCAACTAGAAGTGAATGGTGGGAAGCGGCTCTAAGACAGTCATCTTTCCGCTGTCAATAGTTAAATAGATTATATCACCTCAGGATGCGTCTTCAGTCGACGCGAAACAATTGAAAAGATTTTACAGCCACTGCGGACCACTTCATTCAAAATATGAAGTGGAACGACCGCCTACGCACAGTTGTAGAGTTTACTCGAAACTCTTTTACGGTTCATACTTGACTACTGCTCGAGTGAACAAGAAAGGCGGAGGGAATGTTCACACGCTTGTCTGACTGGCGAGAGAGTCTTAGCAGAAATGTTGAAACATCTTTATAGGCAGAAAATCGAAGAAAGATGTCGTCTATCTTACGAGAGCCTACTTGAAAAACTTCAAGGACACCCCACTGCAGAGTGAAAATTCATTCTGGAAATGGTCTCCCATATCGTGACTCAGATGACACGGCTTTCCTCCAGGAGCGCAGTAGAACGTCTGTGACCTTTGGGAGGTAGAAGAGACGTACAAGCAAGACGTAGGCTCACAAAGCTGTTGATTTATCCTTAAAATTGCTGCGGAAGTCGTTTCACAGCGTATGATAAGAATTCAAAAAATATGCCACTTATTTCACACAACGCTTTCCCGTAGCTTAGATGTGTTAAACGTACCGTACTATCTCTCTGATATGCCTACTGAGTTAGCTGTTTGATACGACTCTAACAGCCGATCATCTAGTACTTTACTCTGCACTTCGTCGATGTTAAAACCTGTTAGAGACGTCCTTGACGCGGTGGCTCGTCTTTAGAGGCCCGCTCAGAGGGGCTTAGAACGACGTTCAGTAGCTCTCCTTCTCCATGACAACGTAAGGCCTCACACGAGAGTAGCTCACAAAACTTCAATGGACTGTTCTTCCTCATCTATCCCACACCCCGATCTCCCGCCTTCGGAATTCCATCTGTTTGGCCCAATGAATGATGCACTCCGTGGAAAGCAGTAAGTGGATGACGGGGAAGTTGCAGAAGCTGCAAGACGTTGGATCCGCCGTCGGCCAATAGAGTGGTACCGTGCTTAAGGCCATCGCATTGAACGGAGAGTATATTGAAAAATAGCGTTTTTGCAGACAAAAAGCTGGGGAATAATATGGTATATCGGTATCCTGAATAAAACCAACCTGCTTTCAGAGAAAAAAATGTGTTGCATTACTTAATGAACGCTCCTCCTACAACGCCTAGTTCTTAAATGTCGAAAATGAGGTACCTATCAAATTCTTTATGCCACCATTAACTTTAGGTGTATTTTTGTTGGCAATAAACTGTCCAAATCAAATAGGATTATCACGGCTGGGCACTACCGTGCATCCATTTGAACCAAAGAAACACTACACCCCTTCCTTACAAAGTCGTATAAGCGTAAATAGACCTATTCCGCAGACAAAGTTCACACACGACTTACGTTATTGTTTGATATGTTATTGTGCAACATACGTTGCCCAGCATATGAATAGACTATGAAACATTATTTTAGTTGTGTTCAGTGCTAGATGATTTTGCGCCATACTGGAGGTAGCCTACACTGTGACTAAGTGTGAACTGTATGTGTTGTATGTTATATATATATATATAATACTAGCTGACGTCCCAAGTCGTCCGTTTTAATTATCGATACAGGAAGTGTGAACTGTGGTTGTTGATGCGTAGTATCAAGCATTCGTTGTACATTATTGTGTTTAGAGATCTACTTATTTTCACAACGTTAAGTGGACATATCGTATATTTTAGGGTGATCAGCATGTGGTGAACACCATTTTAAATTAAGTGCTGAATAATATACGATGATTGTAGTATTACATAGTCCCGATGTTTCTTTCTACATAAAACTGTGTGCTCATATTACATATTCCGCCCTGGGTTGCCAGACGGTGACATACAACTTGCAGAACAATAAAGATTTTAGCAGCATTGTGTTGGGTATACGTAATAATGTCATATTGTCCATTGTTTTGCGGGGCATCTATTTCAATGATACCTTCAGGGTGTTGTGCTTTTCTCGATCTGGCCGTGCCGAGTGCAGGCACTAAGCGAAATACGGAGCCGGACCTCGTCTTGTTTCTTTTCGACTTTCCGTGACGGGAATGTTTTTCAGCGCAGAGTTTGATTGCGCGCAGGATGCGACTGACACAACCGCAAGGCCGGAAGCACGGCTGTCGCCTGCGCGTCCCCCCTCCCCCCCCCCCCCTCCCCCCACCAAGCCAACTGCTACAAACGTAGCTCATTGGCTGTTGCGTCACGATCGTAATTCCCGACGCAAGCAGGTAAACCTGCACGGCTGCGGCCAGACTGCTACCAGGCCCTGATCCGGCCAGTAATGGAGTATGCGTGCCCTGTCTGGGGATACGCGGCAAAGCAGCACCTGGACAAACTCCAGAGGCTGCAGAACCGCGCCCTCAGAAGGGCACTGCACCTACCTCTTGGATTCCCTACAGACGACTTGCACGCCGCAGCCGAAATCCCACTCCTGAGAGAGCGTTTCCAGGATCTGGCAAGGGCCTTCTATGAGGGTTCTTCCAGATCCGGAAACGCGCTCATCCACTCCCTAGGTCGGTATGACATGTCCCGCGATAAGCACAAGCGCCCTATGACGATCTTCGACGACTAAGTCGAAGAGAAAATCCCAACACCCAATCCATCATCCTGTTCTTTCCCATATAACACCAAACTTCTCGCCTACCTCAGGCAAGTACCAGACACACTCACAACAATCATCACAAAGCACAGACACCAAAAAACTATAGAAAGATCACACACACACGTTCACAGGGGAGTAAAAGCCGAAAGGCTACAGACTCCCCCTCACACTTCCCCAAAGAGGGGAAAGCAACAGATGAGAGCAGCAGGCCAGACTGCTGGTACATATGGAGGAATGGGCTCAGATGACAGAATGGGATGCTGTGGTGGAGTAGAGCATACCATCACATGTCTAAATCTTCTACATCTTCATCTACACAGGATCCATAACAACTCTGAAGAGCGTGGCGGGCGGTTCGTTTTACTTCACCATTCATTAGTAGAGTGTAGGTAGCGAGACTCCTCCTACACTTCATGCCAGCTGTTATTTGTTTATCTTCCACATCTGTATGGGATAGATTCGAAGAGGGCAACATATTCGTAATTTTGGTCCGAAAGACTGTCCTTGAATTTCCCAGAATGAACTGACACTCTGCAGCAGAGTGAGTGCTGATTTGAAACTTACTGGCAGATTAAAACTGTGTGCCGTACCGGAACTCGAAACTGGAAACTATGCATTTAGCGAGCAAGTGCTCTACCAGCAAAACTCCCAAGCACGACTCGCGACCTGCCCTCACTCACACCAGGACGTGATTCCACCACTTTACACCAAAAATGAAGCACGTGAGGTCGACTGCATTTGCTGAAAATGCAGGTTATGGTGTTTGCTGCGATGCAAAGTATATTATTTTTGTCATTACCTTGAAACCACAAAAATAGCTACTACACAAATTAAATGAATATATAGCTGAGAATAGGAAGGAAAGAAGATAAGTCTAACATCGCTTCGTTAACGAGGTCGTTAGACGTAGGTTACAAGCTCATATTGGGACGGAATGGAGAAGAAAATCGGTTCAGTCTTTTTCAGAGAAACCATCCCAGTATTTGCCTTATACGATTTTGGAAAATTAGAGAAACACTAAACCTGGATAGCTAGACGTGAATTTGAACTACTGTCCTCCTGAATGCGTGTCCAGTGTGTTAATATAAGTGGGAAGACGCACAGTATAAAAACTACCCTTCATCTGGTCAAAGCGTATGCCTACAGAGGTATTCTGGCAGCAGGAGTACTAAGAGATTAAAAATGCGCCTTGCGACTTTCATCTTGTAGTGGCGCTTTCCTTTCCTTTTTTACATTGGGTACCTAGTTTTATGTGGTGTTCGTTTTTACAGTGTTCATTTTGTCAAACACATTTCCAGAAAATAATGTATGTTGACATATACTGTTTACAGTATTGTGTAAGGAGAGGCAGGCTACAGACTGGTGCGACAGGACCAGAAGTTATTAGCAAAGAAGTTAACACAGTAAACAGAAGAAATATTTATTGTATTTCCCCAAGTATATGAAGACATATTGGAAATAATGCAGCAAGAGTCCAACTCTCGATTTCAACAAATAAGATGCTCCTTGTATTAAAGCATGAGCGATGGAGTTGGAGCTGTGACTTGGTGGCGTCTGCGTAGCAACACGTAGTGAAGAGGCCGCAAGTCCGAGTGGGGCTGAGTGGCTATCACCGGCCATCCTATATTGCGGCGGCAGAAGGCGCTTGTAGTACAGAGCCACTGGAAGCATGGCTCAGCGGGCGCGCACCACTGGGTCCAGATCCCACGCAGCTGCTAATGGTGTCTGACGGAAACTTACAGTTCTGTTGCCAAATATTTCGTTCCCATGGGGTGGTATCGATAAATGATACCACATATGTTGGCTTACATAAACTACATTTAATAAGTATTAATCGATGCTCTTAACTGTAGCATTTACGATGAATAAAAATAATCAAACTAGGTCCATCAGACGCTAGACATTAAACAGTTTATAAGCGTTTTTACTTCAACATATTTGGTACTGTTTGGGTCACAACTACATTTCTTTCTTTCTTTCCACTATCTGCTACGATTAAAAAGGAAAAAAAACATGTTCGTTTTTTTTATTTTAATAACAAATCTAAGAGCCACTTTCCCAGAAGTTAGTTAGTACTTTGAGGCAAATGGAACTCTGGCAGCTGGACATCCACTCAGGTCTTCTGCTATCAGAATAAGTTCTGGGAAAGACAGAACCTGTAGTAGCAATTGTGTGTGCGCGCGCGCTTGTGTGTGTGTGTGTGTGTGTGTGTGTGTGTGTGTGTGTGTGTGGAGGCTAGGTCAAACTGAGCCAGGCATCTACTGCCGGCCGGGGTGGCCGAGCGGTTCTAGGCGCTACAGTCTGGAATCGCGCGACCGCTACGACAGCAGGTTCGAATCCTGCCTGGGGCATGGATGTGTGTGATGTCCTTAGGTTAGTTAGGTTTAAGTAGTTCTAAGTTCTAGGGGACTGATGACCTCAGAAGTTCCACAGTGCTCAGAGCCATTTGAACCAGGCATCTACTAACAATAATCCTATGGTACAGATTACCAAAATCTTCAGCATTCCTCTTGCGGAAATGAATTGCATCACATAGCAATAAAAGAGTCATTCTATAGTAGAATCTGTCCATGTCGTCCCTGCCCTGGTATTTCACAAAACTTCCTCTCTGTCTCTCTCCATCTCAGTCTCCATCACACCATACAAATTATTTTTTAACAACTTCAGTTGCTCTTGCATAATGCTTTATTCCCAAACTAGAAAAAAACACACTTGCAAGAAAATATTCATTTTAAAAGGATTAGAGAATACTTTTTAGTTCTTTAATTTTCTTAATAGTCGTAATTGTAATAGAAGATAAAGTATTACAATTCGCTGATAGCCCGTTGCCATCTTCCATCTTCACGTCGAGCCTACTAGACTAACTGTCTATGTACACCGTTGGCCACAGTACCATCGTCAATACATGATCGTACAAAATGCTTACTAAAGACCAGTCTTTAAGTAGACCCTGTTGGCTATAACGACTTCGTTATTGAGTGCATCTCAAACTCTTACTAAGGACTCCATATCTACGTACTCTGTTGGCCCTGTACTCGCTACTAAGTGTGACTGACCTGTCACAGACATGTTACACTTCATAAGAAGAACATGGCCATCATTTTACTTAGCTACAGTTTTCTTAGTAACCACTTTGTAACTATGTTGTTATGGCCTACAACGCACGTAGGGACAGGTTCTTTAGAAAGTATGTTCTGAGATCGCTTAGTGACAATGGTGTTGTGGCCAATAGTGTGCACAGACACTGAGTCTTTAGTAAGCTTGATCTGAAGACCCGGTTATCAGCAAATTGTAATTTGTTTTATTGCGATCAATACTATTAAAAAATTTTAACAAATAAATGAGATCAGTATGTCTCTGCCACCCGACGATATCAGGTCTTACAAACTTTTCAGTTTCTCAAAATCCCTCATAACGTGCAAGCTGTATGCCCTGTAGTGATGTAAATCTTCTCAGGTACCCTCTGTCAGAACTCTGACCTGCCCACTGGGTGCTATCGTTGCCAAACAAGTTAAGATGCCTCCGCTATATGCTGTGACGTTGTGGGAATGGCGGCTATGGTGTTATTTTCTGGCAATCTGCTTCTTCCCTGCGTCTCAGGGTCCGCCACATACAGACACAATAGACGTTATTCCAACGTCTAAGGATTTTGGGGCGGGAAAATCCGATGAAGATACGAAACTGGTATTTGCCGACATGTCACAACTGTAATTCTACACTGCAAGAAAAATCATAAATGAAGTGCATTGATCTTAAGGGAACTACGTCGAAAAGTAAGTGCATTTCCGACATGGAAGTCTTGTGTCGCTAACACGAAACTCTTTCACTTTTCCCTTGTATAACCCAATAAATGCCACTCAGCGGGAACTCCTTGAAGTAACTATAAGTTATTTCATGTGACATGAGTGAATCTTGTTCGAGTCCGACTCTTACATTACATCAAAGATCACCTTTGGTACTGAATATAAGAAGACTCTCCTTGACCAAAGGCTTGATGATCCAATATACTATACGTCCAGTAGGTGATACTCTAGTGAAACAGCTGTCCGAGGAGATAGCGTTTGTTGATCGAGGCGCTGAGAAGAGTCACTTCATCCGGACGTCGTGTTGTCTTGCTGGAATATAGAGCAACAGTTTTATGGAACGCTAGTGTACTATGTTCTTCCTGTGCATAGGTGGTCCAAAGAGTGGTGTCTGAAGGAGGTTTGGGACCTGTATTTAATGAAGCAAGAGGAGAATTGGTTGTGCACAGTCCCTTTATCAAGACTATGTTCAGAGGTCACTGGTTACAATCGTACCCTTTCCGCAGCGTCTCTTGAAGATAAGTGATACTATTTATTACATGGTGTTTCATCTATCTGATGAAGACGCTGACTTCGGCAATCCTCTAGGAAGTTACGGGATCAGGTTTCAATTTCTGAGTTGATCTCATGTCCACAATTCCTAGAAGAATGACCCTCCTATGTAAATCTTGGAAAATGACTATGAAGGTAAAATCAGATTCGAATTCACACGGAGTTCTACCGACCATCTCTCTTCCCGCTCACAATTTGCGATTGGAATAGGAAACAGAGGCAGTGGCTGTGGTACACGAAATATAGAAATATCCAACAATGAAATCTCAGAACGTCAAGCCACAAGCATCTGTTACAGTTACCTATTGCACACGGATCACACTTTTATCACTTAGTTCCGGTAAGAAGAATTCTATTTCAGAATTTCACTTACCGCTAGGAAATTCACGAAAAGTCTGGCAACGTAATGGATCTAACTCGTCACTCTGGAAAAAGAAGATTCTGTCATGAGCGATGAAAATTATTAAAAGTGAAACATAACAAAAACAGCTATGTAACACCATCCATCATAAATGATGGTTTTAGGAAGTCTGCAATACTGTCCTATACCAATATTAACTAATTGCAAATTTTGAATTTTTATGACTGTAGCGAGTCGCAAGAGAAGTGCCGGGAGGAGCAGAGACCTGTATATTGCTTTTGTTGACCTCGTCAAAGCATTTGATTTAGTGGGCAGAATTGGGCTCTTCAAGTTGCTGCAGAAGGTTGGATCCCACCTAAACTACTACGAATAACTGTTTCCATGAGAAAATGCAAGCAACAGTCTGTTTCAACGGCAAAACATC
Source organism: Schistocerca piceifrons (assembly GCF_021461385.2). Classification (NCBI taxonomy): domain Eukaryota; kingdom Metazoa; phylum Arthropoda; class Insecta; order Orthoptera; family Acrididae; genus Schistocerca; species Schistocerca piceifrons. Next base: position 282,425,604 of record NC_060140.1, on the reverse strand, counting down.
GGAATCATTCCCTGTAAATAGCGGTGTAAAGCAGGGGTGTGTGTTAGCTCCTACTGTTTGGCATTTTCTTTTCCCTTCTGCTGGGATTTGCTTTTGATGAGTGTGGCGTAGTGTATTTACATACAAGGTCTGCTGGAAATCTTTTCAACAGCACCCGTCTGAAGGCCAAGACCAAAGTCAATACAATTGTTATTCGCGAGTTGTTACAAAATGGTTCAAATGCCTCTGAGCACTATGGGACTCAACATCTCAGGTCGTCAGTCCCCTAGAACGTAGAACTACTTAAACCTAACTAACCTAAGGACATCACACACATCCATGCCCGAGGCAGGATTCGAACCTGCGACCGTAGCGGTCGCGCGGTTCCAGACTGAAGCTCCTAGAACCACTCGGCCACCACGGCCGGCGAGTTGTTACATGCAGACGATGCAACTCTGGTAGCAAACTTAGAGGATGAGCTGTAGTATATAATCAACAAGTTATCACATGCATGTGGAGAAGTAGGTGTTACCATCAGCCTCCAAAAGACTAAGATCATGGCGCAGGGAACCACCAACCTTCCATCCATCAGCACTGACGGCATTCTTCTCCAGGTAGTTCATGATTTTGCCTACTTGGGGTCTACAATATGTAGCAACTTGTCTGTGGACACTGAGATTACCAACAGAATTTCAGATTGGGACTTTTCATCCATAGCAGATGTTGCAGAGTCTGAGCCAACTATGCTACACCATCATTCTTCAAGGATGGACGGATGGCATGCCAGCGAGTCGCAGAACAACACACTCGCCACCATTACATTCAAAAAATTATGTTACTTCTCACGAACTTGAAAATCGGAATAAATTCTTGAAATCTGTTGTGTTAATGCGAAAAAACATATCTGGCACACTAACTTAATTATTTAACCCCCCACTGGTCCCAACGCCTTCTCCAGAATCACCTTGACCTTTTTGCTGCATGGTGTAACCAGTGGCTCCTGAAACTCAACTCTTCCAAGACCCAGGCCGTCATTGTAGGTGGTACCACTCGCTCCTTCCGGCTCCTGGATTTCTCCCTTACTGTCTGCGCCCGTTCTGTCCGCCTTACCCCCACCCTCACCTACCTTGGCCTCACCATTGACCCTCACCTCACCTGGATCCCTCATCTCCGCTCCATCCAATCCAAAGCCCACAACCGCCTCTGACTCCTCAAACTCCTCTCTGGCCAGACATGGGGGTTGCACGCCTCTACCATCCTCCACACCTACAAATCCCTAATCCGTCCCATCCTATGTTATGCCAGTCCTACCTGGATATCTGCCCCCCCCCCCAAATTCTATAAGTCCATCCAGATCCTTGAGCGTCATGCACTCCGCCTCGCCTTCCGTATTCGCCTCCCGTCCCCCACGCGGATCCTCTATGATCTCATTCCTTTCCCCCATCTGCTCCTATTCCTCGAACATATCCACATCCTCTACACCTCCCACCGTCTTGAACCCCCTCACCCCCTGGTTGCTCCTCTCCTCTCTGATCCCCGCCCCCTGCCACGTCTTCACCGTTGTGTCCCCCCTACCCTCCATGTCTACCCCCTACATCTCCTTTCCCAAGGTGGCTTCCATCAACTCCCCCTCCCGGATGATGCCCTCTCTCCCTCCATTTATCCCTCATATCAACTCTGATCCTCACTCCCCCTCCTTTCCTCTGTCCTTTTCCCGGGCTCCCTCTCCCCCCCTTCCATCCTCTTTCTTCCACACCTCCCCTCTCTTTGCCCCCTTCTCTCCCCCGAGTCCTTTTACATTTCCCTCCTCTGCCACTTCTCATTCTGTCTCGCGTCTGCCCTTCTCCCCCTTTATTAGTCCTCTCCCTTCTTTGTTTCCCCCCTCTTTTCGTTTTTTCCTCTCCTCCCTGCTTGTTTTTCCCCCTACTCCAGGTCCCCCCCCCCCCCATCGGCCTTGGATCAGGAGTGCCATCTTTGTGCCGCCTTTTTCGTGCAGTGTTTTCCAGTGTGTTTTTCCAGTGCGTGCTCTGTGTTGTGTCTTTTGGGAAGTGTAGCGAACAGCCATCATACTGTCGCTGGGTGTGCTTTTTATCACTTGCGAACAGAAACCAGACTGTCGCCATGTTTTTTAATTGTGTGTCTACTACGTTAACTTGTCTGATTCCTGTGTATTTTATCAACATTACCGTCCCCTTTTGCTTTCTGTTTTAACTTTCCGCATTTTTACGCCATTTTCCACTTTAAATCACCATTTTATCGCCTGTTTTTCCTTGTTTCTTTCTTCTTCCTTTTTTTTAAAAAAGAAAGTCTGTAGGCTGTAGAGCAGCGTAGTAAGCTGCTGCCAGCCCGCCCCCCTTCGGGGGGAATTGAAAATCAATAAAGAAAAAAAATTAATTATTTACAACATCAAGGACTAACCAGTACATCCTTGGCATTCTGTCGTATCTGAATCGTCGTGTAATGGAAAAGCTGCTGTTATAACAAAATGCTTTCCGTTTATGAATTCCTTCCGTCATGTTCGGGAACAGTGCTATGATGTTATTATTTCTATCATCCGCTATTTATACAATCACTGTCGAATAGTGTGTTTTATATAGTGGTAATTACTGGAGCTGCAATTTTTTCCTGGAAAGCGTTTGCTGGCTTGGAAGGTACGGAATAACGGGGTTGCTCTGTCTTCTCCAATAAGTCTCACGATGCGATCGCTATTGCGTGGCGTAGCACAACAACAGCACCGACATAACGGTGATCCTGTAAGCTTTCCTCTTACGTGAAACTCTAAGCATCTCGTAAGGCGGGCAGAGCCGAACGCTTTCGGAATGCCTCCTGTTCGGTCGCCATGAAACCGCGCCACTACCAGCTGACAGCTGAGCGTACCCGCCGCTTTCTCCAAAACGTTAGGTCGCCTACAGAGGCACTCGCGGTACATGCCCGATAACACACTGGTTCATTGCCGTAATTGTATACAGAATGCACAGCATCATCCAGGGGAGAGCTTCGATTAATCAGATTCCGTGGGGCCTCGTGAACCAAAGCTATTCGCGCATGGATTGACTCACTGCATACCTCACAAAAAAGCCGATGGAAAACCGAAAAGGAATGCCACAAAGTTTTGAAAAAATAATGTGAAATGACTAACAGCACTAACTTCATCAAAGAAATGTGCCACATTAATTCGATTTGAAAATCTACTGCTTGTCACTTAAAATTTTCTGATCTGCTGAAACTCCATTCAAAGTTAAACCTGCATAATACTAGAAATCTTTCCCTACAATGGTTAAATAAGAAGTTTTCTCAAAATGCAAACAGTTTCTCCACTTACCGTCCTCCACAGAGCGAAAGTTTTAGTTCGCTTCGGATGAGTCGACATTATTAATCACAGATCACATGAGCGCGTATACGTACAGGGGCGACAGCGTTGAAATTCAGAGACGTGTGAACGACCTGTTCGACGTTCGTGATCTGGCACGGATGATTTATTCAAGAGAGCTGCAACTCCATACAGCGTTGGTGCACTTCTGACCCTTATGGAAGCAGTTATTCGGCTTGACACTGATGTACGGAGTTGCTGAACGTCCTCCTGATGTGGATATGGTTCCAAATTCTGTCCGACTGGCGCGCTGGAGCCTCAAAATCCCCAGCTGGTCGGAGAGTCCTGACGATAATGCTTCAGATGCTTTCAACTGACGACTGCCTTGACCTGAAGACGGTTTTTGTGGTAACCAAAATCGGTCAGATAAAGTAAACATGGTCTGATTTTTGTCGGCTAGAAATTTTTAGAAATTTTTTTTTTTTTTTTTTTTTGAAGAATATTAACACGGGGACATTCGTAGTACCGTCTTAAGATATGCCTTCTATCTTTGGTTGTGAAGCGCGTGGCACAATCTTTGAAGTACGTCAGTGGCCGGTCTTGCCGCAAGACAGTAGGGGGGACTGGTAAGGGGGGAGGGCGAGGGAGAACGGAGTTGTTCATTTCGTTTGCAATCACCAGTCTATATGTTTTCTTGTGTGTGTGTGTGTGATTATTATTTTAGACTGTCAAGTTATTTTTTTTCTTTTTTCCCTTTCGAAGTTTTAAACGCATTCGTTTCACATCCTGAATTCATGAGGGCTTCATACCCCGTTGCTGGGTTCTCTGTGTAACACGGTACTTCAATAATGTGTACACTTTATACACTAAACGGACTTCCGTCATTTTACTGAAAGCAGTACAATTGAATGGCATTTTCACTTCACTAAAATATAAATTTTTTTGTAGTTTATTGTCTTGAAGTTGGTCCGGCCTTCTTTTCAAGGGCATGATAATCGCGGATGCTTTCTACACGAAGAAGCATACTATTTGAAGGTTTGTCAAGTTGATGATTTACTAGCTACAAAATAAAACAGTTTCTTCGCTGAATCTTCTGCGTTCATAAATTATTAGGTGATTGGCTCACAAAATATGCCTCACAGAAGGTTTCACAAGCATCGTCTTTCAACAACAAAACGTAAATTGACTTCTTCCCGCAACAACTTTCCGCCACGTGCGAACAAGATCAAAGATCCTATTATAGACATAATAAGATGTAGATGTAACTCAATTTAGTCATTGTAACAGAAATTCAACTTAAATGCTTAAATTGTTCTTTCATAAGCAGACATCTAAAAAGTGTAGAAGTTTGCGTAAATATTTATGCAAATAGCTTTACATAATTATGATATCCATGTCGTGGTTAGTTTTCATTAGACCGCTGATACCCTCGGCGTTGAGCACCCGTAAGCTCCGATTATTACGCAAATGAAACGGTAGTTCGCAAGCTTTCATAAAGATCTCGTGAGGTTTCTATTCAGTTTTAAGCGAAGAGCGCAATACCAACCGTTATCGTAGATTTCATATCGCATATTAGGTTCGATTACATCACACCCTGTACAATTCCACCCTCTCACACAACAGTATGCTGGCAACACCCAACTAGTGTTGTTACTTATACGGAAACACTAATGTCAGTAGTCAACAGCTTGACTAAATATCGGCTAAGAGCCAGTGAACACAGCGGCACTTGCAACGTGAAATGACACGTTCCCCTACCAGGTTCAGTTAATAAGCGGAAAGAGGTAATACGCGGACCGCTGCATTCACCGTCTTCCGGGTGACTTCGCTGCGTCATGTCATTAAAATACTTCGCCGTTTCGACACATGTGCTGGAACCTTTATTAACGTCCTTCCCAGCCGAAATGACAGTAGTACGCAATCGGTGTAACGGCACCTCTAGTAACAATAAAACGTGTAGGCAAGGAAATAAATCCAAGAGAATGAAATCGAAGTTAATTTAGAAACCAATACCTGCAGTTTTAAAGTTATTTCCGAATCAGTAACGTAGACTGAGTGATAAAACTCGTCCACACACAGTAAAATTGAAATACGTCCTTCACATCTGCATGCGTGGAAGATCTATTCTTCTCCTTGAAGACACACTTCTCTCTCGCATATATGCACTGGTGTCCAAGATTAAAGAAACAAAGTGCTATTTCCCCGTCCTGTGTCTAATTCACGATATAATCATACAAACTGTCAACAGAAGTCGTTACGATCGTGTTCTGCACGGATCAACGGACAACCACGCCAGCAATGACGTCAAGACACCTATCAAGCACAGTAGTGTTCGTAGGGTAGTCCCACATCCACAATCGCTGTGTACAGAGATCACAGACGGTGCAGTATGGTATAGAGAAAACTCCTACAGATTCTCTGTAGAGGGCTATAGGATGAATGGAAGGAGGAGAGTCGCAAACTGATGTGGTCCGATGGATTAATGTGAATCGTTCTGTTGTTTCTCGGATGAGGCAACAATTTATGGAGACTGAAACTGTATCCCGGAGACCAGGACAGGGCCGACCACGTGTGACATCAGAAAGAGTGGACCATTATTTGGCTGTAAGGGCACGACGGTACCGCTTTAGTACTGCACTGCGACTGGCATCTGACCTCGCAGCATACCCTGGACGTGTTGTATCGAGGCAAACGGTGTACAGGAGGCTTCTGCAGAGTGGCCTTTATTGTTGGAGATCTGCTGTCTGTTTACCTCTGGCATGTCTTCACAGAAGGGAACGTCTAGAGTGGAGCCGTCAATATGCTACCTGGACGCTTGAATGGTGGGCCAATGTTCTTTCCACAGATGAGTCCCGATTTGGCCTGGAGAGTGATTCTCGACGGATTCGCATCTGGAGGCCACGTGGAGCTTGAACATGTAAGCATCTGTGCACGAAGTATGGGCGTTATTGCATCAACATGAGATTGATGACATCATTCAAAGCTTGTTCCGTCGTTGTCAGGAGTGTATTGGTGCCACAGGTTGCCAGACCCCATACTGAGCAAATTAACGAGTTGTCAGAGTGTATATACAAATCCGTTAAGTTGCGTTCAGTATTCTTTAGGTTGTTTCTACTTAACTATCGTCTGTTTATATTGTTTTATGGCAAAGTAAATGCAACCTTCAAATTTTCCGTTTCTTGCTTGGATTTAGGACAACTGTGTAATTATAGTCACCTGAGTTTGCTGCCGGATCCTAAAATCAACTGTTGACTCGTTATTTCGACGATTCGTCTGTCCACCATCTTCCGGAGAGACGCTCCTGCTGCTGAGTACCGCTGTAAACTGACGTCAATGCAGAAAACTGTCGTCCTATACAGGCTTCCGTATTGTGCACGGCATATGTGCTGATCATCACAGGTGCTGCCCAAATGACTAGAGTTGTGGCTTTTCCCTTATCAGAACGCCGGCGCCAACGATGTAATACACTGAAAGACTATCCTCAAACATCGACTGCACCGAGGATCGTTCTGCTTTGATGCGAGACAGTGCAGGGTTTCGCATCTGCTAAAAGGAAAACCCTTGTCTCTACTACTCAAGTTGTCTTCCACCCTAATTTCAATTGACTCCTAATTAAGACTGTTCAATAAACTGGGCGTGCCGCCAACTACCAGGGCCTTATTAAATTTCATTCTGCGTCCCTTATTTCAACAATGCTGCGGTACCGCCAATTTATCAAGCTGTTATAGCCTGGTATGAAGACGACGTTCGACGCACCTGTCCTGAACTGCACGAATCGACCAGCCGAGCCATTGGCTCGGAGTTTTGTATATGCTTCAGATTCCAAAGTTCCAAATCATCCCTGACAAAGGAAAGTACTGCTCTGATCTTGGCAACTGAACGGAACACAGTCTTCATGTCACATCTCCTAAAATATTCTCCAGCCTTAAATAACATGACCCCAGCATAAGGAATAAGGGCCACAGATCTATGCTCTTCTTCATGCGTATCCGTGGATGGTCAAAATTCCGTAGCCCCATGAATCTGCTTCTCGGAGTATCCATTTTCCTTAAAGTACTCCGTCTTCAGGCCACAAGTGGCCCAGCGGGACCATCCGACCGCCGTATCATCCTCAGATGAGGATGCGGATACGAAGAACGTGTGGTCAGCACACTGCTCTCCCGGTTTGGCCGGCATTTTCCTTAAACATAAAGGCCAATTGTGTGTCGGAAACAGACTATGCTCTGCGTACCAGAGTCCTAACGAAGCCACTGCGTAGGTACGGTGGGTGGTAGTTCTTGGCTTCAGAAAAGCGTTTGACTGAATATCATGTCAATGTTTATTCATTAAATTACGATTTTACGAAGCATATTTGTGACAGGACTGAGGATTTCTTGGCAGGGAGGATGCAGAAAGTTACTAGTACATTGGATGGAGAATCGCTCAGGTGTATGTTGTGAGCCCTTGACTTTACCCGGTGTATATTATTAACCCAATAGACAGGGGTAATAAACGGGACGATCAAAAAGTTTCCGTTCGAAGGCTACTCTAACCCCTTGCCTACATGTCGGTACTAATATACTCGCAGCGGAGTCGCGCTGGGTTCCACATACGCCGCTGCAATGACCGCAAACGGAACCTTTTTGGTCGCCCCTTACAGTAACCTCACACACTGCACTAGGTGCAGCTGTCCGTAATTTAGTAATGTCCCAAAAAAGGCGTCAGTGTACAAAGGAGACTACTTGAAAAAGAAAAGTGACCCATCCTAAACTATGGTTGGAAAGTGTGAGATCCGTACCAGATTGGAATATCGGACAATGCTGAACGTGCAAAAGGAAGGGCAGCAAGTACGCCACAGTTTTGTCTGACACACGGAAGAGAATGTCACAGATGCTAAGAAATCTCTACTGACAGGGGCTTGAAGCTGAACAGAAATTATATGAAGTAAGCCTACTTAAATGTTTCAAGATCCAGCATTAAGTGCGTAATCTAGTACTTTACTACAGTAAAGAGCGAAAAAACTGGTACACCTGCTTAATATCATATGGAGCCCCCACGGAGCACGCAGAAGTACCGCAACACGAAGTAGCATGGACTCATGTCTGGAGTAGTGCTGGAGGGAACTGACGCCCTAAATCCTGCAGGGCTGTCCAGAAATCCGTAGGAGTACAATGGACATGAATGGGTTGCACGATATCAGAGATGATGCTTACATACGTGTCACCTTTCAGAGTCGTATCTAGACGTTTCAGGGGTCCCATATCACTCCAACTGCACACGTCGCACACCATTAAAGAGCCTCCACCAGCTTGCACAGTTCCCTGCTGACATGCAGGGACCATGGATTCATGAGGTTGTCTGCATACCCGTACACGTCTATCCGCTAGATACAATTTGAAACGAGACTCATCAGAGCCTGCAACATGTTTCCAGTCACCAACAGTGTTGATGGGGCCAGGCGAGCTTTGTGTCGTGCAGTCATCAAGGGTACACGAGTGGGCCTTCGGCTCCGAAAGTCCACATCGATCATGTTCCGTTGAATGGTCCGCACGCTGACACTTGTTGATGGCCCAGCATTGAAATCTGCTGCAATTTGAGGAGGGGTAGCACTTATGTCAGGTTGAACGATTCTCTTCACTCGTCGTTAGCCACGTTCTTGCAGGATCTTTTTCCGCATTGATGCCGGAGATTTGATGTTTTACCGGATTCCTGATACAGTCACTCATGAAATGGTCGTCCGGAAAAATTCACACTTCATCGCTGCCTCGGAGATGCTGTGTCCCATCGCTCGTGCGCCGTCTGCAACACCACGTTAAAACTCATTTAAATCTTGATAACATGCTATTGTAGCAGCAGTAACCAATCTAACTACTGCGCCAGACAGTATTTCACCTACACCAATTTATTTGGCCATTAAGTGCGTAACCTCGTACGTATCATTCCCCTAAGGACCGAGAAGTTTAGATAAGGCAAGCTACAACGCGCAAAGAAACACTGAAGCATTCTTCGCCCGATTCATACGCGAATGGATGGGGAAGAAATTCCAGTAACTGGTACAGTGGGAAGTATCCTCTATTAGGCTCGTCACAGTAGTTTATAGTTAGCAGATATGCACAGGTGACAAAAGTCATGTGATACCTCCCTATATCGTATCGGACCTCCTTTTGCCGGGTGAAGTGCAGCAAAAACATTTGGAAATTTGTGGTAAGGTCTTATGGGACCAATCTGCTGAGGTCATTGGTCCCTAAGCTTACGCACTATTTAATCTAACTTTAAACTAAATTACGCTAAGGACTACAAACACACCCATGCCCGAGGGAGGTCTCGAGCCTCCGAGGGGGGAAGAGTCGCGCGGACCGTGACAAGAGCTTTAGATCGCGCTGCTAGCCCGCGCGGCCAGACTTTACTGGTCTCATACAGATTTGACTTTACGTACATACACTGAAGGGGCGAATGAAAATGTGTACCAAAGCCAGGAATCTAACGCCAGTCTCTTGCTTAATAGGCAGGTGCTGTAGCCACTACGCCAACGTGGCAACAACTCGACGTAGCATGGACTCAACAAATCGTTGGAAGTTGCTGCAGAAATACTGACCCATGCCGCGTCTATAGCCGTCCATAACACCGGATGTGTTGCCGGTGCAGGATTTTGTGTACGAATTGACCTCCTCCTACAAATGTCCTATGAATGATCGGTGGGATTCATGTCGGCCGATCTGGGCGACCAAATCATTCAGTCGAATTATCCAGAACTTTATTCAAATCAATCGCAAACAACAGTGGCCCGGTGACATAGCGCATTGTCATCCATGAAAATTGTGGTGTCACCGCCAGACACCACACTTGCTAGGTGGTAGCCTTTAAATCGGCCGCGGTCCGTTAGTATACGTCGGACACGCGTGTCGCCACTACTCAGTGATTGCAGACCGAGCGCCGCCACACGGCAGGTCTAGAGAGACTTCCTAGCACTCGCCCCAGTTGTACAGCCGACTTTGCTAGCGATGGTTCACTGACAAATTACGCTCTCATTTGTCCAGACGATAGTTAGCATAGCTTTCAGCTACGTCATTTGCTACGACCTAGCAAGGCACCATTATCAATTGCTATTTATCTTGTGATGCATGTACCGTCAGACCGATGTTCTCCAATTATGGATTAAAGTTAAGTATTCCAGAAGCTACGTACCTTTTGCTAGTCTCAATTCCTTGTCATTTTCCAGACCTCACGCCAGCCTGCGTGAGCTTAAACGCGTGCCTTTCGGCTTCCTGTCATAGTGGATTGGCTGTCTTGCCAGTCCACAACAAAAATGTCATATTTGTTTGCACAGTGTCGTGTTGACAGTTTGGATTCATGGCTTCAAGGGGTCTGCGCCACACTCGAAGTCTACCATCAGCTCTTAGCACCGGAAATCGAGACTCATCTGACCAGACCACGGTTTTCCAGTCGTCTAGGATCCAACCGCTATGGTCATGAGTCCAGGAGAGACGCTGCAGACGATGTCAAGCTGTTAGCAAAGGCAGTAGCGATGGTCGTTTCCTGGTTCAAGTGGTTTAAATGGCTCTGAGCACTATGACATTGAGGTCATCAGTCCCCTAGACTTAGAACTGCTTAAACCTAACTAACCTAAGGTTCAAATGGCTGTGAGCACTATGGGACTTAACATCTTAGGTCATCAGTCCCCTAGAACTTAGAACTACTTAAACCTAACTAACCTAAGGACATCACACACATCCATGCCCGAGGCAGGATTCGAACCTGCGACCGTAGCAGTCCTGCGGCTCCGGACTGCAGCGCCTAGAACCGCACGGCCACCGCGGCCGGCAACTAACCTAAGGACATCACACACATCCATGCCCGAGGCAGGATTCGAACTTGCAACCGTAGCAGCAGCGCGGTTCCGGAAGAAAGCGCCTAGAACCGCTCGGCCACAGCGGCCGGCAAGGTCGTTTCCTGCAATCGCCCAGTAACGCGAGATTCCACCGCACTGTCTTAACGGACGCGTTCCTCGTACGTCTGACATTGATATCTGCTGCTATTTCACGCAGTGTTGCTTGTCTGTTACTACTGACAACTCTACCCAAACGCCGCTGCTTTCGGTCGTTAAGTGGAGGCAGTCGGCCACTGCGCTGTCCGTGCCGAAGGGTAATGCCTGATACATGGTATTCTCGACACTCTTCACACTATGGATCTTGGAATATTGAATTCCCTAACGATTTACGAAATGGAATGTTCTATGCGTCTAGCTCTAACTAACATTCCGCGTTCAAAGTCTGTTAACTCCCGTCGTGCTCCCATAATCACTTTGGAAACCTTTTCATATGAATCACTTGAGTACAAATGAAAATTCCGCCAATGCACTGCCATTTTATACCTTGTGTACACGATACTACCGCCATCTGTGTATCTGCAAATCGCTATCCCATGTCTTTTGTCACCTCAGTGTAAAAACGGTAAGGGAGTGTGAGTGAACAGCATTCGCTCGTATTCGGTTCGAAATTTGCAGCTGCTCGTTAGAGTTACGCCGCATGTCGACCATTCAGCGAACCATCAAAAGAAAGTTCGCGAGCTCTTCGCTTCGGTGGTCAACTCGGTGTGAAGAACACGGGCGGCATTCGCTTTCGTAGTCTTATTTCCGTGTGTCAATTACCTTTTAACGAGAGTAGTGTGAGCGATGGAGTGGTCGGAAGGGAATTGTCGTGGGTTAGCAGCAGATCAGAAGCTCAAATTGGAAAACAAACAGAAAAGTGCTTCTCGGCAGGCAATGGTAGACGTAGTCAGTTCCATATGGGGAATGGAGCAAGACGTGAAATTCATGATTTGCGTCCTTCGGGCGGAAACGGTGGAATGCGAACACGAGCTCCGCAAGATTTGAAACGCGAAAGAAGTGTTTGAGAAAAGCATAACTGTGTTCCTGTGTTCTGTTGTGAAGAAATGGAACGTAAATGCTATAAGATTTTTCATCCGATATTGCTTTTTGGAAGTTAGTGTCTTTCCCGTAAATTTTAGTGAGCTGCTAGGGAAAATTATCTACTGTCATATGCATGAAGTTTTGCAATAAGGCTAAGGAAGGCAATCTGCTTGCATAAAAATTCAGAAACCTTTTCTTTTTCAACACTTCTGTGCTTTCTTCGTCACTAACAGCGTTCCGGAGAGACCGTTCTCTTCTCTCTAGTGTGAATCCTTGTTCACAGGTACAAGCGAATGGTAGTGAACATTAGCGAATTTTTCAATGAAAGCTCAGTCGCTTGCGTTCGAAAACATCCCACCCGATGTATATGAGACTTGAACTGATTGTACGGGACATCACGATACAGTGTTGTCTAGTGTGATTGTACATGTCTCTTTTTAAATGAAAATTTGAAAACCGTTTGTACCTGCACGGTCTTGTATGACTGAACAAGCGGGGATGTTGTGAACTACAGTGCTCAACAGAGTTAAGGGATCACCTTTAAGGCGCGTTTACACTGAGTTCGCAACATTGTTCGTGGCTAGTAATGGACTACCGATGTTCGCAACATGTTGGCAACACAAAATCAGTGTTCCACGGCTGTGTCGGTAGAGATCAAAGAAACATTGTTCGTGGCCTGCTACCACTAAATTCCGCTACGCAGCGCTAGTGGTCGTTTGCTCTTAGCGAGTGTTTTGGTGTTTGTTTTGCTGGAGTGTAGTGGTCTTCCAAATTCAGCTCACAAAGCGTGTCATTCCCACCACGTCTTCTATAGTATGTTTTGGTCCACCGACGACGGCTACATCGTTTTCTTTGTCTGTTTATTTCGTTAAGTATTGTTAACGCAGCACCAAATTCTTCCTCTTCACATGACATAGCGTATCTCTTGATGTGAATACACAAAGTAACATATCCGTTCACCGCAGCAGACTGTGCGAATACATAGAAATGTTGGTCGCTAGTGTGACCGGGAATGCGAACAACGAACAATGTTGCCAACATGTTGAGGGAACAAGTTGCACGCCATGTTCCGAACAAAAACATGTTCTGAGCTCAATGTAAATGCGCCTTTACGGTACCCCGTTATTGTCTCCCATTGCGACGCTTAAGTTCGAAAATCGCGTGATTTTAACGCTGGATGTCGCCGTAGAACCTCATCGCAAAGGCATCAAAAAAAAAAAAAGTGCAAAATATGGGCAAGAGGGGGTGTGACGCCTTTCGCATCGTATGACACGTCCACGGTGGCATTGGGCAGAATTGTGGTGAAATTTGGTGCCAGTGAGAGATCATTAACCCGCCTTACAGCTCACATGACCTTCCGAGCTGTGGCCCTATTTTCGCATGTGTTGACAGCTTCCTGTTTGAAGCCTCGCCAAGTCCTAGGGTTATGTCGCAGGACGCCAAGCTTTTGCATCATTAGAGAAGAGGGTTGCAGGCACCTTTGAGCCAAATGCGACGCAATGGGAGACAATTACGCAGTTTCGAAAAGTAACCCTTTAATATTGTTACGCAGTGTAGTTCCGGACAAAATACAAGGGACGTTCGGAAAGTAAAGTTCCAATCGGCCGCGAAATGGAAACCACTGTGAAAATCAAAAATGTTTTATTTGTAACAGTTTGCTACACCTTCTGCAAACTAATCTGCATAGTTGATGCTCCGACTAAAACATTCATAATAGCGTTGTACCAACTTTTCAATGTTCTCGTCATAGAAGCCAGCCGCCAGTGCTTGCCACCAATTCTCTACACTGGTCTACAGCTCGCTGTCCGTGTCAAAATGTTGTCTTCACAGCCACTGATTCATGCAAGGAGAGGTGAAACTCAGAGGGAACCAATTGCGGGCTGTATTGTAAGTGATCAAACATTTCCCATCGAAAACGCTGCAGGAGCATCTCCGTTGCCCCTGCAGAATGCGGCTGAGAATTGTTTTGATAGGGGATACGCATGGCAGTTATGTTATGTGGGCTGCATAGCTTCGGGGTAAATTTCTCACCGGGGCCTCGTACTTGGCGGGAGACACTATTTTCTATGCTCACATCTTAAAAGAGCGACGTGACGCGAACGACGGGCGTACTAGAGACACTGCCCAACACGTCCATGCAAAGCTTCATCCGATTTTCACAGTGGTTTCCATTTCGCGACCGATCGGAACTTACTTTCCGAATAACCCTGGTATTAGTGTGATGCTGTTTTCGTTTGGCGGTAATTTTATGTTTGAGTTACTCCTAGGCGTCGTGTAGCGACGCGATGTCTCCTTACGGTGTTCTTACGTCATCATGCAGTGTCTCCTCAGAGTCTGCAATGGCGTGCGCCGCGCCTTGGAGTCCCTCCTGGAGAAGTTCTTTGCCGTGGAGTTCTTAACAACTGAAAAACGTTTAATTAGTTCAGGCTTGATGTTGACTCAGCCTGGAAAGTATATCCAAGTTGTCAAATGAATGTCTCGGTGTTTTTTGATTTAATGCACGATTAATAAACGGAGTCGGAACCAGTACACCGGCTTCCAATTAGGTGCTTGGAAAGCACCGCAAGAAGATTTGTTTGAGATTTTGCAGTATTTCCGCCTGACCAGCGCCGGGGCGTAACTGCACGAAGCTGTACAACCGTACTTCCTCGACACGAACCATCGCAACGGGTACGCCATGAGTGTTTGTGAACAGATTGACACGTGTGGCGAAGACGAGAAAGCTTGAATATCTGACTTTATGAGTATATGAATAAACGTAAACGCTTGTCATAGTTTTGAGATGGCTGTGCGAGAGTAAAAATTAACGTCAATAATAATAATAAAATTCAAAATTGGAAAGACCTACATTTGAAATACTATAATTTCTGCGAAAATAATTATCACATTTTGGAGACTGATACGCCGTTGAATTTGTCGCGTTCAGGTCTAGCACCCTAAAGACAGATACACACAGTCAGTCCAAAAAGTTTTGAGACTGGATTAATAAAGAAGTAGCGAAAGAAGTTAAGATGGTTTTGGTGGTTCAGTTATTCTACATAGTTTCGCCCCGCTACCCTCATTTGAGTACAACGCACAGAATGTTCAAACAGCAGTGTGAAACTGTCAGAAAAGTTGTTCTTTGGGCTGCTGTTCAACTCGCCCTTCAGCTTGACTTACGTCGTCAAAGCGTTGACATTTCATGCGAATTTCTGCACTATATTGTTTTGTTGTAGATTCGTACTGATAACACCAAGTCTCTTCATCCGTGATGATTTTTTCCAGAAGAGAACTGTCCGCGTTTTGCGTTTCAATAAAGCCACGAGAGGCGTCCATGCGTCTTTTTTTTTTTTTTTTTCGGGAATCAGAACGTGCGGGACAAACTTTGTACACACTTTTCTCTTCTTTAAAACATTATGGAGAATATATGGAACACTTGATTTAGTGATGTTGCTCCACTGGGATTACTTACACAATGACTTTGACACACTATGGTGGCACGTCCACTACTTAGCAATGCCTGCTCACAGGTGCCTGATCGAATGCACGTCTGTTGTTTACAGTTGTTACTTCAAACTGGCACCATAGTTACTACGCTGAAGTCGCTTATAGGCCAGAAATAAAATCAGTTTCGGAACTTTTTGGGTGGACGGTGTTACTTAATATCGATTTGAGAAAAATAAAAAGAAACTGATGTCTGTGTAATTAACATGACCTTAACCCTGTGGCGCATAGTGCCCACTACAGTGAACAGATGTTAATGGTAGCTTCTTTCGCATTTTCGATCAGTCCTAAGGCTGCAGATGCACACAGTTCACTGCAGTCACACTCCCTACCGGTGTTGTATCCTGCAAGCATTTGCAGCCTCATGACTGATTAAAAACGCCAGAAAATTGACCATTATAAGTTGTCCACTGCTGTGAAATTCATGCACCACAGGGTTAACAAGGGAGTTCACGGGTTTAGTGAGGACTTTGTCACATGAGAAAGTAATTACGATGTTGTATAATGTTGCACACATATTTAAGGTTAACATGTCAGGTGCCTCGTTCTGTATTCCCCTAGATTCTTAGTCTGACATTACGCGGATACCCTTTTCTGCGGTAGTTGGAGACTGTGTATGTGAAATACGAGCGAGATGGAATAGTTTTCGGGAGGAGGACTTTTACTGAATCGGTAGCTTGGAAAAGGGAACGAATCAAAGCCTCCTTTCGTGAGGAAATACAAAAAACTTCCTTCTGTTTTCATTTTTAATTTTATCTTAACCAAACATTTATGTTAAGTTCCTTTATATTAATCTCCTATCTAAGTACCTTGGAAAATAGAACTGGATTGTCCTGAAGGGCGCATCACAATTTAATAAATCGCAGATTTGTTGCCTTACTCAAACTCATTATGAATTAAGCACTAAAACTTCCTATTACAGCATCAGAAATAGTTACATTTTCACAAAACTTTCATAGTAGAACATATACAGGAAATGTGTATACTACTCAAAGGTTTTGAAAGCGTTTTCTATGAAATTTACACTGAAACCATTACTGTCCTTCATGTTTATCCTCCTCTGCAGTAGCTGTTGCTGGTGTCATCAGTACCTCATAAAATGAGCTGTACTCATACAGAATGTGCGTAACTATTTTGCATACATCCTTGATCTTCTAGCCTTGTACTGGAATTTTACACAGTACATTTCTACTGGAATGTTTCTTTGGAGCAAGAAAGTGTTCTTCACCACACCATCAAAGAACTCAGATGCTGTTACATACATAACCCTTAGGTAAGAAATATTCTAACTGCCTGTACTTGGACAACGGAAATGGAATTTCCAGGGACTTCTTTGCTGTTGCCAAACTAACACCCATTTAAACCATCTAGAGTAGTTGTTATATGAATAATGGTTATTCATTTACCTTCAATGACGAATATGTAAACTCAGTCAGACATTAAACACAAAACTTTTATGTACTGAAAACACGAGGTTTTAAGTGACGGAACAGCAGGTTGGACGAACTCGAAATTTATGTTCCTCTTCTTGAAACTAACCAATATTTCTCACTCCGATTAAGCCGGCACAAGGGTAGTTTTCGTTCTCTTATAGCTCACAATGTGATTCTATATGCTGACACATGTTTGGTGAAAAAAATCTATTTTTTGGCGGTTGTTCCCTTCTTCAAACTACCGATTCAGTTAAGAATCGGGTTTCCCAGTGTTACGGTACGAGGCCAATTCCTGTATGATTCCTTCGACAAGGACTCTCTAGTTGTCCCTCTCGATCTTGAGGTATTACCATGGACTCGTCAGTCTCGTCTTGGGCAGTCGTCTGAGGTGTCGGAATTCATTAATACACTCCTGGAAATTGAAATAAGAACACCGTGAATTCATTGTCCCAGGAAGGGGAAACTTTATTGACACATTCCTGGGGTCAGATACATCACATGATCACACTACAGAACCACAGGCACATAGACACAGGCAACAGAGCATGCACAATGTCGGCACTAGTACAGTGTATATCCACCTTTCGCAGCAATGCAGGCTGCTATTCTCCCATGGAGACGATCGTAGAGATGCTGGATGTAGTCCTGTGGAACGGCTTGCCATGCCATTTCCACCTGGCGCCTCAGTTGGACCAGCGTTCGTGCTGGACGTGCAGACCGCGTGAGACGACGCTTCATCCAGTCCCAAACATGCTCAATGGGGGACAGATCCGGAGATCTTGCTGGCCAGGGTAGTTGACTTACACCTTGTAGGGCACGTTGGGTGGCACGGGATACATGCGGACGTGCATTGTCCTGTTGGAACAGCAAGTTCCCTTGCCGGTCTAGGAATGGTAGAACGATGGGTTCGATGACGGTTTGGATGTACCGTGCACTATTCAGTGTCCCCTCGACGATCACCAGTGGTGTACGGCCAGTGTAGGAGATCGCTCCCCACACCATGATGCCGGGTGTTGGCCCTGTGTGCCTCGGTCGTATGCAGTCCTGATTGTGGCGCTCACCTGCACGGCGCCAAACACGCATACGACCATCACTGGCACCAAGGCAGAAGCGACTCTCATCGCTGAAGACGACACGTCTCCATTCGTCCCTCCATTCACGCCTGTCGCGACACCACTGGAGGCGGGCTGCACGATGTTGGGGCGTGAGCGGAAGACGGCCTAACGGTGTGCGGGACCGTAGCCCAGCTTCATGGAGACGGTTGCGAATGGTCCTCGCCGATACCCCAGGAGCAACAGTGTCCCTAATTTGCTGGGAAGTGGCGGTGCGGTCCCCTACGGCACTGCGTAGGATCCTACGGTCTTGGCGTGCATCCGTGCGTCGCTGCGGTCCGGTCCCAGGTCGACAGGCACGTGCACCTTCCGCCGACCACTGGCGACAACATCGATGTACTGTGGAGACCTCACGCCCCACGTGTTGAGCAATTCGGCGGTACGTCCACCCGGCCTCCCGCATGCCCACTATACGCCCTCGCTCAAAGTCCGTCAACTGCACATACGGTTCACGTCCACGCTGTCGCGGCATGCTACCAGTGTTAAAGACTGCGATGGAGCTCCGTATGCCACGGCAAACTGGCTGACACTGACGGCGGCGGTGCACAAATGCTGCGCAGCTAGCGCCATTCGACGGCCAACACCGCGGTTCCTGGTATGTCCGCTGTGCCGTGCGTGTGATCATTGCTTGTACAGCCCTCTCGCAGTGTCCGGAGCAAGTATGGTGGGTCTGACACACCGGTGTCAATGTGTTCTTTTTTCCATTTCCAGGAGTGTATTTCAAATTCCGTTGCTGTAGTACCGAATCGTTTGAGGCAGGTTACACGGTATTTGGCGTTAAAGATCTCTGTGTACCACAAACTCAATTTTTTGTGTTGTAGACTTGGGAGCGTCCACTTTGATGAAAATCTCGCTGCCGCTGAGAAAGACTAATAAAGGTGTCCTGGTAGGACAGAAGTACACACAAACGGTGAAAGTAACACAGAGTAGTGAACAGTAAAATATATTACTCAAGTTTGCTAACTATAGTTACAACAATTGTAGAATGTCTGTCCTGCATTGACTACAGTTCCATGAACTAAAGTCGGAAGAAAACTAATCTTCTGTCTTGATGTACTATTCCAAGAACCGTTCCAAATTAATTATTCAGTTAAATCTCTAGGCAGGCGGTCTCTGTGCATACACGATAATTCTATTCACTGTTCTGTTTCTTTTGAAAACTAACTACTGTCTATCTATAGGCCACTGTTTCTATCTCACTCGACGACTTGAAGGCTTGAAGACAAAACGAACACATTTAGCAGGAACTCCCTACCAAGGCTCGGACTGACTTAACAACTTGTAGCTAACAACTTGTGCTCGTGCACGGTTGCTTAAGAGCGCGTCTCTCTTCCTGACGCTCCAGGGGGTGTGATTCTCGCGGATAGCGTGATTGGTTTGCGGGCAGCGATGTTTCTGCTGCGGACGGACGTCCACGGTACTTCTGGTACCAGCTGTGGCAAACTCTTCTTGCGTGGTATCTCGGTACACCACAGTATGAGGTTACTCGTCCGCTACGCTCTGTTCGTGGTAAGTTTTACAAAGACGCAAACACTGTGCTGTGTATTTCTTCGTCTTAGTTGTTTCCTCGCTGGCTCTTCTATTCGCGGAACGTAAATCACGCTCTGTCGAGTACAGTCGCTTACGATTATTACGGTGCGTTAACGCTGCAGCCCTGCAGGTCGCAAATCGCCTTATCTGCAGTTGCATTTGAGCTGCCGCTCAGTTGCATCTGGATTAGGCTTGACGTTGCGTTACCGCAAACATTAATGTATCGTAACATCCCAACAACATAATATCTGACTCCCTGTACAGGTAATCCGTAAAAACGATGTATAGTAAGCGAACACGAAAACTTCAAATTCCACTCACGAGTGGACCTTTCTAAGTGGCCGTCTTCGACTTTCTTATAGGACTTGAAAGTCAGTGCCCGGAAAATAAATTTCCTAACGCAGTACGACGCAGTTCTGAAAAAGATCGTAAAACTCGCCTTTGAATATTAGATTTCCGAGCGCTGTTGACTATAAAACAATCCTTACTTTCAAAAACTGACGCCAATAGTTCAGTGCGTAGCGTAAAAGGCTTGTAATCCTAACGCCAGCAGTTGGATTCTTGTTTGCAGCATTTTCACTATTATTAATCAAATTCTATATTCATTATGAAATGGAAATGTTAATTAACAAATACTGCGTGATTGTCTCTAATAAAAATAAAATCTTCTTATCTTTAAGTATTGATTGTATGAAAGTCAATTTCTAAATGAAAAAAAACTATGTACTTCAGTGGCACTGTTCAGTCTCTATAAATAAAAAAAAAACTATTTTGTTTTTTATTTGATGGTTCGCACTTTGTACCAAATTTTAGTTTTTTGAGAATAGTTGTTTCTTCATGTTTTAAGTAACTAAAAATATAAATATGCTGCACTTGTTAAAAATATGATTCATTATTTGTTAGTTAACACTTTATCTGTCAAGAAAAGTGTTAATATTCGTTAATATTCATCTATCTCCGAAATTTCTTGACCGATTCCTTAGTAATTTTGACACCCTGTTGAATTCTAATACAGGCGTGTTTTAGGTACTTACTTCTTTAATATATATAAACAAAAGACCCTATTGAAAAACTATACGAAATCGCTTCCAAAACTGGAGTACAGATCTCTTACGAAAAGACACAGTTTATGAGCACAAAGAAACTCTCATCTCTGAACACAAAGTACGGCAAGATTTACGAAACGGTAAACTTCAAATACCTCGGTGAAACACTCCAGATGAGCGGACATAACAGAGACTCAAACGAAGAAAGAAAAACTAAACTGGACAAGGCATACAAAGTAGTGTGGAATCATTACAACAAGAACTCTATCTCACAAAAAGCCAAATTACGCCACTACGACACGGTGGTGCTCCCCGAGGCACTATATGCAGCAGAGACCACACTAATCCTAGGGCATACACGTATCAGACAAGTAGAAAAAGTAGAACGGAAAATAATTAGGAAAATATTTGGCGCAACTAACAACAATGGAATATGGATCAAGAAACCTACAGAAGAACTATATAATCATACGGAGACAATCACAGAAAAGATTAGGAAACGCAGACCACTATTCTATGGACACCTATACAGAATGCCATCATACAGACTGACCAAACAGATCTTTGACTAGGTAACCATGAAACGTCCCCTTTGAACAATTTATACACGAGACTGTGCTTAACCTGACACACAATATTTTTAGCGCAACGCAATCTGACTTTCAGAATTCTCTACAAAAGAATGGCCCTGACTAACATTAAACTATACCTTTCACAAATCACTTACCTCACAAAAATCTTCGCTGCTCAAGCTACTGCAATACAGCAAGCGCCACTACTGCCAGCTAAATAAAAGATTCAAACTACTAAAGGCACTAACTACTGATAGGGATAGTTAGCAAATGAAAGATATTAATAGAGAACAATCAATGTATTTACCTTAATATCATCACAAGTCATAATATATATATCAGTTCATGACAAATTGCAAACCTCCGCCATCTCTCTCCCCACATCCACCACTGCTGGCGGCTCACCTCCAACTGCGCAACGCTACGCGCTGTTCACAGCCAGCTGCCTAACACTACAATGGCGAGTATTACAACAATGCAAAGCAGCCACAGACTGCACACAGCACAGCCAGTGATTTTCATATTGAGCGCTACGTAAAGTTGCCAATAAGAAAACATAAACAGCCTACTTACATAGAGAAAACATAAACAGCCTGAGAAAACATAAACAGCCTACTTACATAGCCCCCATGCTCCCCACAAAAATTTTTACAAATGGTGTTGGGCACTGGCCAATACAGATTTGACAAAAATTTTTCACAATTACAGTAACAAAGATATAAAATGCACACACTTATTAATATTATGTTGGTCAAAAGCTAAAAATTTCTAACAGTCCATAAAGACAGTCCTAATCGTACATAACAGGAGAATAGCAGTGTTTTTCTCAAAGTCTGAGCAGTAAAAGAAAATGCACACGGAAGTAGCGGATTTCCATGCAGTCTTGAAGAAGTAGTGTTGTCCTTCCAACGGAAAGACAGTGCTGACTCTCGACATGCAGACAAGTATTGGTCCACAACAGAGCAAACCCACAGCAGAGTCAGTCGAAGTTTTGATGAATATTGGTAGGTAGGTCATCACAGAGCAGACCCACTGTAGTCCTGGTAGAGAGTATGGTATTGGTGGGTCATCAAAGATGCTGACCCACTGTAGTCCTTGTAGAGATGGCCAGCAGCCATCTGTTGCGATCTGTTGCGACTGTGCAGGTGCACAATCACCATCGAAGAGTCTTGCGAATAATATAGCAAGTCCATAACCACCACTTGTGCACTCACAACGTTTTTGGAATTGTTCTTAGAACCAGCAATGCTGTTATCCAGTCCCTTGCTGAATTATTAACACACGTGCAAACACTAACAGTCCCTACTTCTCACATATTGTCCACATACTATGACCAACAGAAACGTGTGCATTGAAATGGAACTTACAAGTTAATAATATCATGTACTGGTGACAATTACAATTTTATAACAGAAGAATACAATAACAAAGGTACAAAATACATCATTAAAGAACATAACAATACAGATAACATTTGTAGTAAAACAGGCGTTACAAAAGAATAGAAATAGACATATACATCAGTGTTACAGGAATTATGACATAAGTACATAGATAAAAGATCAGAATAACTTTCGAAACATCAACTTCACACATGAGCATTAACACAAAGTAGAGTAAATAATGTCTAAACATCTTTACAAAGTAAATAACACATTATTAATGCCAATTATATTCGAGGATAACAGTATTCCTCATCATAGTGAATGTAGCTTAATATTAAAAGAGAAAAAAATTCTATGAAACTGTACACAGAGACAGGAAGAAAACAAATACACAAGGGTACACAAACATATAGTGGGATAACACAAAAGGGAGAGGACAGGGTTCGTTTTCAGTGTAACATGTGGTACTGCAGTCCAACCCAAAACTTCATATATCTTTCCTCTTATTTCATCCTTTGTTTCCACCCAAAAATTCTATCTAAGCATGCTTTCTGTATTTATATGTTCATACATTTCTTACCTCAACATTTATTTCCAAGAAAATCCTACCTAAACCTGTTTTCTCAATGCATTTCTTCCAATTCATCGCAACTCATTCTCTTAGAGGCTACCCCCTCTTAAGCTAACTTAAATCTACTGAGCTCAGATGCTAAACTAAGGGACAAGGCAATGCAGCATCACATAACAAATCAACACAAACAGCAATGAAAAAAATGGAAAATTGCAAAGCAAGCTACAGTATAAATTAGCAAAAGTCAAATTCAATAACACTATGCCTGGCAAACAGCAGCAACTTATACCTAAACATGACATAGCGCAAGCACAAAAAATATTACACTAAAATGACCATGTCTAATACCTATGTCACATCTTAACATTAGAGTGATGCATCACAATTTATTCTACAAAAGAAATTACCAAGTACTTGAAAAGAAAATTATAGATGCAGTTACTGGTATTAGTCCCTTCTTATTGTTCTCTCCATTCCAAGTGCTCCTTTTTTAAAGAATGTGGATCATAAAATAATTATTTAATAGATCTGTTAACAGAAAGTGTTCACATTAGCAAATGCATTTTATTTTATAAAAGCAATGCTGCAACACAGCTGGAAAACAGATGTCAAATGAAATAAGCAATTACGCAAACCAAAGCATAAAAATATGATTCAATAGTCATGTGACATTTCGTAAGTCAGTAGCTCTCAAGTCTCGTAGAAAGACACTTGTCATAATCAGGTGTGCAGATGTACGAATATTTCCCATCAATTCATAAGCATTTCAGCAATTAGCACAAAGTGCGAGTAATCATATGTTTTCAAGTAACGAGGGTGTCGCATTAGCGATGAAAGGCACACCCTAATGGCTTGTTCTCCAGGTGTTTGACACGTCCCACGTCCCCTTTTTTTTTTCTACCTGTGCCGCTGAAAAGGGCTCGCAATAATGGCTTTTTCTCCAGGCGTCTGACACAGCTGGGTGCCCGCGACGCATTACGTGCAGGTGGTCACTTAACTTTCGTACGGAAATATTTACGACAGGAGATTCTGCTACCGTTGCAGTCTCATTTAAAAATATGTCACAGGTCAAGAATTAGCGTTGTAAATCTGTAGAAACAAAATCCTATAAATATAAGTGTCCAAAAAAAAATATTCGTCAGCATTGTGATACAGTCACACATTTCATAACTCTTCAAGTACGTTTCTTGGTTTCCAACATCCATTTCATAAATCAGAGTCCCTAAACACTACTCATTATTCCTTACCTCATTATACATATACATATTCGTCGACACTTCTTCAATATTTCATCATGAGAAATACGTAGCATAATAAATATTCCTCAAAAACATAATACACATCGTCGTCGTAATAATAACATCATAACACCTCAGTCAAATCTCAAAATCGTCGTAACTTCCTCCAATAATTAAAAAAATTCTCTGCTCATGTCAAAAGTGTCATCTGCCTCAAACGTACTTTAAAAATCATGAATCCATACCAAATATATCATTCAAATCTCTCATAGTTTCACAATGGTTCCGAAAAAATATGAACAGTTTACAAAGTACAGACAAAATACAGTTTCATAAGTGTGAAGTTATCCAACCGTGTAATTGCGTAAACATGTGTCACTGATGCAGTAAAAAAAAAATGTTTATCTCTCAGTTAAATGATCAGATAGCTGTGTAATTTGTGTGTTAGAGAAATATGGTACCGATGTGTAAAGTTGTATAAGCAAATACCATATTAGCTAGTGTTCCTTGTGGTTGCCACACACATGGTACACAAAGTAAGCGTGTACCCCCCTGAGGATTAATGTAATTATACCCTCAGGTGTTACAGATTACAGCAATGAAATGAAATATATCATGGAAAACTTTCTTTGTAATTCAAAAATCTTTAAAAATAAATGTTTTAAGTATAAAATTGATCACTGAAATGCGTGTCCTGTAGCGCTAAATGTGCATCTTGTTGTAAGATAATCTCTGTGGAAGTGTCGTAGTTATTTTCCTCCGAAAGCTAAGTTCTGCAGAAGTCAATATACTGACCTCATGATAAACAAAAGTGAAATGCTTTGCGTATAGATATCATACTTATTACGCTTATTGCCATGATGAAGAAAGTACTGTGCTGTAACGTATTGTTGTGTTACGGAAAAGGCAGTCTCATGTAGCTATACCACAAAAGTTACTACTAAAACCTGTTTTACTTTCCAGAAGAATTCAGAAAAACTGTGCAGATATAAAACAGATACACCGCAAAATCAACATTGTAAATTGTCACTCATTAGTAGCGTCGTGATAAAAATCGTGTAGCTGTCACATAAACTAACCACTGTGCCGTCTGGTATCTCACAGAAAGTACTTTAAATTCAGAATGTATTTTCAAATAAACCAAAATGTTGCATTAAAATCTCCTTAGCAGTACTGGTAAATGTTCTAAGTATGTGAGCCTTATAGTCGTTACGTAATCGTGCAACAAACAAGCAAGAATGTACACACACAATAACACTGTGACGTCTGTTTACTATAACAATGCAATCGTAATTCCTGTTTAAAAATGTTCCCTAGGTTCTAGACTGGATATTTAACTTCAAACATTGTTGCATGTTAACAGTTTCTTAAGTCTGACAAAGCATACTAGTAATGTGAAGTGAAAAGTTTTATGGCAAAGACAAAGTTAAAAAGCAGATTATCTTTCAATAAACGGTTTTACATGTGAAATGTGGTGTAAACCTTTACTCTTCCTAGTACGCAGAGTTTCAACTTCAACGCAATTATCATGTGGTATACGTCGGATTCTGTAAGGTCCATTGTAAACTAGAAAGAATTTGTGACTCAAGTGTTTCTTCTTATGTGACAATGAATGAGCTTTAATGAGAACTTTCTGACCAATATATAATTTCTTTGTATTTGCTTTACCGTGTAGTTTTCTCCTTTTGTCTGCTGCAGATTTTATATTTTTAAGAGCCAAATCAATTATGTCTTTGTGTCGAAGTTTACATGTATTTGGGAAAGGTACAAGCTCTCTGATTCTGTTCGGTGGTTCTTCATTCTTTAGTACAAGAGTAGGTGGTAAAGCAGTGGAATCATGAGGCATTTCATTCAGCACATTTTGAAATAAGTGTAAATATCTGTCCCAATGCTGATGCTTTCTGTGACAATAAAGTCTGCAAAGCTTATTGATTTCTTTCATAATCCGTTCAGACGGGTTACAATGTGGTGAGTACAATGAAATAAAAACAGGTTTGATTTTATGGTTGCGAAGCATGCGTGACCAAACAGCAGATCTGAATTGCGGTCCGTTATCTGAAATGACTTTACTAACGTGTCCAACTTCACGTAAGAAATTTTTAACAAAGGCGTTGGATACAGACCGTCCAGTGGCTTTACGTAACGGTGTGAAAGAAACAAATTTTGAAGTAAGTTCAACAGCGACTAGAACGTACGAAAATCCATTAGATGTTCTGACAAGCGGTCCCAAGAGATCAACAGCAGCAAATTCTTTTAATTTAGAAGGAATGATAGGAAACAACGGAGCACGATGTGAGACAGTAGATGGTTTCGCCTTTTGACAAAGTTTACAAATAGACAAGACTCTTCGAATTCGCTTTTCCATATTGTTAAAATAACAAGTCGTTCGAAGAATATGATAACATTTTCGTGGACCAAAATGTGCGTAGCTGAAATGAATGTACCAAATGAGCTTATTAACAAAATCGTCAGGAATGCAAAGTACCCATAGCTTGTCATCAACAGTGCAGCGTTTGAACAGTATGTTGTTTCTAACCAGATAATAATGCCGAATCTGTGTGTGTGTCCTTTCATGCCATTTGCTCTTGATGTCTTTCCAAATCGGATCTTTATCTTGTTCATGAGCAATGTCCTTTAAAGATGTGGTGATGAAGTTTTCAAAGGCGACTTTCTGAATGTAAAGAATACTGAAATTTTTCTCGAGGTTGCCTTCTGTGGTACTTTTCTCAAGCCCAGCCGGTGCGCGTGACAGTGCGTCCGCAACAATGTTCTCCTTGCCGGGAATGTAGACTATTGTGAAGCGGAATTCTTGCAGAAACAATGCCCAACGTTTTAACCTGTCATGATTTAATTTTGAAGACATAAGAAATTGTAATGCACGATGATCACTGTATACTTTTACGTGCTTACCAGAAAGAAAGAAACGGAATTTGTTAAATGCCCAAACGATAGCTAAAGCTTCTAATTCAGTAACGGAATAATTTTTTTCAGATTTGGTTAGCACTCGGCTAGCAAAAGCAATGGTTTTCTGAATGGTAGTGTCATTTTCTATGGCTTCTTGAAATAAATGGGCACCAAGACCGACTTTAGAAGAATCCGTGCTAAGGCAGAAATCTTGTGACAGATCTGGATGAGCTAAGATTGGCGCGTGAAGTAACGCTTCTTTCAAAGAATTGAATTCCAATTGTGCTTGTTCGTCCCAGTTCCAAATAGTATTTTTTCCAGTGAGAGAACAAAGTTTTGGTGTAACAAGAATTTGCATATTCAGAAAACGACGGTAAAAATTTACGAGACCTAGAAAACTGCGGACTTGTCTTTTTGTGGATGGAACTGGAATGGCTCTGATTGCTTCTAACTTTTCAGGATCCGGCTGAATCCCTTCAGAAGAAATAATATGTCCCAAAAACTTCACCTTTGTCCTACCGAATTCAGACTTTTCCAAGTTAACTGTAATTCCAGATTCTGCAAAAATACGTAACAAACTGTTGAGGATGCGATTATGTTGTTCCCATGAAGCTTCTGCTATCAGAATATCGTCCACATACAAGGTGATGTGACGTTTTAAGAACTCAGGTAATATGGAATTTAACCCACGAATGAATGCTGCCGAAGAAATGTTCAAACCAAAAGGAAGTTTCCGAAACTGATAACAAACGCCGAAACAAAGGAAAGCTGTGTATTTTCTACATTCTGGATGAAGTTCGATCTGATAAAAGCTGGATCTGAGATCAATGGAAGACAACACTTTTACACCATTAAAATTTTGAAGAAGTTCTTCTAACGTTTGCGGCCTGTCTGTTTCAGGAATAATGATCGTATTGATTTGTCTCGAATCTAAGACAAGCCTGATCGATCCATTTTTCTTCTCAACAACATGTAATGGATTGTTGTATGAGCTTACTGCAGGCTCAATAATGCCCTCATCGAGCATAGATTGTATTTCTGTTCTAACACGGTCCCTATAATGTGCTGGAATTACATATGGTCTAACACAAAATTTAGTATGCTCACGAACACGAAATTGGTATTGAAATCCCTTGATTGTTCCTGTTTTATGAGTAAAAACTGTGGAATGTGCTTGTAAAATCTCAAAAAGGTCCTGCCTATCAGTGTCATTACAATTCTCAATTGTTTGAATTTTATTCTGAATTAACTTATTAGTGTCAAATGCGCCGTCGATATCATCCCTGTCAGTACTTGCAGAGTGATTGTTAGTGTCTAGTTCCGTAGAAAATTCCGAACTGTTGTCTAACAGAACGTAAAGCCGATTAATTTCCTCATCATGGTTTGAGAGCCAATCTTCAAATTTCAAAGCTATTGACTTACCTTCTTTTTCTAAAGTTATTTCAGCATCGTGAAAGTTTAAGATTGCTTTGTATTCATTCAAAAAGTCTACTCCCAGTATAATTTCCGTCGACAATAATGGAACAATAAGGAAGTTCGTAGAGAAGCTGTGGCTTTGACAAAAGAATTCTAGGTTGGTTTGTTGGCGTACATCTACACTTTTTCCAAAGATTGCACCTTGTAATTTAATCTTACGTAACGGAAGTGTGGGGCAATCGTTCGATTTGTTGCATTTGCTAAAGGCTGTTTCACTGATTACTGAAATGGGACTGCCAGAGTCAAGTACTGCCGTAAATTTTACGTCATTTACTGTAATGCAAATCACAGGATATGCAACGTTGTTATGTTTTACGTCGTGTTCTTGGAGTAAGATGTCCCTAATATCTTCCATTTTTACGTAATTACTAGCTACAGCAGCTGCGTCGTTAGTGTCATAAGAACGTTTTGTGGCTGCCAGCGGTGTGAGTCATTGCCTATTGTCTCTTTGTTGGCGCGCGTCGTTATTGGGGTTTGGAGACCTAACTTCTACAAATTCACCGTGACGAGAGGGCCCTGCTCTGTTTGAATCCCGCCAGTTCTGATGCAATTCAGGTCTGTCGTTACGATCATATCGTCTGTCGTCATGTCGGTAGATTCCATAGTTTCTTTCTTGTCGGTCACATGGTGGAGAATTTCTCCCTGAATCGTAACTGCGCGCTGGTCCGTTGCGTCTAAAGTTATTCTGTCTCCCTTGATAGTATTTATTTTGGTTCCCATATTGTCTGTTTCTCTTATTATCTCTGTGATAGTCATTACTACGGAGAGGTGATCTTTCCCTGTAGTTATTACTACTCTGCCAACGGTTGTCATACGGGTGGTGTCTGTTTTGGTCACGATTTGTGTTGTGAGAATAGCCTTGTCGTGTCAAGTTATTACTTCTTTCATCGCGGAATTGCGACGGATGTGACCTGTAATTGTTGTGTTCCTGGTTTCGCGTTCCGCGATTGTCAGTGTCAATTTCTAATTCTTGTAAGAGTCCCTGAAATGCTTCAATGTCGTCTTTGCAACGTCCTGCCAAAATAATATGTCGTAAATGTTCAGGCAGTTTGATTAAGCAAATGCGGATGAGTTCTGAGGGGCTGTATGGGTTTGAAAGATACTGATTCTTATGCAACATGTCTTCAAAATATTTCATAAGACTGGAAAATTCAGATTGTTCGAAACGTTTCATCATTATGATGCTATGTTTTACACGGTCTTGTGTGGCTTGAGACCAATATGCTGAGAGGAAGGCATGGTAAAACTCTCCTTCACTGTGGCAATCGTGAATTACCGATCGCATTCTTACAGCTGGTTCATTCTCTAAGTAGCCACACATAAATTCTAATCTGTGTTCCAACGACCAGTTGGGAGGAAAACAATGCGAGAATTGATGGAGCCATGCTTGTGGATGAATGTCGTTGCCAGAATTCTTAAATGTTTTGAATTTACGTGTAGTAATGAACAGCTTATAGTCAAAATCATCATGTCGGCGAGTAGCATATCGGTCATTGTTACGTCGTGTCGGCGGTTCCATATCGAAATTCGGTGCACATTGCCAGTTTCTTTCATAACTTCCGAAATGCCCTGTGTTATTATTTTGCGTCTTTTCCGTATTTCTAAGTCCCTCTTCCCGTGTTGGAGCGCGAGTGTCCTCTGAAATACGTAATTCTTGTATTACCTGTGTCAGCTGATCTTGTACTTCCCGGATTTCTCTTTGGTGTTGTGTATTAATTTGGTTCTGATTTTGTTTGAATTTTCTTATTTGTTCATACTCTTCTGTGTCAGTGAAGGCTACGGGTCTTGTGTCATTCAGATCATCATCTACCTTTGTAGATAAGTTAGTGACCTGATCCGAAAGTTCGGCTACTTTCTCCGATAGTGTACTTATTTCTTCAGTGTGTTTTTCTGAACCAAGTTTCAGAGTATCTACTGTGTCCTTAAAGTTTTCCTGAGTTTTTGCAAGTTGCGTAACCGAATCGGTAGATGCAACTGAGTCAAATTTAGCTTGCAAGGTCTCATGATTTTCATGAACAATAATTTGCAGTTCTTTTATGGCTGCTTCGTGATTCTGTAATGCATTTTCATGCCGCGAAAAAATAGGTTGAAAATGCTCACAAATTTGTGTTTTTACGTCGTTACAGACTTTTTGACATTTCGATTCGATTTTATGTAACTCAGTAGTTAAATCTTCACGTGTTTGTTCAAGTGTTTGTTCCAATGAGTCTAACTTTTTAAGATTTTGTTCCACTGTGTCTAACTTTTTGAGATTTTGTTCCACTGTGTCTAACTGTTGCTGTGTTTGTCTCTGGTGTTGTTCCATTGTGTCTAACTTTTCAAGCTTTTGCTGTGTTTGTCTCTGATTTTGTTCCATTTGTTGCATTAATTGCAACAATAATGTATTAGTGTCTGGAATCTGTTTCTCTACGCTTTTCGGCAGTGCATTTGCACCGACAACATTCACATTTTGACAAGCAGAAAATGTGTCTTGACTTATTTGAGAAAACGGTGATGACCCAAAACCTGAATCTACAGTATTTGCGAAATTGTGTCCTGTCATTTCGGATTCCTGAGGCGAGCTGTTGCCGACCGATCGATCGATAATGCGTCCCTCTTCACTAATTGTTTCACTGTCCACGCCATTGTTTGCAGCCCGCTCCATTTCCCTATTCACAATTACCAAATTACTACTTTGAACATCAGTTAATTCATTACTCGGTGGCGCTAACACACTGCTTTCATTTTCACTGTCATTTCTCAGTTTACTTTGGAGCCTAGTATTACGTTTTTCACACGCCATAATTGTCACAATATTTCACACGACAACGCAGAAAAACACAATTTGAAGATCAAAAGTAAGAGAACACATTAACATAGCACTGAAAATAATATCTAGTTAATTGCAGCTGCGAAATACTTGGTGCAAATCTACATGCATGCCACAACTGTTTTACTGTACAACAATGAAAAACTACAACTACAAAGGAAATTCTCTCTACAATTACGCGCTAGCAATAAACAAAAGCTACACTAAATACACAAACTACAAGAAAAATCAGAAGATTCCAGTGAGGTATCCTAGGCTAAGGGTCGACATATGAAACGTCCCCTTTGAACAATTTATACACGAGACTGTGCTTAACCTGACACACAATATTTTTAGCGCAACGCAATCTGACTTTCAGAATTCTCTACAAAAGAATGGCCCTGACTAACATTAAACTATACCTTTCACAAATCACTTACCTCACAAAAATCTTCGCTGCTCAAGCTACTGCAATACAGCAAGCGCCACTACTGCCAGCTAAATAAAAGATTCAAACTACTAAAGGCACTAACTACTGATAGGGATAGTTAGCAAATGAAAGATATTAATAGAGAACAATCAATGTATTTACCTTAATATCATCACAAGTCATAATATATATATCAGTTCATGACAAATTGCAAACCTCCGCCATCTCTCTCCCCACATCCACCACTGCTGGCGGCTCACCTCCAACTGCGCAACGCTACGCGCTGTTCACAGCCAGCTGCCTAACACTACAATGGCGAGTATTACAACAATGCAAAGCAGCCACAGACTGCACACAGCACAGCCAGTGATTTTCATATTGAGCGCTACGTAAAGTTGCCAATAAGAAAACATAAACAGCCTACTTACATAGAGAAAACATAAACAGCCTGAGAAAACATAAACAGCCTACTTACAACCACTAGAAACAACAAATGGGTGGCAGAGGTAAAAAGCGACCTGAACCAAGTCAGCATAACAGCAGACACAATAAACGACAGAATAAAATTCAGAAACATCATTAAGAAAAGTAAACTACATGAGATACGCTGTGACGAACGAACAGGCGTAAAACGGACCGAAGAACGCAAGCAAGATCACAGCCGGAAGATGAATGAAATATGGGCAACCAAAAAGGCAATCAAGATGAAGCCGAAGACACGAAGCCGACAAGAAGCATGGACAGAGGACCAGACACAGAAACACAGCGAGCGAATTAGGGTAGTTTGGGCAGCAAGGAAGGCAGCAGAAGGAATTGGCCATGTACTTTAGTCCAACTGCGCTCTTTAAGGGCAAAACACCAATAATAATGATAAGAATAAGAAACGTTATATATGTAACGTA
The DNA here is from genome assembly GCF_021461385.2 of Schistocerca piceifrons. Classification (NCBI taxonomy): domain Eukaryota; kingdom Metazoa; phylum Arthropoda; class Insecta; order Orthoptera; family Acrididae; genus Schistocerca; species Schistocerca piceifrons. Next base: position 282,392,558 of record NC_060140.1, on the reverse strand, counting down.
TAAAGATAAAACATTGTTACCAAAAATCTCAAAATGTCTCTTTCCGATTTCCTTCACATTTTCACACGTTACTGTAAGAAAAAGGTAGACACTCGGGATTGAAACGTTGTTAGCAATCAAGAAAGGCGTATTTATGGCTTATTGGTTTGTGGTACTACTACCGCTACTACTTCTATACAATCTGAATTTGCAGTGACAATAGAAAAGGGCCAGCGTCAGAGAAAGGAGAGGACAGAGGGGTGGGAAGGAGGAGATGTTCAGATGTTCAGATGTGTGTGAATTCCTAAGGGACCAAACTGCTGAGGTCATCGGTCCCTAGACTTACACACTACTTAAACTAATTTATGCTAAGGACAGCACACACACACACACACACACACACACACACACACATGCCAGAGGGAGGACTCAAACTTCCAGCGGGAGGGGCCGCGTAATCCGTTACATAGCACCTCAAACCGCGCGGCCACTCTGCGAGGCAATTAGATGGACAGAGAGTGGGGGCAGCAGGAGATGAAGAGAGAGGCGAGAGAGGAGAAGGTGGACGGAAAAGGGAAGGAGTTGATGGACCGAGAAGGCGGTGGGGGAAGGAGGATGAGCTGGACAAGGCAGGAGGAGGGGGAGATGGACAGAGACAGGAAGATTAGGAAGTATATCCAACTCCCACACATATCAGAAAAGTTTGCTCTCTTTTTTTTCTCTTTTACATTTAAGTAGACTGAACCACAGCTAAGCGTGGCTAGTTTCTTAACGAATAAGGATTTTATATAAAAATTTTAAAAAACTACTACTAGCGAAATTCGGAGAGCACTACACACCCAGCTACCGGTCGAAATCGATCGTGTAGACTTAATTAAGTTCTAATTAAGCAAGTGAAATTGAACAGCACCCTCCAAATATGGAGAAACTAGTAACGAAATAATTGATACATAATTAGATCTTCTTTACAGTGGTGTCACAATATGTGCTGCAGGTGCACTGCGCGCGACGATCAGTGGCTGTGCGTGATGACCAATCGTTTGTTTGTATGTATATATGTATGTATGTATTAAACCGGGGACCTAGAAACGACGGAGAGGCTTCGTCCCGCCGCGCAGCCCACAGTGATTCACCCCCCCCCCCCCCCCCCCCCAAGGGCTTCATCAGAACGTGCTGAGAGTCACACCACGAGTTTGTGGGGGAACCTCACACAGAAGGGGGCTCTCAGCATAATCTGCCACAGCTCTACCTCAAGCATTATTCTTTGGCTACTGGCAATGACCGATCAGCAGAGATGGTTAGCCACTCAAACATTAATGCCGGTTATGTTATGTTATGTTATGTTAACCAGGGACCTAGAAACGACGGAGAGGCTCCGTCCCCGTCGCAGCCGCAGTGGTCCACAACCCCCCGACGACTACCGCAGTCCACCCACCCCACCGCCGTCCCACACTAAATCCAGGGTTATTGTGCGGTTCGGCCCCCAGTATACATCCCCCGGGAACGTCTCATACTAGACATGTGTAACCCCAAATGGTCGCGTGGTAGCGTAATTATTGTGTACACGTACGTGCAAACGGTGTTTGCTCAGCAATCGCCGACACAGTGTAGTTGAGGCGGAATAAGGGTATCCAGCCCGCATTCGCCGAGGCAGAGGGAAAACCGCCTGTAAAAACATCCACAGGCTGGCCGACACACCGGACCGCGACAGTAATCCGCCGGGCGGATTCGTGCTGAGGACCGGCACGCCTTGCCACTCGGGAAGCAGTGTGTTAGACCGCGCGGCTAGCCGGGCGGGCGACCGTTTGTTTACTACAGCAGCAGAGATTTGCAACGGCGGTTCTTCAGACGCGGTAAAAGAGATGTTACCAGTGCCAATGCTCTAATACGAGTAACATGGGTTTCGTGGGAGCTAGTACAGAATGTGGCGTAACTTGAGCTCGACTGTGGGGAAGACTGGCTAACTCGAACTTTAAGTAACTACACAGCACCGGCTCCGCTGGGTCCCCTGTGCTACCTGGTGAGCATGTTATTACAGCTAATGGTATCCCTAAACTTGGCTACTGACAGATTGATTGTCCTCTAACAAACGATTCCTTTTGACTGTTGACTGTATAGTTTCTAGATACAGTTTGGGAGTGTAAAACAAAAGTAGTCCGGTCTCTAATGACACAGATGTGAACGGTACGTTGAAGTCATCCGTCCTTCTGCTGCAGCATCGTCTTGTAACTGGGGACGAACGCGCTGTTCCCTACCTTATGAGACATAAGCGACGTACCTGCTCCAGAGTCCAGTCCGAGCGCCAGCTGTTCTGGAGAGGACAGGTGTACACGCAGCGCGGTGCGTGACCGCCGCAGTGCGTAACGCATTGCGTGCGCCGTTGTCCAGGTCAGTGGGGCGCGGTCGCCAGCCGACAGGCCGCAGTCGCTGCGCCGCTTCCTCCTCCTGCTTTCCTGCTTGCCTAGAACGGCAGAAACACAGCGGAGCTATTGGAACAACCTGCTACCCTGCTATTCCGCGCCGCATCCTGTTTTTTTCCTTCGAATTTTTGAGTGTGTAACAACAAAAGGAGTCCCTATAACCTGCACAATGGGTTTTGGCCCGAATTTGCATATGGCCGGCCGGAGTGGTCGAGCGGTTCTAGGCGCTACAGTCTGGAACCGCGTGAGCCATTTGATTTTCGAATTTGCATAGCCAAACGGAGAATGGGAAATGGACAAATAGGATATCATATTGACCGGCGTTATGTCGAGTTTTGCAAAACAAGGTCTTACTTCCAGAATGAGATTTTCACTCTTCAGCGGAGTGTGCGCTGATATAAAAAATGGTTCAAATGGCTCTGAGCACTATGGGACTTAACTTCTGAGGTCATCAGTCCCATAGAACTTAGAACTACTTAAACCTAACTAACCTAAGGACATCACACACATCCAACTTAGAACTACTTAAACCTAACTAACCTAAGGACATCACACACATCCATGCCCGTGGCAGGATTCGAACCTGCGACCGTAGCGGTCGTGCGGTTCCAGACTGTAGCGCCTAGAACCGCTCGGCCACACCGGCCGGCCGCGCTGATATGAAACTCCCTGGCAGATTAAAACTGTGTAGGAGACGAGATACTGGCAGAAGTAAAGGGGAGTGAGTCGTGCTTGAGTAGCTCAGTTTGTAGAGCACTTGCCCGCGAAAGGCAAAGGTCCCAAGTTCGAGTCTCGGTCCGACACACAGTTTTAACCTGCCAGGAAGTTTCAAGGGCTTACTTGCTTTGGAGTCATTAGGGCAATTAAGGAAAACTCAATGATTTGAGGAAAAAAATTTTGTCCTGTTTTTCTTTGGCAAACGAACAATGAGAAGTTAACCACCGTGAGGAATATTTTTGCAAAAAAGTATTTAATTGCTTGAATGTAATCCAGGTAATTGAGAAAAAACTAATGATTTGAGGGGAAATAACATTATGCATTCCTTACCGAATTCTCATAGCTAAACGAAGAGTGGGAAAGGGACAAAAGGGGCTGAAATCAGCTGGCATGAGGTCTAATTTTGAGGAAAAAAGTTTAATTGTTTGGAAGTATTCAAGGTAATAAGAAAACATAATTATTCATTTGAAGGAAATGATTCTGTTACTTCTCGTAGCCAAAACGAAAGAGCAAAATGTAGAAATGGGTTATCGAATAGAGTAGAAGAAGTATATGTTTTAATCTATAGTCGCAATTTGTTTTCCCACTAGCTACCGGTTTCTTTACACCGTAGCATTTCAGGCCATCCTACGATCAAAAAATTCGATTACACAGTTTGAACAATAGTGCAGAAGCAATTCACAAAAACATTATACTCTGACAGCAACCGTGTGGTATTTAGTGAACCATAAAATTTACTGCTAGCCTCTAACTCCTGGCACGCAATCGTCACACTGGTTTCCGAAGTGGGTGTGTCAGATAGCAAAAGAAAAGGTCAATGTTGTGCTGTAAACTGATAGCAATTGCGGCCAGTAGTGATACTTGCATAATATGTAAAACGTAGCTAATAATAGCATGACATGCATGAGATGCATAGCTTCTTATGCTATTTTTGGCTTTCTTATACATTGCAACTTCATAAAAAAAAATAAAAGCAAAAAAAAAGTTTGTACATAGGGGGAATTTATCGCTACTGGCCACAATTTACATTAATTTAGAGCTCAACATTGACCTATTATTTTATATTTGACTCACCTGCTCGGAAAGCCAGTGTGATGACTACGTGCCAGGGTAAGGGGCTACGAGTACATTGTAAGGTTCACTATATAACATCCGTTTGCTGTCGTAGAGTATAATATTTTTGTAAATAGCTTTTGCACTGATGTTCAGACTACGTAATCGCATTTTTTGTTCGTAAGATGACCTGAGGATGCTACTGTGTACTGAAACCGGTACCCACTCGGCAGAATAAATAAACTGCGACTATGGACTGTAGCCGGCCTGAGTGGCCGAGCGGTTCTAGGCGCTACATTCTGGAACCGCGCGACCGCTACGGTCGCGGGTTCGAATCCTGGATGTGTGTATGTCCTTAGGTTAGTTAGGTTTAAGTAGTTCTAAGTTCTAGGGGACTGATGACCTCAGAAGTTAATGCCCATAGTGCTCAGAGCCATTTTTATGGACTTTAACGTAAATTTTTTTCAGTACTGCGCTGTTCGCTTCTCCACCGACTGTGTGTGGAGAATATGCAAATAGACTAGCGTGAGGTACAGATTTGCAAAAACAGTTTTAATTGATTGAAAGAAATCAGGGTAATTAGTGTGATATTTAACTGTCAAAATGGCTTCCTTCCAAACTAAGTACTAAATTCACGACATTTCCATAACAGAAGACGCTAGGAAAGTGATTTTGTAATCGTCTCTAAGTCTCGGAGTTGTCGCAGATCTGTTGATGGCTACGGTCTCTCCTGCAGCCGTAAGCGCTTCACGGCTGAAAGCTGGCAACAGCGCTGTTAACTGCTTTCCGAGCAGTACTTGACAATAAAAAAATTTAAAAAAATATGAAAAAATACAGTCAAATGTCTTGTGATGTCATTTGTCTAAAAGTAAGAGATGAAATGGACTGGACAACCATTTGACACGCCTTTGAATAATGCTCCATATCACACACATTCTACTTACTTTGAATACTGCTGCGTATAACAAGCTGCCAAGGTACCTGTAATAATAACCCAGCACTTGGAACTATGTTAACTGTTATGTTAATATGTATTTTATATGCATAGTTGTTTCACTTTAGGCTCTAAAAAATCGTATTTATAGTGCTCCTATTTTTTTGTTTTATATATTAACTTTTAGTGTTAATCGTTAACGTTGTATTTGTATCACTGTTATGTCATCAATGTACGGGTTGTGCTACTTGTTTCTTATTTAACGTTTGGCTGGCTAAATGGCCATTGGCTGCCGGAGGCCAAATAAATAAATAATCTTAAGAAAGTATTCTGAATTTTCGAACCAACGTCAAAATCTTAAACGCGTCGTTTAGCGCAGGTCAAGGATGTCGTAATAGGTAAGTAAGCAGTTCATTTGGTAATAGATGGTGTGTAATATCCGTAGAATGATAGGGAGGTTTGGCTGCAAAAAGCATCTTCAAATGTACTAAGGGACTTCATAAAGCAAGTTACACACGTTGTTCCATGATAAGACAAGCACACTGTCAAAAGAGAGTATATGTTCGCGGTTTCCTGCAGACACAGGTACTCTAATTCTGAAGTACACAGGACAGCACGATGCTTACGAGCAAAATGTCTAAACTGCACGCAGATTCACCACGAAATTCTGACGGTATTTGGACAGATGCAGTGCCGCTTCCAGCCATAGTGAAATGGTGCCAACAATTTGACCAAGGTCGCACAGATGTGGATGATGCTGATTTGGAAGTCCAGATCCTGCACCTGCAATTTCCATCTTTTCAGAAAGCTGAAATAACATCTAGAAGAGGTGTAGTCAAACTTTTTTACCTGCTGCGAAGTAATAACTACGTACCACAAAAATATACATTACAGAATCTGATGTAAATACAATGGAAATATGAATTTAAAAAACGCCTTCAGTCACAAATTTTCGTGTATTATTAAATACACGATGCATTTCGGACCCTGTGGGACCATCATCAGGTGTAACGTGCCTTAATAATACACAATTAATTTTTGCTCTTAAATGAGATGAAATGCATATTCCTGTCATGAAAAGGTTTGATGTTAGGTTATGAATTTCGTAAGTCTAGTGCGGACAATATGTACGAAACAGTGGAAAATATGATCAATGTAGACTTACCACATAAACCAAGGAAAGCGTTTAATAGGTCTTTAAAATTACTGGAATAACTCTGGCTAGCGAAATCCATTTGTACATTTAACACAGATTCTGGTTTTTTTTTGTGTTATAGGGGTATATCTGCAGTTTTCCTAACAGATTTATGTTGTTACCATTGGCTTGATTATGTAGCAATAACTGATTGTTCGACGTGGTTGAGCCTGAAAGCATTTATGTATTCCTGAAGGCAGTTTTGAACTTTCGACCTCTTTCTTGTGTATCTGATTTTATGTTATGGACGAGTAAGTTTTCTAACTTATTATTAGTTGAGAATACAACTGTTACATTTGTTATATTTTTTTTAAAAAAATGTTAAAGAGTTTTTGTGATATGGTGTCCACGTATGGGATACTGGCAATTATTTTCTCTTCTTTCACAGAGTGGCCATTTCTTATCTCACATTTGCATATTTGTCTGCCAAAATTGTTAATTGTTTTGGCTGTGTGAATTATTTTTTTAAAATCCCTACCGGCTACCGCCCACCATGAAAGCTGGAACGCTCAGTTTTGGGCGGCAGCGATCAGGTTGCCTACCACTCGTCCGGGGGAGAGAAATTTTGTAGCGTTTACATAGCGTGTTTTAATTTCTTCGTGACCAGGGAGCGGATTTCTATAGCCGAGGAACTGAGCAATTCGCAGAACGTTCTGAACGTTGTTTACCTAGACTTGGTGACTATGCTGAAGAATAGTTTCATGTATTTGTGTCACTTTGAAGTGTAGCGCAGCAGTCGATAGAAGTTATTTCACCTACCATAATAATGTGTAACTTATTTTTTGAAGCCCCCTCGTATGTAGGTTGGAAAACGTAAACAGAAATGGCGAGACTTACACAGAACAGATTATCGTGCACTGCTTTATCAGACCAGTCTTCGAACTAAAGGCTACAACAACAAGAGCAACAACAACAACAACAAAGTAAACACTCCATAATCGTCAGTTCGACAATAACATTTATTTTTCGAACATAATTTAGCAGTTGGTACGTCTGTAACACACTCTACGTCTCAGAAACAGAAACAGTTAACGAATTCCATGAAATCTTTCAGCGCTAAATCTCTGAAACTGTGCTGCAAAGCTGACGCCTGTTGCGGTTGATGGACCTATACATAATTTTCGATTGCCGATATTCCTTGATCTAAGCTCCTAATTCGATCTCGAAGCATCACTTCTTTGGAGATCACGTAACACTTAAGCTTGAAAACAAGCCAATAACATAGCCTATGTCCCATAAGATAAAGTTAATGTCTAATGATTCGAAAAGAGTTGCCAATAAAGTAATGCATTTATCACAGAAATGCACACAAAGGTGTGCGATTTTTTTCAGTAAAGAAAACTGTGCAAAATAGTTATCATTTTCACCAATAAGAATCTCATCAATTGCGTAAACTGCTCGTAAATTGATGTAGTAAGATCTACAGCTGTAGCTATTTAATTTTCCGTTCATTGAAAAGTGAGGCTCCTCTCTCCATAATCGGTATATATACAGTCCCCATCCAATTCAATTTGTACCAGCTAACACAGAATCCAGCAACAACAATTATGGATTCACCGTTAGCCGTGAAGGCCAAAGTGTTCCAGAATTGTGTAGGTACTTTCTAGAACCTACTTCAGGTGCTGATCACCTCATTACCAATGGCGTCATTTTTCACCGTTCAATCATCTTGATTTGAAGCCCAGCAATACTGCTGCCTGAAATACCTAACCTACATCTGCCATTTCACAAAAAGTTGTAAAACTCACCTCCTGAAACAGTGCCTCAACCACCAATGTTCACCCGTATGTAACACTTGCAATCCATCCCACCCACCTAATGCATAGCAAACTCCACTGTTACGTAATTAAACGTCCGTTTCATCCATTTCAGCCAATCAATTCCCTACATCCCGCGCCCACCATTTAAGATAAAATCCGCTTCATAACAGTTATTCTCCAAAACCTTCACCACTTTGACCAACGCCGTTCTTGGAACTAATCACAGATGCTGTTCGTCCTGTATTTCACGTAAATGCCACCGCCACATACTGCCACCTACACTTCCTCCCGCCTTCACACCCTTGTTTTGCGTCATTCTCACGCTACCGTAAGTAGCATCTCCAGTCCCCACACAAACACAAATACTTTTCCACCTCAAACTTTGAATGTACGCCTGAAGTTTCCTTTATCCCTCTTTCACCTCTCAACAGCTACCCAAATAAACCCCATCTCCAAATGACCGAATGCCATCGTATTGTTTACGCAGGGCTAGGCATCAAGCCATAGCCAACGTAACAGCAGATACAACATAAATATCCTCTTCAGCATAACAGCAGTAACTCATTGTCATATCTACATCAACTGTCAGCATAATAAAATCTGAACTTTCCTCAACTTTTAAGGCTTCTGTTTTCAGTTTCATTAACTGAAAAGCAGATACATAGCCACTGTCAACTGACCGCAACAGAATAATGAGAAAATAATAAAGAACGAAAAAGTTGTTGAGCAATTTGACGAGAAAAGAAATATTGAAATCTTGGTGGTCAAGTAGCAGATCTAACTGTATTCTTCGGGAAAAAAATAGTTCTGTTTGTTTCACGAGTCCTTCGGGGCTATCCAGTCAAATGATTAGGAAAGACTACCCACCCAGCGATAACTGGGTGGCTTACGTCTTGTTTCTCTTCGGTTCAGCCCACATTCCACGGTCGAACTGTGGGAGTGGTGCGTGGCAGCCTCCTTTTGCCACACTTTCCCCTCTCGCTGTACGCCCTGGTAGAATGTAGTTACAGTTACGTGTTATGTGACCTCGAGCTCTGACACAGCGAAGAAACTGAGAAACCGTTTACAGTGCTAACCTATTTAGAAGCACACCAAACACAATACGGCGCATATTGTGAATATTTTGCGCTGAAACGTTGAGTCAATTACGACGTGTGATCAAAAAGTAACAGGAATTTTTGTTTTTCTTAATGAATATTATATACCTGTGTGTACCTATGTTTCGCCACCTGTTATATATTTCGGATATAACTTTGCTAAAATATTAGCCTTACAAATCTGTCGAAATTAAAAAGTTACCCTTACTTTTTGATCACACGTCATATATGTTCCAATTGCTGAGAGACTCCACAGTATCAGGACGCCTGGAGAACCTCTAATCCTGTCAAATCTCCCCTCTGTGAATCAATTTGAATTCCACAAGCAACGATAGTGTGAAATCCAGCTTGCTCTGTTCGTCCATAAGACACACAAGGCGGTAGATACCAGCGCCCAGGTTGATGACATTTTCCTTGACTTCGGAGACGTTTGACACAGTTCCGTAATGTCACCTTCAGACAAGACGATACTTTCGAAAACACCGTTCAAATGTTTTGCGAAACGCTTGGTCCATAAGTAGGAAATCAGGTATATGAGAGAATCATTTGATGCACCTCGTTTGTTCTTCATGATTTAGGACATCATTCAGAGGTGTGTCAAACGTTTCTCTAATTTATATTATTTCTTACTTGTAGACAAAACGTTTCACAAAATATCTAATCGATTTTTTGAAACTTTTTTTTTATTTGCAAGTGTTCTTTGGCACATCATTTGCTTTCCTTAGTGTCTTCTGCTCTCCAGAAACGTCCTGAATTTAGCACCCGATTCGGAGGAAACCATTTTGACCGTTAACTATCATGGCATTGTAACTTTTTATGCGCAAAGCACCTAGGCATTCAAAAGATAAACTTTTTGACACCTCATTTGCCTTCCTAGTGGCTGCTGTACTCGGAAGTCCACAACATCGTACTTCATTTGAAGAAAGCCATTTTAAAAATTTTAAAAATCAACTATCATACGTGGAATAGGTACGCCTTGAAGGGATGGACTTCATGACACCTTACTTGCCTTGCTAGCGCTTTCTGTTCTCAAAATAACCTAGAAGTTAGTATTTCATCCGAAGTAAGCCTTTTCGGCAGTTAAATATCACACCAATGCAACTTTTAGTGCGCAAAATAGCTAACTTTGAACTTTTTGGCACTTCATTTACATAGCTAGTCGCAGCTGTTCGTGAAATATTTCATTTTTCCCTCAAATCACTAAATACATTTTTCTTAATAACCATGATTACTTCCGAGCAATTAAATATTTCTTTGAAAAACTGAATCTGACGCTGGCAAATCTGATACCTTTGTCCATTTTTCACTCTTCGTTTGGATATGAAAAGTCGGACAATGGTTCATTGTGTAATTTTCCCTCACATCACTAGCCGGAATGAAAAATCATCCAATCACAGCACAAAAAAGGCGAATATGTCCTGGATAGAGATAGGGGTGTAAACGAAGGGATCTTGACATATTCGCACCTTTTTTTACTTGTTAGTGCTAGTACTCATCTCATCGTGTCAAGTAAAATAACATGATGCATGATGTCATCCCCCGAGTAAAAAATCCTCCCCCCCCCCCAACCCCAAAAAAAACTTTTTTAGCTGTAACATGTATGCTCTTCCGACATACGATATTATAAATTGTTTACTACGGCTGACAAATCTTCTGGATTTGATGAGATGCAGGTATGCCAACACATTCCACTGCGCTAGGGAAGTGGGGTTAACCCGTAAAAAAGCTCGAATAAGATAGAGATGTCCTCATTTAAAAGAAAGGAACTAGTTTTTCCTCTACCCTAATTGTGACATTAGACCACCATAGCTTCGGAACCGATTTTTGTTGAATCGGGCTGCAGCTGATCCAGTATAACATTTTTTATTATCTTTCGAACCATCTTGCTTATACCGTGGTTAGGGATAAAGTTTTCACAAAATAACAGAACGACTATTAATGACATGCATTTGTCTACTTTCTCTAAATAATTTGAACCGATTCGCACAAATTTGAAACATAAAGAGCGAGCATTAATAAAACCGACAAACTGCAGGGACGGATTCCTCACTGGAAACGGAGAAAAAAAGGCCCTGTGAACGTGTGTTCGGAAATGGATCGCTGCCACGGTAGATGACGCTGACGAATGACAGTTCCTCTGAGCACGAGCACTTGCCGTGTGTTCCTCGAATTTTACAGGCTGTGTGATTGACGCATCGCACTGTAAGCAGCAGAATGGTCCGGTATTCATGTCGAGAACAACCCGAGATTGTGTTTGTGTAGGGCCCAGCAGACGGAGACGGTCGAGAGGCGGGACGGCTGCACCAGAACAAGTGCCCTCACTGACACCAACCACATCAAACAACATTTCAAGCTCATTTCGGACGCTTGTGTGAACTTGGCTCCTTTCAGACAAACGAACGTGCAAGGACGCGGCGGACTGTGCGTACAACAGATTTGGAGGACCGGGCTCTACAGGATATTGAGATGAACCCTAGTACAAGCTCCAGGCAAGTGGCCCGCCAACACGGTGTATACCAAAGTACGATTATGTGTAGCCTGCATGACATTACATCCCATAGAGGGCACTTTGAACATCGGTTGTGATGTGGATGCGAGCAGCTCTTAACTGTGTTCTGGGATGATTTGTTGTCGTTGCACCTACACTGTCCATTTCCGGACACATGTTTGTGGAAACTTTTTTCCTGCACTTCCAATCAGGAATCACTCTCTGCGGTTCGTCAATTTCATTAATATTCATCTCATTAATATTCATCTCATTAATATTCATCTCGTACAAGTAGCGCATAAAAAGAGCAGGAACCGAGGACCCCCCACCCCCTCCGCCACCCAAATAGTGGTCTTGAGCGTGGCCTTGTCAGAGCAGACTTGTTACAGCCCTTCCCCGCTGGAACGAGTGGAACGAGTAAGTTGTTCTTAATTACCGTGGCTACTTTGAAGCCAGTATTATTTTTCTCAAAACTAGACGTCACACTGTCCAATTTGGTACCCTATGTTTCTATTTCCCACTATTTGAAGAAAAACCCGTTGCGTAATTTATAGGTAGTCTTGTTTGCGCTTCTTTCAGACATTTGACCAAAACTACGAAATATCAGACCAGCATTGTGACTGGACTGAAACGTTTGTAGCAAACAGAACACATGTCATTCTTAACGAAGAGGAAGATTCACACGAAAATGTAACTTCAGACTACCTCTCGTAGGATCATAACTTTTCAGACTGTATATAATTGGATAATTGGCCTAGTGAGTAACGTCGGAAGCTCCACTGGGTTATTCGCGGACGGTGCTGTTGTATACAGAGAAGTCGCAACATTACAAAATTGTAGTAAAACGTAGGAAGACCTGCAGTCGATCGACGCTTGGTGCAGCAACTGGCTGTTGAGCGCTAATATAAACAAATATAACCGACTAAATGGGCGGAAAGACCCCTTATTGTGCCATTACAGTATTGCCGAATAATCACTAGAAGCAGTCACACTAATTGAATACCTGGAAGTAGGCCCACGGAGCGATTTAAAGTTTTTCACCAATGCCGTACCTCAATAAGAAATACACTACTACTTCAGCATGTTACAAGTTACAGTTTGCTGTACACCCGTGGATCATATTATAAATCTTGACAAGACTATACAATTCAGTGCTCCAATTCTTTAACCATATAAATGAGAGTGGAGTGTTGTAACTCTTTACTTTTGGTTGGGTGGTTGGTTTGGGGAAGCGGACCAAACAAAGAGGTCACCGGTCCCTTCGGGGAAGGGAAAGATGGGGAAAGAAGTCGTTCATGCCCTTTCAAAGGAGTCATTCCGGCATTTGCCTGAAGCAATTAAGGGAAATCACGGAAAACCTAAATCAGGATGGCCGGACGCGAGTTTGAACCATCGTCCTCCGGAATGCGAGTCCAGCGTGCTAACCACTGCGCCACCTCGCTCGGTCCTCACTTTCGGGATGACCCCAAACAGAAAAGTCCAGAGCACTGAGGTCACGTGATCTTGCAGGCCAAGGAACAGGCCCTGTTCGCCCTATCCATCTTGGACCATACAGAAATATTAGAGGTCGCCCTAAATCTGCAACAACATGTGCTCGTGATCCATCATGCTTGTATCACGTTCTCCAGCCATGGGCCGCAGGTGAAAGCAGTCCAATTAGTTGCGGATTTAAGTCAGTGGCGTCCCGTAAGCACACATTTGCAATTATCCAGTTTGCGGACACATGCACCGGAACGTTTTTACTTTTATTATTGTATACTTTCAGCCGTTTCAGATTTCACTATGATACGCTCTGTATAGGGGAGATGCTGTGAGTGTTTATCCTTGATGGCAATGGTGAAAGTCGTCGACAGTTCGTTGGGATTGTTAACAATCAAGATGACGCTGGTTAACAGCGGAGAGGATTCAACCAGTAGTTAAGGATTACTAGACGACTCTAAATGAGAAATAAATGAAAGCTTCATTGCCTAACAAAGGAAACGGCTAAAGTAACACTTACGTACCGGATCTATCAAAATGAGTACCAGGGTTTTAAAGTTGTGTAGCATTTATTACATTCGACTTACTTATCATACATCAAATGAGACCAACTCAAACAATTTTTCTGAGAGTTGTTCAGTGTAAGCACCACTCGCCACACGGCACACATAGAGTCGATAGGCGACTTCTTCCCAACACTTGATCAGTGTGTCTGAAGTAATTGTTGCAACAACTACTTCGGGCAAATCAGCTGATAGCGGAGGCACCTACCCGCGATCCTTTGTGAACACCCGAAGGTAAAAATCAGCAGGCGTCACTTAGGGTGAACGTGGAGGCCTCGTGAAACAAGTTCTGTCACCCGGCCCCTTGAAACCAATCCAGCGGTCGAATACAACGTCGTTTACCCATTTACGTACCGAGTTACGTTAGTGAGGCGGCTTACCATCTTGCTGACAAATAAAGTTCTGTGGTTCAGCTTCTTCCAGGTGAGAAACGAGCCATAGTTCTGCGCTTCAAGATAGGAAACATCAGTTACAATTTCTCAGTACCGGCTGTAGATGATTTACCAGCACGTGCGGTAAATTCAAACGCCCCCCTCCCCCCAGTTCTGTAATTTCGTCCTTGACAAGATGGAGGATGACAGTTTTGTTCCACGCTTAGTGCTTAGTGACGGGGCAACATTCCATTTGAATGGAGATGTGAACCGTCATAATCTCAGAATATGAGATACGGAACAGCTACATAAAGTTGTACAACATGAGAGGGACTCTCCGAAATTTTTGGGCATTTCACGGGAAAAGGTATATTATCCATTTTTCTTTGCCGATAATTCTTTTTATCTCGATATGCTTGAGAACTTTCTCTTCCCACAATTGAAGACTGATGCGAACGACTTCTTTTACCGACAGGGTGGGGCACCGCCACACTGGCGTCTGGAAGTGTGGGACTTTTTAAATCAAAGGATTACTGAACGATGCATAGGTCCCACTGGACCAACTGATTCAGCCTTATATTACTAGCATCCAAGGTCACCAAATATGACTATATGTGATTATTTCTTGTGGGAGTTTATAAAAGACTCTGTTTATGTGCCTCCGTTACCAACAACAATGAATGAACTGAGACATCGCATAACAGCAGATGTGGAATTTGTAACTCAAGACATGCTCGCTGCAGTTTTTGAATACCGCATTGACAAATGACTGTATCTCAAGTGTGGCGTGCTGAAAACCTATGAAAAGGCATGAAAAAGAACTTTTTGAGTTTAACCTTCTTCAAAATTCATTGTATATGTTTATTAGTTTCAGAAATATAGACATGCCAAATCGGATGATTCTCTTTTGATACGCCCAATCGGTCAAGGACTTTTCGAGATTTTTGCTAACAACATTAAACAACGACTTGTCTTTAGCTAGCAGTATAGATTATCAGTTTTTTACATGTGTAGCGGTTTTCAAGTGACGTGTACACAAGCGGTAGAAACTGAACTGACAACACTGCCACTAGCAACTTTTGGTGTTTCGAAAGACGTAACCAAGGTGACCAGATTCATCGCTTCCTTTGACCTGTTTCACAATAGCATAGAGTAGACAAAATCCAGCAGGACACTAGATTTTATGACTGGTGCACTTTACATACAACCAGAATCTCTTTGGGTTTTCTGCCAGATTTCGTGGCACAGTTTCGTTGTGGAAACAATTAAAAGCATCTCGCATGGAAGTTAGCGCTAAATTTCGAGCTTCTGTAAAACTTCGCCAATCGTAGGAATATTTTTCTCTTTTAAATTTGGCATGCTTTTTTCGTTGCTTGTGCAAACTGTTCTGGCCGGTTTGTATACCATGGGGTATCAATACCATTTCTTATTAATTTATTTAGCATGTACCTTTCAATTGCCATCGATACTATTCCTTTGAATTTAAGTCAGTCTGGTGCACGGTTATATAATCAGGTTGGAAGAAGTGGGGACTGTACCTTAGGAAGGTGGCAAGCGAATTCTATCTGCTCTTTGAAACAGATGTATTATGTGTTTTTTTATGAGTATGCATGTTACGTACTCACCCTCGCTACAACGACCTTGTGCTCACTAATCCCTATATTCCTCATAATGTTCCATACTTGATCAGCATTATTTGTTGCTAATAGGTCAGGTATGTTTGCACATCCATTTACATTTCGAGTGGGCTCTTGAACTAATTCTTCAAAATAATTTTCTGAGTATGCTTTCAGAACGATTTTGGATGGCGTTTCATTCCTACTTCCGACTTTAAACAAATATTTTCGCCAACATACTGAGATTAGATTGAAGTCACCACCGAATGTAGCTGTATGAGCGGGGTATGTATTTGAAACAAGACTCAATATTTCCTTGAACTGTTCAGTAACTCTACGATCTGAGTCTGGGGGTCGGTAAAAGAAATTTTTCCGCTTGTCAAGTTTATCCTCTACGCATCACAGGAATTCCATACTAACTCACAGGAATCATTTACTTCAGTTTTATTACTAGGTAAACTACTTCTGACAGCAATAAACACGGCACTACCAACTGTATTTAATCTATCCTTTCTGAAGACAGACTTGTAGGCAGGTCCTCGGAAAATGCAGTCCATCTATAAAGACGCTTGTATGGCAGATTGAAGAGTGCTGCTCCAACGTTTGAAGTGTTTATCATGCATGCTTGACAACAGACGTTGTAAAAATTAAGAGAGATGCTGCTAAGATCGTAACCGATCAGTGTAGTTCATACGAGAGTGGAACAGAGATGTTTAATTTAAATAAGAATTTTTGGAAGAGTGATGACGTTGTACTCGTGAAACACTATTACTCGAAGATGGCTGTGCGACAGTTCTGCGGCCGCAGCCGTATATGTCGCGTAGGAAGCATTAGAACAAGATAATAAGGGAGGATAGGGCACTTGCGGGTGCAACACGTGAGTAGAATAGGACAGAAAATCGCAAATACATGGTGACGGGTTTTGTAGCATTTACCATGTTCACCTTACAAATATAAATGATATATCAAATGAAAGAGCAATTCAAACAGTTTTTTTTGTATACCTGTACGCAAAGGGAGAGACTGGGACGACTAAGTCCGCAGCTCGTGGTCGTGCGGTAGCGTTCTCGCTTCCTGCGCCCGGGTTCCCGGGTTCGATTCCCGGCGGGGTCAGGGATTTTCTCTGCCTCGTGATGACTGGGTGTTGTGTGATGTCCTTAGGTTAGTTAGGTTTAAGTAGTTCTAAGTTCTAGGGGACTGATGACCATAGATGTTAAGTCCCATAGTGCTCAGAGCCATTTGGGACGACTAAGAGTGAAGAATGTAGTGAACAAGTGAGGCCTTTCACACGTAGCGCCAAGAAATCAATTCGGATGGCTAGTCGTGATTTAGCATTTCCAGTGATGTCTCTGTGAGACCTTTAAGGAGAAGCTTACAACTGTGTTCTTATAGTCCTACAGTTGTTACTAGCTGTAAAAAGCTTACAGCGTACGGTTTATCTGTCAACTTTGCAAACGAAACGTTGCTGCATGACGATGAAGATAATCGGGATCGTGTCGTCTTCAATGATGGCTTGACATTTCAGCTAAGTGAACACTTGTAAGAAAAACTGTTTCAGCTGTTCCTTCATATGATGTATTATTCATAAATGTAAGTTGAATGTAATAAATGCTACAAAACCTTAGAAACCCGTACATTCATTTTGAAACGCCCTGTACTTTAGCAGAATTACCCACCATCTCGAGCTGCACAGTGGTTCGCGGAGCATGTAGATGTAGATGTAGATGTAGATGCAGTTGTTGACGAAGCTGAGGGGCGGGCCGCCACTCCCTCTTCCACCCACTCAGCCGCGAGCGTGCCTGCAGCTGCCCAGACCTCTCCTGCACCCCAGATGCCGCCACATCCTGTTCGTGTCACGGGAAGTGCCTCTGACCTGACACTACCGTTTTTCGAGGCTACGTTCATTTAGGCTGGTTTCAGACGAAGGAAGCGCTGTACTAAATAAAATACTTCACAAGCTGTAACACTCCACGTCGCGATCGGTTTAAATCACAGTGACCATGTGATGGTAAGCCTAACAGTTCGGAAGTAGTGTGAATCACTTTGAGTTTAAAACAGCATAACTGTACACCATTCACCAAAAAATGATTCAAATGGCTCTAAGCACTATGGGAGTTAACATCTGAGGTCATCAGTCCCCTAGACTTAGAACTACTTAAACCTCACTAACCTTAGGACATCACGCACAGCCATGCCCGAGGCAGGATTCGAACCTGCGACCGTAGCAGCCGCGTGGTTTCGGACTGAAGCGCGTAGAACCGCTCGGCAACAGCGACCGGTATCATTCACCAAAACTGGAGATAAGAAGAATAATTACGAGGGGCGCTCAATTAGTAATGCTACACATTTTTTCCTCAGCCTGTTTGAAAAAAATGCGGAAAATGTTGTGAGACATCACGGACTATTCTCGCTTCAGCCCTTATAGTTTCATAAATGTTCAGGTGGTAGTGGCGCTATACGTAGTCTTCAAAGTGGCGTCTGTAACGGAGGTGCATTCCAAGCGGAGAGGTGTCAATAAGTTTCTTTTGGCGGAAAACCAGATCACTGCAAATGTTCATAGGCGCTTGAAGAAAGACTACGCAAACCTGGCACTGAACGAAAGCACGGCGAGCCGTTGGGCGAGGCGTCTGTCATGACCACAACAACTTGGCGCAAACCTGTCGGATCTCCTGTGTGCCGGCGGGCTGCACACAGCTGGGACCCCTGGAATGTTGGAACGTGTGGACAATATCGTTCGAGCTGGTCTGTCAGTCACAGTCAAAGACTTGCTGCACACTGTTGGTAGTGCTAACACGCTCGTCCAGCAGTTCCTTACCGCCTAACAGAAGACCATAAAGAAAAACAAAGGACCATCTCTGCGGAACTGCTTGTGCGTTACAACGCTGATCGTCACATGCGAAAAACATGAGTTCATCATTTCGAACGGGAAACAAAACGACAATGCATGGAGTGGCACCGTAGCAACTTCCTCCGAAGAAAAAGGTCAAAGCCGCACCGTCAGCTGACAAAGTCATGGCGGAGGTCTTCTGGGACTATGAAAAAAATTTGGGAAATTTGTGGTAAGGTCTTATGGGTACAAAGTGCTGGGGTCGTCGGTCCCTAAGCCTACACACTACTTAATCTAACTTAAACTAACTTACACTAAAGACAACACACACACCCGCGCCCGAGGGAGGACTCGAACTTCCGACGGGAGGAGCAGCGCGAACCGAGATTGCACAGTTGGTGTCTGGAGAAGAGTACTTTGGAGTGGTGAACCACTCTGTACCCTCTGTGATGGTCCGATGGAAGGGTCTTGGTTTGGCGACTCCCTGGAGAACGTTACCTGCCGTCGTCTGTAGCGCCAACAGTGAAGTACGGAGGAGATGCTCTTACGGTACGGGGGAAGGGGGGCGGGGTTGTTCGTGGTTACGATGAGGTCTCCTTATTGCCCGTAAGACAACGATGAATTTGTAGGCTTTGGACACATTTTACAGTACAATGCACTTTGTGCAGTAAGGAACATTTCGGAATAACGGTAGATTTGGGAAACGATTCCATCAACGTGACAATGTTCTCTGTCAAAAGTAGCATCTGTGTGGCGATGGTTATGGGCAACGATGTTTCTGAAATGGTTCTGTTCTGTCAATCTCCTTACAACTCCTTCCCTGACAAGAGCCCACCACTCTTGCCCCCTAAGAATTCCTTCTATCTTGTGCAGCCACCAAGTCATTTGTCTTTCTTGCTCCCGCATCACCACTGCCTGGCTATCATATCCAGACCTCAGGCATCTTTTCCCAACCCTTTTCCACACCCATCAGCCCAGGCAACTGCACTTCAATAATCATTGTCACCTTGGCCTCGGTGATATATATATATACACTCCTGGAAATTGAAATAAGAACACCGTGAATTCATTGTCCCAGGAAGGGGAAACTTTATTGACACATTCCTGGGGTCAGATACATCACATGATCACACTGACAGAACCACAGGCACATAGACACAGGCAACAGAGCATGCACAATGTCGGCACTAGTACAGTGTATATCCACCTTTCGCAGCAATGCAGGCTGCTATTCTCCCATGGAGACGATCGTAGAGATGCTGGATGTAGTCCTGTGGAACGGCTTGCCATGCCATTTCCACCTGGCGCCTCAGTTGGACCAGCGTTCGTGCTGGACGTGCAGACCGCGTGAGACGACGCTTCATCCAGTCCCAAACATGCTCAATGGGGGACAGATCCGGAGATCTTGCTGGCCAGGGTAGTTGACTTACACCTTCTAGAGCACGTTGGGTGGCACGGGATACATGCGGACGTGCATTGTCCTGTTGGAACAGCAAGTTCCCTTGCCGGTCTAGGAATGGTAGAACGATGGGTTCGATGACGGTTTGGATGTACCGTGCACTATTCAGTGTCCCCTCGACGATCACCAGTGGTGTACGGCCAGTGTAGGAGATCGCTCCCCACACCATGATGCCGGGTGTTGGCCCTGTGTGCCTCGGTCGTATGCAGTCCTGATTGTGGCGCTCACCTGCACGGCGCCAAACACGCATACGACCATCATTGGCACCAAGGCAGAAGCGACTCTCATCGCTGAAGACGACACGTCTCCATTCGTCCCTCCATTCACGCCTGTCGCGACACCACTGGAGGCGGGCTGCACGATGTTGGGGCGTGAGCGGAAGACGGCCTAACGGTGTGCGGGACCGTAGCCCAGCTTCATGGAGACGGTTGCGAATGGTCCTCGCCGATACCCCAGGAGCAACAGTGTCCCTAATTTGCTGGGAAGTGGCGGTGCGGTCCCCTACGGCACTGCGTAGGATTCTACGGTCTTGGCGTGCATCCGTGCGTCGCTGCGGTCCGGTCCCAGGTCGACGGGCACGTGCACCTTCCGCCGACCACTGGCGACAACATCGATGTACTGTGGAGACCTCACGCCCCACGTGTTGAGCAATTCGGCGGTACGTCCACCCGGCCTCCCGCATGCCCACTATACGCCCTCGCTCAAAGTCCGTCAACTGCGCATGCGGTTCACGTCCACGCTGTCGCGGCATGCTACCAGTGTTAAAGACTGCGATGGAGCTCCGTATGCCACGGCAAACTGGCTGACACTGACGGCGGCGGTGCACAAATGCTGCGCAGCTAGCGCCATTCGACGGCCAACACCTCGGTTCCTGGTGTGTCCGCTGTGCCGTGCGTGTGATCATTGCTTGTACAGCCCTCTCGCAGTGTCCGGAGCAAGTATGGTGGGTCTGACACACCGGTGTCAATGTGTTCTTCTTTCCATTTTCAGGAGTGTATATGTGTGTGTGTGTGTGTGTGTGTGTGTGTGTGTGTGTGTGTGTGTGTGTGTGCTGTGTTGTTGAATGTGGGTACTTTCTGCCAGAAGAGGACGATGAGTCAGGAATTGAAAGCTAGGTAGGGGTCCCGACGTGAGCCCAACGAAACACCTATGGGATAAGTTAAAGGATCGACTTTGCTCCAGACCAGACACTGCTAACTTCTCTGGTTTCAGCTCCGGAGGAAGAATTGGCTGCAATTCCTCCACATCATACACATTACTGAAAATTTTCCCAGCTGAGTTCGTCATAAAGGTGAAGAATGGAATGCCCGGCCATCCTGATTTAGGTTTTCCGCGATTTCCCTAAATCGCTCCATGCAAATGCCGGGATGGTTCCTTTGAAAGGGCACGGCCGACTTCCTTCCCCGTCCTTTCCTAATCCGATGAGACCGATGACCTCTCTGCCTGGTCTCCTCCCTCAAAAACAACCCGTGGTCTATGGGTAGCGTCTTTGATTCATAGTCAAAACGTCTTCGGTCCCGGGTTCGATCCCCGCCACTGCCTGAATTTTGATAAATAATCAGCATTGGCGGCCGGAGACTTCCGGCATTAGAAGTCAGCCTCATTCTGCCAACGGCCTTGTCAAAGAGGGCGGAGGAGCGGATAGAGGTTCAGGGCACTCTCTTGTCCTAGGGGTGGGAAATTGCACTTAAAGGCGGAAGAATCAGCAATGATCAACGACATGAGGATGCAGAAGGCAATGGAAACCACTGCATTAAAGACACGTAACGTGTATCCACAGGACATGTGGCCTGTATTTGAAGAAGTGTCATGATGGCAAAAGATTCTGGAACAGCCCCCATTCGGATCTCCAGGAGGGGACTGCCAAGGGGGAGGTTACCATGAGAAAAAGATTGAATAATCAACGAAAGGATAACGTTCTACGAATCGGGGCATGGAATGTCAGAAGCTTGAACGTGGTAGGGAAACTAGAAAATCTGAAAATGGAAATGCAAAGGCTCAATCTAGATATAGTAGGGGTCAGTGAAGTGAAGTGGAAGGAAGACAAGGATTTCTGGTCAGATGAGTATCGGGTAATATCAACAGCAGCAGAAAATGATATAACAGGTGTAGGATTCGTTATGAATAGGACGATAGGGCAGAGGCTGTGTTACTGTGAACAGTTCAGTGACCGGGTTGTTCTAATCAGAATCGACAGCAGACCAACACCGACAACGATAGTTCGGGTATACATGCCGACGTCGCAAGCTGAAGATGAACAGATAGAGAAAGTGTATGAGGATATTGAAAGGGTAATGCAGTATGTAAATGGGGACGAAAATCTAATAGTCATGGGCGACTGGAATGCAGTTGTAGGGGAAGGAGTAGAAGAAAAGATTACAGGAGAATATGGGCTTGGGACAAGGAATGAAAGAGGAGAAAGACTAATTGAGTTCTGGAACAAGTTTCAGCTAGTAATAGCGAATACCCTGTTCAAGAATCACAAGAGGAGGAGGTATACTTGGAAAAGGCCGGGAGATACGGGAAGATTTCAATTAGATTACATCATGGTCAGACAGAGATTCCGAAATCAGATACTGGATTGTAAGGCGTACCCAGGAGCAGATATAGACTCAGATCACAATATAGTAATGATGAAGAGTAGGCTGAAGTTCAAGACATTAGTCAGGAAGAATCAATACGCTAAGAAGTGGGATACGGAAGTACTAAGGAATGACGAGATACGTTGGAAGTTCTCTAACGCTATAGATACAGCAATAAGGAATAGCGCAGTAGGCAGTACAGTTGAAGAGGAATGGACATCTCTAAAAAGGGCCATCACAGAAGTTGGGAAGGAAAACAGGTACAAAGAAGGTAGCTGCGAAGAAACCATGGGTAACAGAAGAAATACTTCAGTTGATTGATGAAAGGAGGAAGTACAAACATGTTCCGGGAAAATCAGGAATACAGAAATACAAGTCGCTGAGGAATGAAATAAATAGGAAGTGCAGGGAAGCTAAGACGAAATGGCTGCAGGAAAAATGTGAAGACATCGAAAAAGATATGATTGTCGGAAGGACAGGCTCAGCATACAGGAAAGTCTAAACAACC
This sequence comes from Schistocerca piceifrons, assembly GCF_021461385.2. NCBI lineage: Eukaryota > Metazoa > Arthropoda > Insecta > Orthoptera > Acrididae > Schistocerca > Schistocerca piceifrons. Next base: position 282,369,510 of record NC_060140.1, on the reverse strand, counting down.
TTTGGTGACATTAAAAGCAACGGTGGTAACATTAAGAGTGCAACGGGAATTCCACTGTTGAATGCAGAGGAGAGAGCAGATAGGTCGAAAGAATACATTGAAAGCCTCTATGAGGGTGAAGATTTGTCTGATGTGATAGAAGAAGAAACAGGAGTCGATTTAGAAGAGATAGGGGATCCAGTATTAGAATCGGAATTTAAAAGAGCTTGGGAGGACTTACGGTCAAATAAGGCAGAAGGGATAGATAACATTCCATCAGAATTTCTAAAATCATTGGGGGAAGTGGCAACAAAACGACTATTCACGTTGGTGTGTAGAATATATGAGTCTAGCGATATACCATCTGACTTTCGGAAAAGCATCATCCACACAATTCCGAAGACGGCAAGAGCTGACAAGTGCGAGAATTATTGCACAATCAGCTTAACAGCTCATGTATCGAAGCTGCTTACAAGAATAATATACAGAAGAATGGAAAAGAAAATTGAGAATGCGCTGGGTGACGATCAGTTTGGCTTTAGGGAAAGTAAAGGGACGAGAGAGGCAATTCTGACGTTACGGCTAATAATGGAAGCAAGGCTAAAGAAAAATCAAGACACTTTCATAGGATTTGTCGACCTGGAAAAAGCGTTCGACAATATAAAATGGTGCAAGCTGTTCGAGATTCTGAAAAAAGTAGGGGTAAGCTATAGGGAGAGACGGGTCATATACAATATGTACAACAGCCAAGAGGGAATAATAAGAGTGGACGATCAAGAACGAAGTGCTCGCATTAAGAAGGGTGTAAGACAAGGCTGTAGCCTTTCGCCCCTACTCTTCAATCTGTACATCGAGGAAGCAATGATGGAAATAAAAGAAAGGTTCAGGAGTGGAATTAAAATACAAGGTGAAAGGATATCAATGATACGATTCACTGATGACATTGCTATCCTGAGTGAAAGTGAAGAAGAATTAAATGACCTGCTGAACGGAATGAACAGTCTAATGAGTACACAGTATGGTTTGAGAGTAAATCGGAGAAAGACGAAGGTAATGAGAAGTAGTATAAATGAGAACAGCGAGAAACTTAACATCAGGATTGATGGTCACGAAGTCAATGAAGTTAAGGAATTCTGCTACCTAGGCAGTAAAATAACCAATGACGGACGGAGCAAGGAGGACATCAAAAGCAGACTCGCTATGGCAAAAAAGGCATTTCTGGCCAAGAGAAGTCTACTAATATCAAATACCGGCCTTAATTTGAGGAAGAAATTTCTGAGGATGTACGTCTGGAGTACAGCATTGTATGGTAGTGAAACATGGACTGTGCGAAAACCGGAACGGAAGAGAATCGAAGCATTTGAGATGTGGTGCTATAGACGAATGTTGAAAATTAGGTGGACTGATAAGGTAAGGAATGAGGAGGTTCTACGCAGAATCGGAGAGGAAAGGAATATGTGGAAAACACTGATAAGGAGAAGGGACAGGATGATAGGACATCTGCTACGACATGAGGGAATGACTTCCATGGTACTAGAGGGAGCTGTAGAGGGCAAAAACTGTAGAGGAAGACAGAGACTGGAATACGTTAAGCAAATAATTGAGGACGTAGGTTGCAAGTGCTACTCTGAGATGAAGAGGTTAGCACAGGAACGGAATTCGTGGCGGGCCGCATCAAACCAGTCGGTAGACTGATGACAAAAAAACGTGTCCGGAGAGCGTACAGTCCCTTGTCAAGGTTGCATCTTTACCAAGAGCTGTTTCATTCCACTGCGTTTTAATCACTTTCTTGATATTCGACATTTGTATACTATATTACTTTGAGAGAGTCACGATATGCTTGTCATAAGCTGAGGAACGCAATAAGAGCTACCAACCGCCAACTGCCAGTTACCTGCAAAACCGGATATTCGTGTCACTCTGTCACTGGTCAGATGTCGCCTGGGCATCTTTTAGTACATACACTCGAGAAAAAAGCCATGGGATACTTTCAAATGGTTCAAATGGCTCTGAGCACTATGGGACTTAACATCTGAGGTCATCAGTGCCCTATAACTTAGAACTACTTAAACCTAACTAACCTAAGGACATCACACACATCCATGTCCGAAGCAGGATTCGAAACTGCGACCGCAGCAGCAGTGCGGTTCCGGACTGAAGCGCATAGAACCGCTAGGCCACAGCGGCCGGCAGGGATACTGTCTAATATGGTTTGGCACCTTCTTTTGACCGGCTTAGGGCAGCAGCTCGTCGTGGCACGGACTCAACGAGTCTCAGGAAGTCTCCTGCAGAAATATTGAGCCATCCTGCTTTATACTTGCCCATAACTGCGAAAGTGTTGCATGCCCTCGATTATGCCCCATAAATCTTCGATGAGGTTCACGTCGGGCTGTCTGAGCGACCAAATCATTCGCTCGAACTGTCCAGAATATTCTTCAAAGTAATCACGAACAATTGTGACTTGTTGACTGGGCGTATTGTTATCCATAAAAATTCCATCGTTATTTCGGAACACAAAATTCATGAATGCCGGCAATGTTCTCCGAGTAGCCGAACAGAGCCACTTCCAGTCAGTGATCCATGTAAACCCCGTCCGCACAATTATGGAACCATCACCAGCTTGTACAGTCGTGGACAAAACGAGCGAGACCCCTGGCCTTTTCGTTATGCTGATCCGCACAGTTTTAATGTCTGCTACACAGTATAACAGGCAAGGCAACGAAGTGCTACCAACATATTATACACAGGCGCGAAATTGACGAACTATCCAAACTTTGTCAGACTGTTTTCAATCGTATGTAAGAGTATATACGAGGGTGGAACTTAAATAGTGGCAACTCTTTATTCACAACAGATACAAAAGAGTTACATGTTTGGACCTGTTACTGTTCTTCAAAGTAGTCACCAGCGTTGTGTAGAACTCGTTGCCGTTACTCGCTAGTAACAGTATTTTGTTATTTCGATATGGCCGTGCGGTTAAAGGCGCTGCAGTCTGGAACCGCAAGACCGCTACGGTCGCAGGTTCGAATCCTGCCTCGGGCATGGATGTTTGTGATGTCCTTAGGTTAGTTAGGTTTAACTAGTTCTAAGTTCTAGGGGACTAATGACCTCAGCAGTTGAGTCCCATAGTGCTCAGAGCCATTTGAACCATTTTTTATTTCGATAAACACACCCAGAATGATTGTCACGTAAGCGGTGACATAAAGGAAGAAAATTCATGTTTTAGAGTTCAGAAAGCACTATGCAACAGAAACTGAAGATCATTTTGCCATTTGCATTGCGAAATTACCGGCTTATTCATGTCTGGGGTAATAATAGAGGGCTATTTGCCTGGGTTGTCTGCTAGCGTAGTGAAAGGTGTTTGCTAATGCAAGGGAGGTCTGGTTTGTTTTCGGTTTTAATCTCGATGAAGGCAGATAGATTATCAGTGAAGCAATTTCAAGAAATTCTCGCGCCCCCAATACGTTTTATTGCTAAATTTATTCTGTACTGGCGCCCTGTGGATGTCCATATGAAACTCTTGTAGAATTTCATACTTGTTACTGCCTTCCTTTCTCCACTTCTGTCAATAATTGAATTGACTTACGTGTGGCACTGATTGATTTTTAACTGAATTTCGTTATGAATCTTCACGCATTGCTAAATCTGCACACTTTCATGGTAGGTCAGCAACTGTAATCCATTATGACTGGTCTGAAAGTTGACGCAAAGCGTTTCGCGGCCGAATGCGCATAATATTTTGCTAATTCGTAACGATCTGGGGTACTTTGTCTTACTAGAACAGTTGTGTTATCTCAATAAGCTGAAATTCATTTTTATTAGTACAGTTCATATTAATTAGCGTTTCTTCTTTCATTTATATCTTATACTTACGTGCTGTGTTTAACACACTAATCAGCATTTACGTAGTCTTAGACATGATTGAAAACAGTCTGACAAAGTTTGGATAGTTCGTCAATTTCACGCCTGTGCACAGTATGTTGGAAGCACTTCGTCGCCTTGCCTGTTATGCTGTGTAGCTGAGTTTAAAGCTGTGCGGATCAGCATAACGAAAAGGCGAGGGGTCTCGCTCGTTTTGTCCACGACTGTACAGTGACTTGTTGACAGCGTGGGTCTATGGCTTTATGGAGTCTGCACCACATTCGAAACCTACCATCAGCTGTTACCAACTGAAATCGGGACTAGTCTGACCAGGCCAAGGATTCCCAGTCGTCTTACAGTTCAACCGATACGGTCACGAGCCCAGGAGAGGAGCTACAGCCGATTTCGTGCTGCCAGCAAAGGCACTCCCGTCGGTCGTTTGCTGCCGTAGCTCATTAACACCAAATTTCACCGTGCTATCCAAACAGATACGTTCGAAGTTCATCCCACATTGATTGCTGCGTTTATTTCACGCACTGTTGCTTGTCTGTTAGCGCTGACAACTCTACGCAGACGCCGCTGCTTGCTGTCGTTAAGTGAAGGCCGTCAGCCACTGCTTTGGCCGTGATGGGAGGTTATGTTTGAACTTTGATGGTCTGGGCACATTCTTGATCCTTTGGATCTCGGAATACTAAATTCCTTAACGATTTCCGACCTGAAATGACCCATGCATATAGATTCATCTACAATTCTGCGTTGAGACTCCTTTACTTCCCGTCATGCACCCATAATAATAAAAAAATGGTTCAAATTGTTGTGAGTACTATGAGACTTAACATCTCAGGTCATCAGTCCCCTAGAACTTAGAACTACACTACTGGCCATTAAAATTACTACACCAAGAAGAAATGCAGATCATAAACGGGTATTCATTGCACAAATAAATTATACTAGAACTGACATGTGATGACATTTTCACGCAATTTGGGTACATAGATCCTGAGAAATCAGTACCCAGAACAACCATCTCTGGCCATAATAACGACCTTTATACGCCTGGGCATTGAGTCAAACAGAGCTTGGATGGCGTGTACAGGTACAGCTGCCTATGCAGCTTCAACACGATACCACAGTTCATCAAGAGTAGTGACAGGCGTATTGTGACGAGCCAGTTGTTCGGTCACCATTGACCAGACGTTTTCAATTGGTGAGAGATCTGGAGAATGTGCTGGCCAGGGCACCAGTCGAACATTTTCTGTATCCAGAAAGGCCCGTACAGGACCTGCAACATGCGGTCGTGCATTATCCTGCTGAAATGTAGGGTTTCGCAGGGATAGAATGAAGGTAGAGCCACGGGTCGTAACACATCTGAATGTAACGTCCACTGTTCAAAGTGCCGTCAATGAGAGCAAGAGGTGACCGAGACCTGTAGCCAATGGTACACCATACCATCTTGCCGGGTGATACACCAGTATGGCGATGACGAATACAAGCTACCAATGTGCGTTCACCGAAAATGACGTTTTGCCTTTCGTGCACCCAGGTTCGTCGTTGAGTACACCATCACAGGCGCTCCTGTCTGTGATGCAGCGTCAAGGGTAACTGCAGCCATGGTCTCCGAGCTGACAGTCCATGCTACTACAAACGTCGTCGAACTATTCGTGTAGATGGTTGATGTCTTGCAAACGTCCGCATCTGTTGACCCAGGGGTCGAGACGTGGCTGCACGATCCGTTACAGCCATGCGGATAAGATGCCTGCCATCTCCGACTGCTAGCGATGCGAGGCCGTTGGGATCCGGCACGGCGTTCCGTATAACCCTCCTGAATCCACCGATTCCATATTTTGCTAACAGTCATTCGATCTCGACCAACGCGAGCAGCAATGTCGCGATACGATAAACCGCTGTCGCGATAGGCTACAATATGAGCTTTATCAAAGTCGGAAACGCGATGGTACGCATTTCTCCTCCTTACACGAGGCATCACAACAAGGTTTCACCAGGCAACGTCGGTCAACTGATGTTTGTGTATGAGAAATCGCTTGGAAACTTTTTTGATGTCAGCATGTTGTGACCACCGGCGCCAGCCTTGTGTGAATGCTCTGGAAAGCTAATCATTTCCATATCACAGCATCTTCTTCCTGTCGGTTAAATTTTGCGTCTGTAGCACGTCATCTTCGTGGTGTAGTAATTTTAATGGCCAGTAGCGTACTTAAACCCAACTAAGGACATGACAAACATACATGCTCGAGGCAGCATTCGAATCTGCGATCGTAGCAGTCGCGCGGTTCCGGACTGAAGCGCCTGGAACCGCTCGTTCACCGCCGCCAGCCACGCATAATCACGTCGGAAACCTTTTCATGTGAATCACCTGAGTACACATGACAGTTCCGCCAACGTAATGTACTGGCTGGTCTTTTGTGCCTTGTGCACGCTTTACCACCCTCACCTGCACATGTGTATGTTGCCTTCTGTCACCTCAGTGTACATAGTTGGCGTGTATTTCGTAGTTCCTCAACTTGTCACATTGTTGTTGTTTTTGTTGTTGTTGTGGTCTTCAGTCCTGAGACTGGTTTGATGCAGCTCTCCATGCTACTCAATCCTGTGCAAGCTTTTTCATCTCCCAGTACCTACTGCAGCCTACATCCTTCTGAATCTGCTTAGTGTATTCATCTCTTGCTCTCCCTCTACGACTTTTACCCTCCACGCTGGCCTCCAATGCTAAATTTGTGATCCCTTGATGCCTCAGAACATGTCCTACTAACCGGTCCCTTCATTTTGTCAAGTTGTGCCAGAAACTCCTCCCCAATTCTGTTCAATACTTCATTAGTCATGTGATCTACCCATCTAATCTTCAGCATCCTTCTGTAGCACCACATTTCGAAACCTTCTATTCTCTTCTTGTCCAAACTGTTTATAGTCCATGTTTCACTTCCATACATGGCTACACTCCATACAAATAGTTTCAGAAACGACTTCCTGACACTTAAATCTATACTCGATGTTAACAAACTTTTCTTCTTCAGAAACGCTTTCCTTGCCATTGCCAGTCTACATTTTATATCCTCTCTACTTCGACCATCATCAGTTATTTTGCTCCCCAAATAGCAAAACTCCTTTACTACTTTAAGTGTCTCATTTCCTAATCTAATTCCCTCAGCATCACCCGACTTAATTCGACTACATTCCATTATCGTCGTTTTGCTTTTGTTGATGTTCATCTTATATCCTCCTTTCGAGACACTGTCCATTCCGTTCAACTGCCCTTCCAAGTCCTTTGCTGTCTCTGACAGAATTACAATGTCATCGGCGAACCTGAAAGTTTTTATTTCTTCTCCATGGGTTTTAATACCTACTCCGAACTTTTCTTTTGTTTCCTTCATTGCTTGCTCAATATACAGATTGAATAACATTGGGGATAGGCTACAACCCTGTCTCACTCCCTTCCCAAGCACTGCTTCCCGCCGCGCGGGATTAGCCGAGCGGTCTGGGCGCTGCAGTCATGGGATGTGCGGCTGGTCCCGGTGGAGGTTCGAGTCCTCCCTCGGGCATGGGTGTGTGTATTTGTCCTTAGGATAATTTAGGTAAAGTAGTTGTGTAAGCTTAGGGTCTGATGACCTTAGCAGTTAAGTCCCATAATATTTCACACATCCACTGCTTCCCTTTCATACCCCTCGACTCTTATAACTGCCATCTGGTTTCTGTACAAACTGTAAATAGCCTTTCGCTCCCTGTCACATTAGACGAGTTAAATTGCTTCCGCACTTTCGAAAACAGGCGTCACACCAACGTATTTGACCCCTGATCTTCCCGGTAACAGTTTCTCACAAATACCAAGCACGTACTGCTATCATTAAAACCGTGTGTCTCCCTGCGGTGCACGCGAGTCCTAGAGAAACGACGTTAACAACCGCAGTCTTCCTCCTCTTTATGCAGCTGTTGCCCGCGGGGAGATCACAACTCCTTTCGCCGTAATAGCGCCGGGCACCGCGGCCAGCCGCTCTCCTTCTCCTATTAGCTCCCGGTTTTCGCAGCGCAGCTGGCCTTCGGACACTTTCGCTACTCTGATTTCGGACGCTGATCTCTCCTCACACTCTCAGTTGTAATTGCACGACGCAACTAGCCGTTCTCACCACAGTTTCTGCATTCTCGACCGGGTCTCCCACGTTTAAAACGACTGCATACGTATCTTAATGTTGTAACTGCATAATTACCTTTATTTTCGAAAATTACTCCTTTGTCGGTGTAGGTGAAACCTCTAACATCGCTTATTCGCATACGTAATCAGGCAGTGGATAATGCAACTATCTCTTGCTTGTCATCTGGGGAAAGCCTCTTTTGCAGTCATGCACTGTCCGGCTGATCCCGGCGGAGGTTCGAGTCCTCCCTCGGGCATGGGTGTGTGTGTGTTTGTCCTTAGGATAACTTAGGTTAAGTAGTGTGTGAGCTTAGGGACTGATGACCTTAGCAGTTCAGTCCCATAAGATTTCACACACACATTAAAAATCCTCTTTGTCCAAAAAACCCTACGGAATTGACCGATTCTGTTCTGCTACCTACTAGACCTATAGAGTTTCGCCAAAGGAAGTACCATCATACAAACAAAGTAACAAACAAACACACCGAAAAGGCCAGGTCAACCACTTTTGTTGTGTTGAAACAAGTATTAGAGAAAACGAAACGCAACAAGGATTAGGAACTCGCCAGGATCCAGCTGCCTGACGGCCGCTGAGGCCGAGCGGTTCTAGGCGCTTCTGTCCGGAACCGCGCTGCTGCTACGGTCGCAGGTTCGAATCCTGCCTCGGGCATGGATGTGTGTGATGTCCTTAGGTTAGTTAGGTTTAAGTAGTTCTAAGTTCTAGGGGACTGATGACCTCAGCTGTTAAGTCCCATAGTGCTCAGAGCTATTTGAACCACTTGACATTCAATGATACCTCCTGGCCGATGCAAACCAAACTCGAACTCTTACGTGAATCAGTGATATGCTGCGAGTAACGAAGCTAATGAGCAGGATCACAACATCAGCAGTGTGTGATATAGGTTGAGAATTTGGGTCTGACTGGAGATGTGCTAGGATAGACCGTGCGGTTGTGGTGACCACTTTGTCCGGATGGAGTAGTGGTCAGCACATCTGCCCAGTAAGCCGGAAGTCCGGGTTCGAATCCCAGCCCGTACAAATTTCAACATGACCCACTGATATAAATCAGTGCCCGCTGGTAGCTTATGCCTTTGACTCCTTTGTGTCTTGGAAATTGCGTCAAGCCGTTTAAGCATCTTCACGAATGCATGCTGTTGTTTCGAAGGGCGGAACTCAGCGGGTGGCCATTCGCTACTATATGGCGAATTGTCCAGCGAATGGTCCACTAATGCCCGCCAAAGTACGGTGAATGGAAAAACCTGCTATTTCTGCTGATAAGGTTTGACAATTGTTCTCGTAGTTCTAGAGCCAAAGGTAAAAGAGTTTAAGACAAAAAACAAAGCATTTAAGATGTAGATATCTGCTGGAAACAAAGAATCTCGCCCTCATTCTGAACGGCAGGCTTATCTGGTAAATGTTCTTCTTACAATCTAAACTACCCCACCCCCAACCTCCCTTTCCATAGAAAATGTCCTACATCTACGAGTTTGAGCACGATATAGCTATTTAATTAACAATTGTTGAATTTTTTATCCAATAGTATCGTGTCATAGTCTCCTATGATCATGAAAAGAAATGTAAGTTAATGTGAATGCATGTATAGCTCCTACCTACGGTAATAATGTAACATTATCTTAGTTCATTAATTTGATGTAGGATGGGTTCACAGTCTTCATGTAATAATTAAATATAGTCATTTCTGATCACGGCTGTCAAAAATTACTTCATTCTTTATTTATTCCGATTTTTTAATTTTTTTTTATTTTTGAGATGGCAGTTTCGAATGTTACTCACGTGTAGACAGTTGGAAGCACACCTCATACCAGCAAGTAAAGTGGTTCACAAAAATTGGAGTTTGTTGTGTCCGGAATACCGAAACAATTGCTTAGTTTTGTGAACCGCTGTACTTACTGATTTGTGGTGTGCTTCCAACTGCATGAGTATGAGTGATACTCGAAACTGAAATCGCAATAAAATAAAATGAATTGCAGTAAATAAGAAATATTTGATAGCCGTGAGCAGAAATGTTTAATAATAATTATTTAAATTGTCCATTACGATATTTTGGCCTCTATGGAATCATCCTCAGGTGCTTTGTCCTTAAAATGAGCACGTGTGTCTTTATTGAGGTTTCTTGGATTTGCCGTCAGCCATAACTATATATAGGCTAAAACATTTGAAAAGAACAACAAGACTTATGTAGCTGAGCTTTCCAGACCAAAAAAGGAAGGAACTGGTTGTGAATATCCCCTGGAGTTCGCATAAAGTTTTAGTGGAGTGGACTAAAGCAGTTGTGTGAGAGCAGTAGTATCCATCATTCTAAACAACCGGCGGTCACAGTATATAACCTCGTGGAAAGTTTTTAATGAAAGGCTGATGAAGCTCACTATGAGAACTAGAGCCATGGATAGAGTGGTAGTGGGAGTGTATGCCCCTACTGAAGACTCGCCGTTGAAGGTAAAGGAAGATTTTGAACAGATGCTGACAGAGACCATAGAGGTCGTCCCAAGAGGCCATGACTTGATACCGACAGGAGATTTAACAGCAGAATAGGGAAAGAGAGGAATAATAAGGCAACTGGGATGTAAGGGGAGGATGTTTGGAATGAGAATAGGAAAAGACTGGTGGATTTATTGGGGAAGTATGAATTACGAGTAGAAAATATATTCTTCGCTCACAAGAACATACATGGTCCGACCTATATTTTCAGGATTATTGTTGAACAGAAGACGTCGCAATATGCTGAGCAGCCTGATATCTTAAGTTATAACTTGGGCAGTTTAAGGGAAGATAGTACTATACACTTATACCAACAGCAACTGGCAAAACAAATTGGAGAGAACAGTAAAAGCGGAATATGGGCATAAAAAGAAGACCGTAGATGAATCAGCGAAAGAAGCATGTGGAGAGTATGAGAAGAAGATGAAACCAGTTTGGTGGTATGCAGAAATAGCAAAGATGATTGAAAGGAAAAAAAGAAGCTTAATTAAGAAAGATGTGATTATGCAGAGACGATGATTGGTGGGGCTCGTAGTGCTTAGGCATGGAGAACAATCAAGTCAATGCTAGTGTCAACTAATGGGAAGTTACGTCATAATAATATTAGTCATGGTCCATGGAGAAAGTATTTTAAAGATTTATTCCAGGCAAATCACATAAATGTGAGGTGAGGATGCTACAGGAGCTATTATGGCGTTTAGATATAAAAGTTCTGCAACAGGCTGTGAGGAGCTGTAAGATGAAGAGGGCACCAGAGCATGGATCAATGTATCCAGAACTGGTGAAGCTGGTCCACCGAAATTGTTGTGGATGTTAAGAAGACTGTTTGAAAGAGTAAATGGAAGAGAGGTTCCTTCGGAATGGAAAACACGTTACATAAGACCGGTGCATAAGAAAGTGTCACGTAATGAGCCAAATAATTATAGGTGGCTGTCAGTGGTCCCCGTCATTGGAAGACTGTACTCGAAGGTATTGAAAGACCTCGTAGAGAAAGAAACAAGTCACAAGTAGCAAGAAGAGCAAGCAGGATTCCTAGCTGGAAGATCAGTAATGGACATCTTCACAGTGAAAATTGCGCAAAGGTTCGACTGGAGACGCATGTTTCACTGATTGACCTAGTGAGAGCATACGATAATATACCCATCAACAAACTGTGGGAAAAATTGAAAAGATGCATTTAGATCAAAGACTGCCAAAGGCTGTTATGAAATTACAGTAAAATAACACAGCGAGAGGAAGCATTGGAAATAATTGGACAAAAGAATTCGAAGTGAATAGGGGTCTGCAGCAGGGATGTGAGCTGCCACCGACCCTCTTTAGCCCGTACCTAGGAGCAATCCTGCACACTTGGCATAGAAAATGCCAGGGTATGGGAGTGGCAGTAGAGGACAGCCACATATTTCGCCTATATTTTACAGAGGGCCAGATTGTACTAGCTAAATATGAAGTTGATCTTACCTATATGACAAGAAAGGTTAAAGAGAAATACATCAAGGCTGGGCTGAAGATGAACATAAATAAGTGTGAGTACTTGGCTGTTGGAACGAAAAAAGTAAATAATTTCGTGGTAGATGGAGAAGTAATTAGAGGTGCGGAAAAGACAAAATATCTTGTGATATTATTTAGTAAACAGAGCACAAGCAGTGATGAAATCACTAGTAGTATTAATAAAGGACGAGCTGTAGCAAGAGCAATGAACTCTGTTGTGTGGAACAAAGAGATAAGAAGAACAACATAGAAGAGAATGTATAAGACTGTAGTTCAGAGTGCAGTTTTGCACGGACCAGAGGCCTGGAAAGTTAACAAAAAATGAATTAGTTAAGACGAAGCTCGGGGCTCAAGCTGTACTAGGTCGGATAGCGCAAAAAATGACGTAATCCGACAAAGAATGAAAATACATAGGGATATCTGTGCCGACATCCAACAAAAGTAGCTGATGTTTGGCCATACGAATAGGATGAATGAAGACAGTATCCCAAATGGGATACTACGAAGGATATCATCCCAGCGGAAGAAACGGGTTTGCCCACGACGCAATCGGCAAAAATGATGTGGAGGAGGCAATGAAAACAAGGAACATGACTGTCGAGGAAAGTCAGGACAGAAGAAGATGTCGACGGGCCGGAGACGCTGCGTCAGCGTGGATAAAGGGCAAGAAGAAGAAGAAAAGAGTATTTTTCTTCCTCCTTGGCATTATCCAGTGTCTCAACAGGGTCAGCATGTTATGTAGTGGATTTGGCAGTGTTAGTGGTAGAAGATGGCGGATGTCCTTCCTGCAGCTGTTTCGCCGCTCGTTTAGGCAAATCCGGCTACTGCCAAATCTCCACCTCAAAAGAAACAATACACAAATTTATAAACAAAATGACGAAAAACAGAGGACCCCATAAATCTGTATGTATATTTATAGCCCACCAACCATCTTATAGTGTGTGGCGGTGGATACGTTGTATACTATTGAAACATCCCCATTTGTTGTTCCAGCCAATAATAATTCGCGTGAAAAACGATTGTTGATAGGCCCCTGTGTGAGCTCGAGTCTCTAATGTTTCCTTCTAGGTCTTTTCGCAAGGTATTCAGGGTAAAAGCTGTATGCTGGCTCGTTTCTAGGGACGTACACTGTGTTACACATTGCCACTCTTGGCGCGTCTTGTCACTTCAGTTGAATGACCACCACCACGAAGCTTTCGCGCTTAATATCCTATGATGAAACATGCTGCTGTTGTTTATATCTTCTCTTCTTGCTCTACCAATCCTCTCTGGTACGGATTCCAAACTGACCAACAATATTCATGTCAAGAGATGATTTCCAATGCCAACTTACACGTGAATGCATTACATTTCCTGAGGATTCTTCTGTCTCACTTGCGATTAGCTTTACCTTGTCGTTACACTTTAAATCGCTCAGATATTTAATGGATGTGACAGATTCCTCCGATTGTTCGGCAATTTTGTAATCATACAATAACGGGTCTCTCCGCCTCTTTCTGCGCAAAACGTTACATCCGTTTATACTGAGATTCAGCTGCGAATCTCTGCATCGAGCGCTGATCTTCTTCAGGTCTTCTAGCGTTGCGATTTCTGTATACACAAGAGCATCCCAACCGCGAACTGCCTCGTGAAACTTGCGTTTCCACGAGTTCATTTATACCCCGCTTCTGTAGCCGGGTTCGGTATCGCGGAGGTGAGCAGATTTGAATCCTGGTGACGCATAGAATTTCCATTGCCATTGTTTGGCCGAAGAGGTGCCGGCTTAAAGTTCGTAATCATTGGATCAATGTCCTACATTAAATTCGAAACCTCTCCGCAGTGTCTCATGAAATGAGGGTAGTGACATCCGTCGAATGAGGATGTTAAGCTCGATGGCCCCCTTGGTGCTTTTCGAGAGGAATGTGCACCTTATTTCACCCTCTCCCCTCCCTCATCCACATCATCATCATACAACACACCGCACCATTACTGTCACCTACACAAATGCGTATAAGACATAACTCTCATGCATCCGCAAGAAAAGTGGTCAATATGCTCCATGGAGTAACATTTCTAGCGACAGGTGGCTGAACGGACCGCGTGGGATATCCCATCCAACGATGCCACACTACATTTACATTTTTTCGCTCATACATACACACTGAAGAAGAACATTAGTCTATAGCCGTAATACACCTACTAGGGAAGCTAGTGTGACATCTTCGTGCCAGCGGATGGCCTGAAGGTCAAGCTGTGTATCGAAACCGGCAGTCACAACGTATAAAAAAGACAGTGCATTTGCGACGTTGTCATTTGTATTCAGGTGAATCATGTGAAATGGTTTCCGAAGTGATTATGTTTGCACGGTCGGAATCAGCAGGCTTTGAACGTGCAATGGTAGTTGGAGCCAGACGCGTGGAACATTCCATTTCCGAAATCGTTAGGGAATTCAGTACGTCGAAATCCACAGTGTCAAGAGTGCCCCGAGAATATCACAACTCAGGCTTTACCTCTCACCACGGCGAACACAGAGGACGACGGCCTTCACTTAATGACCGAGAGCAGCGGCGTTTGCGTAGTGTTGTAAATGCTAACAGAAAAGCAACACTGCGTGAAATAACCCCAGAAATCAATGGGGGATGCACGAAGAATGTATCCGTTAGGACAAGGCGGCGAAATTTCCTGTTAATGGTCTATGGCAGCAGACGACAGAAGCGAGTGCCTTTGCTAACAGCACGACACCGCCTGAGCGCCTCTCCTCGGCTCGTGACCGTATCGGTTGGACCGTAGACGACAGGAAAACCGTGGCCTGGTCAGATGAGTTCCAATTTCAGACATGATGGTAGGGTCAAGTTTGGCGCACACGCCACGGAGCTATGGACCCAAGTTATCAACAAGGTACTGTGCAAATTGGTGGTACCTCCATAATGGTGTGGGCTCTGTTTATAAGTGATGACCTGCGTCCTCTGCTCCTACTAAAGCGATCATTCACTGGAATTTAGTATTCCGAGATCCAAAGGATCAAGAATGCGCCCAGACCATCAAAGTTCAAACATAACCTCTCATCACGGCCAAGCAGTGGCTGACGGCCTTCACTTAACGACAGCAAGCAGCGGCGTCTGCGTAGAGTTGTCAGCGCTAACAGACAAGCAACAGTGCGTGAAATAAACGCAGCAATCAATGTGGGATGAACTTCGAACGTATCTGTTTGGATAGCACGGTGAAATTTGGTGTTAATGAGCTACGGCAGCAAACGACCGACGGGAGTGCCTTTGCTGGCAGCACGAAATCGGCTGTAGCTCCTCTCCTGGGCTCGTGACCGTATCGGTTGAACTGTAAGACGACTGGGAATCCTTGGCCTGGTCAGACTAGTCCCGATTTCAGTTGGTAACAGCTGATGGTAGGTTTCGAATGTGGTGCAGACTCCATAAAGCCATAGACCCAAGCTGTCAACAAGGCATTGTACAGTCGTGGACAAAACGAGCGAGACCCCTCGCCTTTTCGTTATGCTGATCCGCACAGCTTTAAACTCAGCTACACAGCATAACAGGCAAGGCGACGAAGTGCTACCAACATACTGGAGACAATTTGCAGCTATTCATGGACCTCAAGTTCCCAAACAACGATGGAATTTTTATGGAAGATAATGCGCTATGTCATTGGGCAATAGTTGTTTACGATTACTCTGACGAATATTCTGACCAATTCGAGCGAATGATCTGGCCGCCCATCGAACATTTACGGAGCAGAATCGAGATGTCAGTTCGTGCACAACATCCTGCACCGGCAACACTTTCGCTGTTATGGACTGGTATAAAGGCAGCATGGCTCAGTATGTCTGCTGAGTACTTACGGCGACTTGTTGAGTCCATGCTAAGATGTGTTGCTGCACTACGCTGGGGCAAAGGCGGTCCCACACGATATTGGGACGTATCCCATGACTTTTGTCTCCGTATAAGCTATGACTGTGGACTAAAAACACACACCTCTTACCTATTGTATGCATGTTGAAAATGTGTCTTAAATACACGAGGGTTGGAACTTTAATAGTGCCAACTATTTATTTACAATGGTTCCAATGGCTCTGAGCACTATGGGACTTAATATCTGAGGTCATCAGTCCCCTAGAACATAGAACTACTTAAACCTAACTAACCTAAGGACATCACACACATCCATGCCCGAGGCAGGATTCGAACCTGCGACCGTAGCGGTCGCGCGGTTCCAGACTGTAGCGCCTAGAACCGTTCGGCCACTCAGGCCGGCATATTTATTTACAGCTCGTACAAAATAGATACGTGTTTCAAAGTTTTTCTGACCTTGAAAGTAGTCACCAGCAAATATATATAATGCGCTGCCAGCGATGTGGAGGGTTAAGGATACTCTTAGCAGTGCCAGTTGTGTTGACAGTTCGAGTGGCGCGGTCTTTTGCCCGACGAACTTGTAGCAGTTCTGAAGCGAATGCCGTGAAGTGTTTCCTTCAGTTTAGAAATCGAGTTGCACTCACGAGGGCTTATGTCAGGGAAGTGCAGTAGGTGGTATAGCATTTAGCAGCCCAATCAATCAAATAAGTCAGTAACAGCTTGCACTGTACGTGCTTGAGCATTGTCCTGCAGAATGATGGTCAGGTCCTGCAGTAAGTGTCATCACTTCTGTCTGCAAGCTGGTCGTAGGTTGTGTTCCAAAAATGAACTGCATAGAGACAGAATTAATGACACTTTCTGCAGGACCTGACCATCATTTTACAGGACAATGCCCAAGCACATACAGTGCAAGCTGTTGCGATTTGTTTGACTGATGGGGCTGCTAAGTGCTGTACGACCTACTGCGTTCCTCTGACTTAAGCCCTCGTAAGTTCAACTCGATTTCTAAACTGATGGAAACACTTCACGGCATTCGCTTCAGAACTGCTACAAATTCGTCGGGCAATAGGCCGCGCCGCTCGAACTGTCAACACAACTGGCACTGCTGAAAGTATCCTACGACTTCCACATTGCTGGCTGTGGGTTATACATAATGCTGGTGACTACTTTGAAGGTCAGTAAATCTTTGAAACACGTATCTATTTTGTACGAGCCGTAAAAAAATAGTTGCCACTATTAAAGTTCCAACCTTCGTATATATTGCGAACAGTAAAATTCAGCTCCCTTGGGATACTCCCGATGTTATTTTTATGTCTAAATATTTCCCTCCGTTATGAATGGCAAGCTGTGTTCAATACGCTAACAGCTATTCAAATTCAAAAAGCTGGTCTGATATTTCTCATTCATATTTCAGCAAATAGGCTACAATTTAGAAACGTATCTGGCGCCTTCCGAAAGTCAAGGTGCACGGTAGCAACCTGGACACCGATATTTGGTCCTCATGGAGAAACAGAACGTAGACCCTTAACCAGCACGTATGTGTCATTTTTGTTGCAGATCTTAGTGTCACATATACATGGTTTATGTGTATTGCGATTAACTTGCCCGCCCTTCCCACACCAGTGACTTGACAAACTTTATACGCAAGTAGCCGCTTGTCGAGGCTTTAACTGTTATTGCTTGTTATGTTACAGATGTATTGTAGCGTGCCCTCCCCTTCTTGTTGCAGAATGTAACATCAGATGATGGAGCAATAGTCTTCGAAACTAAAAGTGCTGGTTGTAAATAGAAGGGAATCACTGCTATCAGCTGCATCGGGACATAACGCGGATTCAGCGGCGACGAGTGAAAACATGCAGCAGTCTGGGATTCGAACGCGGGATCTCCTGCTTACCAGACAAGTGGGTTAACCACTGCGCCATCCGGGACACAGCGCTACCAGAACTTACCTTGGCACTTCTCACGGCCAGTCCACATTGGCATTCAGCGCCACCTGTCCCCAGTGCCTGTCTATTTTACTCCCGTGCGCTACTCTGAGATTCCCACATGAGATCGGACGTATTTGTGACCCGCACTGAAGAAAGTGAACCCGTTGCCCAGCTAGGCGTATCAGTTATATGAATGCCTGGTGTCTGTGCTTTCCGACATGTCTGAACGAACAGACACCACACATTTATATAACTACATTCAGCTCATAAATTAAGGATAAATCTGACACATGATGAAACAAATCACGGGTGGGCGGTTTTCGGGTTTAAAACACCTCGGGATATGACTATGCAGTGCATTTGACATGCGATCGTCGCACGCTGGCTCTGACAGGAGTCCACATACGCAGAGGTGTGTTGGTGCATGTCAGGTACGGTGCAGCGAGTAGGTGTGCAGACGTTTTCAGACGTTGTAATGGTGACTGTGTATCGAAAATGGCTCAAAAATATATTGATGACATTATGAGGGGTAGAATACCAGGGCGACTGCAGGCTGGTCAAACACAGCAGGTCGTAGCATCAGCCCTCCATGTGCCACAACGTGTGATCTCAAGATTACGGCAACGATTCCAGCAGACAGGAAACGTGTCCAGGCGCTACAGTACGGGACGTCCACAGTGTACAACACCACAAGAAGACCGATATCTCACCATCAGTGCCCGCAGTCGGCCACGGAGCACTGCAGGTAGCCTTGCTCTGGACCTTACCGCAGCCACTGGAACAGTTGTCTCCAGGCACACAGTCTACAGACGGCTGAACAGACATGGTTTATTCGCCCGGAGACCTGCAAGGTGCATTCCACTGACCGGTGGTCACAGGAGGCCTCGTAAAGCCTGTGTGTGTGAAATCTTATGGGACTTTACTGCTAACGTCATCAGTCCCTAAGCTTACACACTACTTAACCTAAATTATCCTAAGGACAAACACTCAAACCCATGCCCGAGGGAGGATTCGAACCTCCGCCGGCACCAGCCGCACAGTCCATGACTGTAGCGCCTGAGACCGCTCGGCTAATCCCGCGCGGCGTTAAGCCTGGTGTCAAGAACACAGTACATGGTCATTGGAACAATGGTCCCAGTTTATGTTCACGGGCGAGTCCAAGTATAGTCTGAATTGTGATTCTCGCCGGATTTTCATCTGGCGTGAACCAGGAACCAGATACCAACCCCTTAATGTCCTTGAAAGGGACCTCTATGGAGGTCGTGGTTTGATTGGCTTGGGATTATTATTGGTGCACGTACACACCTGCATCTCTATGACAGAGGAACTGTAACAGGTTAGGTGTACCGAGACGTCATTTTGCACCAGTATGTCCGTCTTTTCAGGGTGCAGTAGGCCCCACCTTCCTCCTGATGGATGATAACGCACGGCCTCACTGAGCTGCCATCGTGGAGCAGTACCTTAGAGGATATCAGGTGAATGGAGTAGTCTGCCTGTTCTCCAGTCCTAAACCCCTTCGAGCACCTCTGGTATGCTCTCGGTCGACGTATCGCTGCACTTCTTCAAACCACTACGACACTTCAGGAGCTCCGACAGGCTCTGGTGCAAGAGTGGGAGGCTATACCCCAGCAGCTGCTCGACCATCAGATCCTGAGTATGCCAACCCCTTGTGCGGCCTGTGTACGTGTGCATGGTGATCATATCCCATATTGGTGTCGGGGTACATGCGCAGGAAACACTGGCGTTTTGTAGCACATGTGTTTCGGGACTGTTTTCTCAAGGTATCACCAATACCGTGGACTTACTGATCTGTGTCGAGTGTGTTTCCTATGTGCCTATGCTATTAGCGCCAGTTTTGTTTAGTGTCACGTTGTGTGGCACCACATTCTGCAATTATCCTTAATTTATGATCATGAGCGTAGTAGTGGTATTAAAATGTCATTTGCAACTGAAGCGGATTTCTGAATGTTACGAAGATGCTCCTCCGTTGTGGTTGTTCTTCGAATCAGGAATTCACTGTAACTAAGTAAATTTTGCTCTACATCGTACACCTTGCTTGCAGCGTTAGTGATACGCGAGACTCGGGCCCAAATGGCTTGTTAAGACAAAGCCGTGGTGGAAGTTTTGCATGTAAACGGTGGAGTTGACGCGCGCGCCGAAGCTCACGGTTTTAGCTGCCGGTGCTTGGCCGACAGAAGGCCTCGCCCGATAACCTGACTCGGGGTAGCGCCTACACGCCTCGGCACTCTCTTTTCCCGATAATATTTCGTGTTGGGTGAAAGCGAACGCGTGAGAGCGCCCCGTCTGCCTTCACTTGCCCGGAGGCGGCGGATGTGTGTGACGACACGACCGGCGACCGCAGATCAGCACAAGAAGACGCCAGAGTAGCAAGAAAACGATTGCGCGCGTGTCCGAGTCCGCAACCTGACGCGCCTCCGGCGACTGCTTACTAGCTCTCTCACTAGGCGGCAGGCGACGTCACTGACACATCTACAGGGCGAAGAGTATTTAAACCGACAAACTCTGGGAGGTTGTAGGGGACATCAAAACAAGTATTTTTGCCTAATGTCATTTTTTCCTATGAGGATTATTTAAACCAGTGGAGGTCGTATTACGATCAGTTGTAGGCAACTTCTGTCCACCAGTGTAGTAGGGTATTGTCTCTGTTTACTAATGGAGCGACACACCGGGAGTGAGTTCAGTGATATGGTTGGTGCGTACTACGTAGCGCACCACAACGGACGAGCTGCACAGCGGATTTATCAACAACAATATCCTAATCAAAATGGTTCAAATGGCTCTGAGCACTATGGGACTTAACATCTGTGGTCAACAGTCCCCTAGAACTTAGAACTACTTAAACCTAAATAACCTAAGGACATCACACACATCCATGCCCGAGGCAGGATTCGAACCTGCGACCGTAGCGGTCACGCGGTTCCGGACTAAAGTGCCTAGAACCGCACTGCTACACCGGCCGGCCAATATCCTAACCGCCGTATCCCGCATCATACGACCTTTGCTGCTGTGTACCAGCGTCTGCGTGAGACCAGGTCATTTAGCAGATTACCTGGACAGGGACGCCGGTTACAACGCTGCAGCTTGAGGAATATGTCTTCCAGCATGTGGAGAGGGACCATTCAATCAGCACTCGTGCAATTGCACGTAACATGGGGACGAATCAGACGAATGTAATAACAGTCCTTCGAGAACAATTGTTACGTCCATTTCACTTACAGAGTGTCCACAACCTGGAACCAGTTGATTATCCACCCAGAGCACATTTTTCGCAGTGGTACCTGGAAAAGCAAAGTTCGGGCCTGATGGAGTCTTCAACATGCACATTTCGCATGTTTGGAGTGAGGATAACGCACATGCCACAGTTACTAGCGCTCATCAACAGCGGTTCTTCGTTAATGTGTGGGTCGGTGTTGTTGGGGACTGTTTAATTGGGCCGTATCTGCTACCTAGGCCATTAAATGGGAGGCACAATTACAATTTTCTCGCCAGAGCATTGCCAGAATTGCTGGAAGACGTCCCGCTCCCTACAAGACAACGCATGTGGTTCCAACGTGACGGGGCGCCGGCACATTTCAGTCGTCGTGTGCGTCGATTCCTGGACCGACGGTTCCCAGAAACGTGGATTGGCAGAGGTGGTCCTGTACCATGGCCTGCTCGATCCCCAGATATGTCCCATCCGGACTTTTTTTGTGTGGGGATAGATGCGCAACCTTGTTTACGCAACTCCTGTAGCATCAGAAGGGGATCTGGTTGCCCGGATAGTAGCAGCAGCAGGAACAATTCAGGTTACTCCTGGGATTTTTGTCCGTGTCAGACAGAACATGATCTGACAGTGTAACCTTTGTTTACGTGTCAGTGGAGGCATTTTTGAAAATTTTCTGTAACTGAAATTGAGTTGCGTCAAAGTGTTGTCTCTTGGTCATAAAAAATAGAAACGTGTTTGTTGGTTTAATTAATTTGCCACCAGAGAAATCTTCCTCTACCGGTTTAAATACTCCTCACAGGAAAACATGACATTAGGGAAAAATATTTGTTTTGATGTCCCCTGCAACCTCCCACAGTTTGTCGGTTTAAATACTTTTCACCCTGTACATCTACATCTACATCTACATCCATACTCCGCAAGCCACCTGACGGTGTTTGGCGAAGGGTACCTTGAGTACCTCTATCGGTTCTCCCTTCTATTCCAGTCTCGTATTGTTCGTGGAAAGAAGGATTGTCGGTATGCCTCTTTGTCTGCTCTAATCTCTCTTATTTTATCCTCATGGTCTCTTCGCGAGATATACGTAGGAGGGAGCAATATACTGCTTGACTCCTCGGTGAAGGTATGTTCTCGAAACTTCAACAAAAGCACGTACCGAGCTACTGAGCGTCTCTCCTGCAAAGTCTTCCACTGGAGTTTATCTATCATCTCCGTAACGCTTTCGCGACTACCAAATGATCCTGTAACGAAGCGTGCAACTCTCCATTGGATCTTCTCTACCTCTTCTATCAACCCTATCTGGCACGGATCCCACACCGGTGACCAGTATTCAAGCACTGGGCGAACAAGTGTATTGTAACCTACTTCCTTTGTTTTCGGATTGCATTTCCTTAGGATTCTTCCAATGAATCTCAGTCTGGCATCTGATTTACTGACGATCAACTTTATATGATCATTCCATTTTAAATCACGCCTAATGCGTACTCCCAGATAATTTATGGTATTAACTGCTTCCAGTTGCTGACCTGCTATATGGTAGCTAAATGGTAAGGGATCTTTCTTTCTATGTATTCGCAGCACATTACATTTGTCTACATTGAGATTCAACTGCCATTCTCTGCACCATGCGTCAATTCGCTGCAGATCCTCCTGCATTTCAGTACAATTTTCCATTGTTACAACCTCTCGATATACCACAGCATCATCCGCAAAAAGCCTCAGTGAACCTCCGATGTTATCCACAAGGTCATTTATGTATATTGTGAATATCAGCTGTCCTACGACACTCCCCTGTGGCAAACCTGAATTCACTCTTACTTCGGAAGACTTCTCGCCATTCTTCTGCAACTGTCTGCGTGTCAGATCTGCTACAACTGTGAAACGCACTGCAGAGGATAATTCTCATTGTAACTCGTACTAGGGTTTCTTCTCGTTCCATTCCCGTGTGAAGCGCGGAAAGAATGTTTATAGGGAAACTTGTATCACTTAGCTGCTTCGGGCGTTTCAAATATTCAACAACTGCACTTAAAAATTTGTGACGGGACCGGTACTCCAACCCTGACTGTCTGTTTCTCGCGAACGGTCGCCTTGATCGCCTCAGCCATCCGGCTACGATTCCCGTCTGAATCAAATTCGCAATTGATAGTCACCAATGACGTTGCGACCCCATCCATTTTCCCTGTTACTCGCAGCCTCATTGTATTTCCACAATGGGGGACGAACGATGTTATGCATCCGCATTTTACCCGTTGAGGCGTACCTATACAATATCCGAAAGAATACACGTCGCACGTATAATTGGAAAGAATGATTGTTTAAACGCCTCTGTGGAGCTCTGCGATTACTCTAATATTGTCTTCGGGTTTCCTACAGGAGCGATACACTGGGGGGTGGATGGGCAGGGATTCTAGTGCCTTGCTAGATTGATCAGTGAATGCTAGTTCTTCAAACACTGTAATTCGGTTTGCACGAGATACAAGATCAAAAATATTCTGCCACCTATTAATGCTATTAATAAGGGGCAAAATGGATATTCGGGAATCCAGCCGGATATTCGCGTCGTTCTCGCATGATATTTCAACAGTGTGCCTCGCTGTCTTCTTGAGGTGCTGCCTAAGACTGGTCCTTGGGTCGATCGAGTCCAGTATTTATGCCTGGAAGGAACTGGGCGTTCCCTAATCGGTCCGCGCCAAGTCGAGTCTTCCGTCTGTGGTCCGCGCCCGCCAGACTCGGGTTCAATGGACCCCTCCAGTCGCGGATGTTCCGACTGCTGTCCGCGCCCGTTTTGGCCGTCCTCAACGGTTGTGGTCGTCATCTGAGGTGTGTCAGACCCGATCTGAGATGTTGGGTACTCCATCTCATGACTTTTACTATGATTTCCAGCCGAGTCTGGCGGGCGCGTACCACAGACGGAACACTCGACTCGGCGCGGACCGATTAGGGAACGCCCGGCTCCTTCCAGGCGTAAATACTGGACTCGATAGACCCAAGGACCAGTTTCAGGTAGCACCTGAAGAAGACAGCGAGGCACGCTGTTGAAATATCGTGCGAGAACGACGCGAACATCCGGCTGGATTCCCAAATATCCAAGATGTCAACAGACTGCCGGGAAAGCATGAAGAATTAAATAAGGGTATGCTCATCCTCGTCTTCGTGACGGCTAGCAATCTGATACACTTTTAATCAGATGTCTTATATTTCTGAAGCAATCACAGACCATTATTCCTCAAGAGCCGAACCCACAGGAGATAACGATGCTGGAGGCTGGGGTCTGGGACGAAGTCGACGTTCTGACTCGTCCTAAACGTATTCCATTGGGTTCAGGTCGGGACTGTCAGAAGGAAATTCCATATCAGAAATGTGTTTGCCAACAAACCATTGTCTCACAGATGCTGCTTTATGAAAGGCTACGTTGTCATGCTGGCGTCTCCGACCAGTTCCTCTGCTGTACAAAGTAGACAATACTATAAAATGAGTTCACATCCCTCCGCAATTATAGTTTACTTAAGGGCGATAAGGGGACCACATCCCAGCCACGCAAAAGAGTCCTCATACCGTAATATCAACTTCCCCATACTTCGCTGTTGGCACTACACATGATGGCAGGCAATGTTCTCCAGCCATTTAGTAAACCCAAATCCTTCCATCGGATAGCCAAAAGGTATTGCGCAATTCATCGCTCCAAATCACTCGTTTCCAGTGTTTCACAGTCCAGTGGCGCCGCTCTTCACATCTGGTCAACCGTCGCTTAGAGTTGATTACAGAAATTTGTGGCTTATTTAGGGCTGCTCGACTGTAGGACCCCATTCCTTCTAACTCCTCGAGCACAGTAAATGTGGTAGCTGGACTGCTGTTAGCACTTTCAAACTCACGAGTTATTCCTGCTGCTGATTTCATGCAGTTTTTTTACAGCTACACTCCTAAATGCTCATTGTTCCATGTCCGTCAGCACAGGAGATCTGCCTGGTCTTTGTTTAGCTGTGTTGTTCCTCCGCGTTTCCACTTCTCAATCATATTAGCAACAGCTGCTGATAATTCTTCGGGGTTGCATGGCCGTGGTCCATATAACTCTTCTGTCTCTGACGTTTCGTCCAAAGCTACGTTGGACATCTTCGTGGGTGCTCCTGGTTGTGCTCAGTCTGCCGACTGACGAGTCGGACGTCGAAGAACGGCCTAAATACCGTGGGAAGTGGGCGTGGTCTGGATTTCACGTGATAGCAGAGACAAACCTTGTCAAGGATAAAATATAACTATCGATCATAGTACGTCAAATATAAAAACTTCTCATAGATTCTGTAGCTCCACTGTCCGTATATCGCTGAGTTTCATAGCTTCTTCTTTTCTGTTAAAATTATCCCCATCCTTATATATTTCGATGGCTTATCTATATAGCCGTGGATAATAGTTCGTCATAGTACATATAAACTTCAGTTTCCGAAAATTTCACTACGTGATCACCCGACTGAAGAGCGTGTTCCGCCGCGACTGACTAGTCTGTTTTCCCTAGTCGGCAAAGACTTTTATGTCCCTTCAACCGTGTATTCACACTTCTCTCTGTAATTCCAGTGTTGACCCTACCACATGTACACCACTTGCAGACAGAGGGGGACGTTTATCCTTAACGGAACGAAGTGCTTGGCCTATTTTCTCAGTTGGTTTGAAAATCGGTGGAACGCTATGTTTCCTTAAAATCTTTCCGATTTGATCCGTCACTTTTTTGATGAAGGGTAGAGAAACCGTGTTCTTCCATCGCTGTGTCCTATCTTTGTCCCTAGCCCTCCTGTATAAAATAGGCCAAACACTTTGTTCCGTTAAGGATAAACCTCCCCCTCTGCAATTGGTGTATACAAGATTCCGTGTACATGTGGTAGGGTCTACATTGGAACTACAAAGAGAAGTATGAATGAGTGGTTGAAGGAACATAAAAGTCTTTGCCGTCCTGGGAAAACAGACTAGTCAGCCGTGGCGAAACATGCTCTTCAGTCGGGTGATCACGTAGTGAAATTTTCGGAAACTGAAGGTTATATACACTATAGATAAGCCATCGAAATATATAAACATGGGGATAATTTTAACAGAAAAGGAGAAGCTATGAAACTCAGCGATATACGGACAGTGGCGCTACAGAATCTATGAGAAGTTTTTATCTTTGACGTACTGTGATCGATAGTTATATTTTATCCTTGACAAGGTTTGTCTCTGCTATCACGTGAAATCCAGACCACGCTCATTTTCCACGGTATTTAGGCTGTTCTTCGACTCGTCAGTCGGCAAGACTCAGCACAACCAGGAGCACCTCCGAAGATGTCCAACGTAGCTTTGGACGAAACGTCAGGGACAGTAGAGTTATATGGACCACGGCCATACAACCCGGAAGAATTCTCGGCAGCTGAAACATCCGGTCGTGAAGACCTTCATTGTATGATAACAGTAACAGTCGACTTCTGGAGCTTTAGAAGGGTTAAAATATCTCTGATCGATTTGTTACTCGGGTGACGTCCAATAATTAGCCCACATTCCAAGTCAGTGAGCTCTCCTGACCGACCAGTTCTGCTGTTCCTACTTCTCTACTGACAACACAATACTCCCCGCCAGGTTTTATACTAGCCAAACCAGTCCGCCACTCGTGACATCTAGTAGTCATTTCCGCATTACGTGGGAGTGCATGGATCTTTTGATCAGATAGTGCGGTCTGCGAAATCTTCAACCTTCTACGTGTCCACGCTCTTCAGTATCTCTGCGGCGCTTCTGCGTGACTCGAACAAACTTGGGACCATTCGTGGTGCTCTTTTTCATGTACGTTCAATAATCTCCTGTTAGTCGTATTTGGTACAAGTCCCACACGTTTTGCAAACAACTTCCTTTCAAATTGATTGCATTTTCTTTTATCCTACCAACGAGCCGAAGTCTGCCACTTGCTTTACCTACGACTCAGCGTACACCTACAAATTGTTACACCCAGTTATTTGTGTAAGTTGACTGAATCCACTTGTGACTCATTGTTACTATAGTCACGGGATAGTACTTTTTTCCGTTTTGTGACGAGTACAGTTCTAAATGACTGCACATTGAAAGTACACTATGTGATCAAAAGTATCCGCACACGTGGCTGAAAATGACTTACGTGGCGCCCTCCATCAGTAATGCCGGAATTTAATATGGTGTTGGTCCACCCTTAGCCTTGAAGACAGCTACCTCTCTCGCAGGCATACGTTCAATCAGGTGCAGAAAGGCTTCTTGGGGAATGGCAGCCCATTCTTCACGGAGTGCTGCACTGAGGAGAGGTATCGACGTCGGTCGATGAGGTCTGGCTCGAAGTCGGCATTCCAAAACGTCCCAAAGGTGTTCCGTAGGATTCTGGTCAGGACTCTGTGCAGGTCAGTCCGTTAGAGGGATGCCATTGTCGTGTAACCACTCGGCCACAGGTCGTAAATTATGAACAGGTGCTGGATCGTGCAGAAAGTTGCAATCGCCATCCCCTAATTGCTCTTCAACAGTGGAAAGCAAGAAGGTCCTTAAATATCAATGTAGTCCTGTGCTGTGATAGTGCCAAACAAAACAACAAGGGGTGCAAGCCCCCTCCATGAAAAACACGACCACACCATAACACCACCGCCTTCGAATTTTACTGTTGGCACTACACACGCTGGCAGATGACGTTCACGGGGCATTCGCCATACCCACACCCTGCCATCGGATCGCCGCATGTGTACTGTGATTCGTCACTCCACACAACGTTAATCCACTGTTCAATCGTCCAATGTTTACGCTCCTTACAGCAAGCGAGGCGTCGTTTGTCATTTACCGGCGTGATGTGTGGCTTATGAGCAGCCGCTCGACCATGAAATCCCGCTTAACTGCCATAGTACCTGCAGTGGACCCTTTTGCAGTTTCGTATTCCTCTATAATGATCTGGATGGATGTCTTCCTATTACACATTACGACCCTCTTCAACTGTCAGCGGTCTCTGTCAGTCAACAGAAGAGGTCGTCCTGTACGCTTTTGCGCTGTACATATCCTTTCACGTTTCCACTTCACTATCACGTCGGAAACAGTGGACCTAGGGATGTTTAGGCGTGTGGAAATATCGCGTACGGACGTATGACACAAGTGACACCTAATCACCTGACCTAGTTCGAAGTCCGTTAGTTTCGCGGAGCGTCCCATTCTGCCCTCTCACGATGTCTAATGACTACTGAGGTCGCTGATACGAAGTACCTGGCAGTAGGTGGCAGCACAATGCAGCTAATATGAAAAACGTATTTGTCTTCGGGTGTCCGGATACTTTTGATCACATAGTGTATCCCCGTAGCAACAGCTACCACATCAAAGTACTTTGTTGCCTTTTTCACTGTTGTGAAGATATCTACACTAAAACTGTCGTTATCAGAGTGACAACCACATCAAATAACAATTGCATCTGAAAACTGTTGCATTACTAACATTTGGTGATAATGTGGTGGGCGGTCACTATTAAAGTGCATGTGGTCTGTAATTATCGTATCGTAACGGAACTTGGTAGATATGCTGATGCATTAATGCGGAACCGATTTACGCTGGAAAAATTAGTTCCAGTTCTGGTCACGAGGTGCAAATTTGTGAATGCAACAAAAACTTATAGAAATGTTTCCACACGTAATGTATTAGGAACGGGACATGGCCAGAAACGGTCAAACAGTGAGGAAGGCATAATGTTGATTTTATTTTTAACTGCCGCTTACAAAATTTGTTCAGTATGAGCACCGAAGACGTCGACGAGATTCTTCAACCGTAAAACGACGTGATCTACTGTTGCTCGTAGCAGTTCCGGTGGAATCTGAGCAACGACTTTCTGTAGACAGATGTAGTTGTCAGGCCACAAAGGACCAACGAAGTGAGTTACGAACGTTATTAATATCATCACGAGTGGAATTAGCTGCATCGGTAAACAGTATTTGCAATCGGCCAGCGACAAAATTCCAACCGTTTATCTTCGCCTCCTTATCGAAGGTTTCGAAAGCGCTGTAAATGACTAAAGATAGAGGCCATTAATAAGTAATGTCCGTCATATCCTTGTATGTGAGACACCGATACGTGTAGAAATTCTATTGAAGAACTATTTTTCTGCTAACTGAATAGCGTCTTCTATGTCGTTTACACGCTGTTTCTTTGCACTTTGAGATGAGACATCGCCGCTGGGCGCTGCACTAGCCTCATGGAGTTGTCCAAATTCTCGATATATATTATTTACTTCCTGTTCCAGTGACCAAAAGTGACCGTTTTGATATTCAGCGCATTGTTAACCTCGGTAATTGTCAGCCAAATCCCAGCGGGCTGGGACTATTCCACAGGAGTTCCCGATTAGGCATATGTGGGTGGAGATAACCAGCCTGACAACGGGAATCTTCTCGAAAGGCTCGACGGAACTCTGGGATTTGAACTATTTTCATTGTGTATCTGGGACAATATGAACGTTCAGTGTATTATTTAGGCAAGAAAGCTTTACATTGTCCCAAATATGTGCATAGCAACGACAAAAGTAGGTATTCTTATTCACTTTTTCTCCTGAAAATGTGGAGTGTTATTCATATGTGTGTCTCGTCGCTGGGAATCTGGCAAGCAGAGTAAAACTCATCACATGACTCACCGAGATGCAGGCTATAGCGGGGGTTATCACGTCATGAGCTGGCTGAGCCAAGCTATCAAGTATGATTAAAAGGGGCCTTCCGGCGAGAGTGAACTTCAGACGTAGTGTTCCGCGTAGGCATTTCGCACTGTGTGCCAAAGCTGAAGCTGCTGTCTTCAGAAATTGAACTGGTTATTTAAATTACTGCCACAGTTCTGGCAAGGAAACTAGGGTAGCAATCGCAATATCAGGAGAAGAGAGTTATCAAGAGACAAAATAAAGGAAATGACAAAAAACTGCGACGGTCGCTGCGCATTTACGAGGTGTGCGTCACTTTAGCTTTGTGTGTGAAGCTGACTTTATGTTGCGGGGCACATATATTGACTGTCTGTTTCCTAGCGGTATTGCAACAGCTGTTCTCTATAATGCCATCCTGCAAATATTGAATTTGTCTCAGTAATCGTAGAGGAAGTTTTTAGACGCTTCACCTGGGTAAATGAAGAAGGAATTTGTGTTAAAGACACAAGGTACCATTTGTCAAAGGCGTATATCTCAGTGGATTTCCCCATTTCTACTTCTACATCTACGTACATACTCCCGTGTGTGGCGGGAGGGGGGGGGGGGAGGGGGGATACCACAGGCCATGCCACGTACCACTAGTCGTTTCGTTTCCTGTCTATCTTTCTTTCTTTCTTTTGCTTGTGCCGGTTTCCCGCAATGACGCAGGATCGGCATGGTTAATCGGATTTGGCAAGGTTAATTTAAGGGGTGGCCGGATGCCCTTCCTGCCGCCACCCCGTACCCCCTGGGACGGAATTAGTGTACCCCAAGTGTCTGCGTCTAGTGCAATCCATGGAATAGTGCGAACGCGTTCAGATGTCTGCGAGCCGTGTAACTGAGGCGGGACGTGGAGACCAGCCCGGTATTCACTTAGGGGGAGCCGTCCGATGTGGCCGTGCGGTTCTAAGCGCGTCAGTTTGGAACCGCGTGACCGCTACGGTCGCAGGTTCGAATCCTGCCTCGGGCATGGATGTGTGTGATGTCCTTACGTTAGTTAGGGTTAAGTAGTTCTAAGTTCTAGGGGACTGATGACCTCAGTAGTTAAGTCCCATAGTGCTCAGAGCCATTTGAACCATTTTGAACTTAGGGGGATTTGGAAAACCGCCTAAAAACCACATCCTGGCAGGCCGGCACACTGGCCTCCGTCGTTAAGCCGCGTTTCATTTCCTGTCTATAAGCCTCCGTACATCCAGTAATTTCTCTCATCTTATTTTCGTGGCCCTTACACGAAAGTACGTTGGCGGCAGTAGAATCCTCCTGCAATCAGCTTCAAATGCGGTTCTCGAAATTTCCTCAGTAGAGACTTGTGAAAACACCTTCGTCTTCCCTCCGGGGATTCCCATTGGAGTTCCCAAGGCATCCTGTAATACGTGTGTGTTATTCGAACCTACCAGTAACAAATCTGGCAGCCTGCCTTTGAATTGCTTCCTTTAATTGGACATGGTGCGGATCCCGGGTAACAGTAGTGTGCTATATAGCGTCTCCTTTACAGATGAACCACAAAATTCTCCCAATAAACCGAAGTCAACCATTCGGCTTCTCTGCTAGAATCCTTACGTGCTCTTTGAACTTCGTATCGCTTTGCAACGTTACG
This sequence comes from Schistocerca piceifrons, assembly GCF_021461385.2. NCBI lineage: Eukaryota > Metazoa > Arthropoda > Insecta > Orthoptera > Acrididae > Schistocerca > Schistocerca piceifrons. The sequence goes on along the minus strand of NC_060140.1, from coordinate 282,338,293 downwards.
CCTAGACGTGACTGTGTCAAGCAGCACATCACCAATGCTGTATTCGAACGTTGCGACATTATTTTTCCTACTCATCCGCATTGACTTATATTTTTCTACATTTAGAGCAAGCTGCCATTCGTCACAGTAAGTAAAGAACTACGTCTAAAATTACAATGAAACGAACACCCTTAGCTGCTTACAGGCGTTGACATACGTCAACGGGGACAGATGAAAATATGTGCCCCGACCGGGCCTCGAACCCGGGATCTCCTGCTTACACGGCAGACGCTCTATCCATCTTTTTTTTTCTTTTTTTTTAGGAAAATTAACAAAAGATCTTTATTGGTACAAACTGAAATACAACAGAAATGCCATCCTTCCGGCGAAAATAGCACAAGACATTATACTCGTACAAGGCGAGCAATTTTTTTGTTTGTTTTTATGAACAAGGTGTAGGAAAGAAAGAATAATAATACTGATGTAAGCTAAGAGGTGTGAAGTAATATACAGTGGAGTGAGGGAAAAACCAGTGTGTTCTGGTATATTGCATAAAAGAAAGGAGGCGCGTGTCCATACGCCTACTCCACTGTGGGTTACAATATAGAAAGTAGCGCGGGGAGTCTCAGTTGTCAGCAGGGGGGGCGGGAGTGTTGTCGGCGTGTGGCACCATCCAACTGAGCGGGGGTGACGTAAAGATCGCGTGTAGGTAATTGGCGAAGAAGGCGCGGTAGCGCGGTCGGTGTTCGACTTGACTGTGGGCGGTTTGTAAGTATTGCCAGAAATCAAGGAGTGATTTGTCGCCATCGTTATACATGTAGGTGATCGTCAATCCCTTGACCCATACAATCGCATGATTTTTGGCGGCGGGGAAATAAGTATTCTCAGGATGGATAAAAGTCCATGGGTCAATCGAGTCCGGCGCAACGCGGAGGTAACAGGCAACGAACTGTCGGGCTAGTTTCCAGACGTCACTGGTGGCAGCATAAGTCAGTTGATGGACATCGTCATCCACGAGGTGGCAAATGGAACAAAGTGGAGAGTCCAGTAGGCCGATGGCGTGAAGGCGATGATTTGTAGCGAATTTTTCATTTGCGACTTGGTACCATGTTGCCCGGACGTTGGAGGGAAGAAAAGGCTGGTGGATATGACGCCAAACCGTGGGCCACCGCTTGGACGGACGTCTGAGTTCGATATTGTTGCTGGATATGGAACGAAGCAGTGGGGTGTAAAAATCTTTAGGTCGAGGAGAACGCGTGGTCGGTAAGTGTGTGCGAGCATAACTGAAGTCGACGATGAAATCAAAAATGTGCGTCAGATGGTGCGTGATGTGTCCGACTGGTACTGGTGGTGTTATGGTCGCGGGCACAAGAATTTCCAGCAAGCTGCGCGTAAGGGAGGTGCCCCCGTGCCACTGCTTGTGCATGGTGGACATGTACAAGGACGCCGCTCGGAGTCGCACATTGACAAGGCCGAGGCCTCCCGCTCGCGTGGTAAGGGTGAGCGTGTCGTAGCGGACCTTAAAGAGCGTACCGGCCGTAAGGAAGTATCCGAAGGCAGCCTGGAGGCTGCGTCCAATTGTTGATGGCAGCGGGAGGACCTGTGCGATGTGGACCATTCTGGACGCCACATGTTGATTGAGGTATTGGACACGTTGTAAAGAATCGAGTCGTCGGAGAAGATTTTGTCGCACCGTCGTGCGAATAGTTTGGAGTGCAATCCATCTGAGCCACCGAGGACACAGAGGATAGCGCGACTGCAGGGATTTATCTCTGGCACGCCTCCCGCGAAACCCACATTCTCAACGAATTGTCCCGCACTACATTCGTAGAGCCCCCGCCCATTAAACTCATTACTCGTGGCGCGTTGCCGATTCCCGTAAGAGTTCGGGCACTGTTTGTGCATTCGCACAGAAGAAGAAGATGGTCAAGTGGCCGGTGAGCCTTAGCTATATATTTACTAAGATGGTATCTTAGTAAAAATTACGGCTAAGTCATCTCGTATCCTCTCACAGTCACTCAACGGCGACAATTTCCCGTACACCATAGCATCACCACAAATAGCCGTAAAATGCTGCTCATACTGTCCGCCATATCATTTGTGTATTGTCGCTAAAATAATTCCTCATTCGTCTCTAGTCTGCCTGCATAATTTTAGTGACGCGTCAGGTTGCCGCAACGCCACTACACGGAGTTCAGCTCGCGGTGGGAAGTGATCGTAATGTTTTGCCCGATCAATATATTTTTTGCATATGATCCAAAATTTCTGGGATTGTTACAATAAAATTTCCTCCTCTGATTTACAAAAAATGATTTTTCTAAGTTTTTTTTGGAGAGTGAAAAATTTTGTTATAGCGACGAAACCCTGTAATAAAGAAATTAAAAAGTTGGGCGTAGGTGGTTTGCGAGATCAGCAATTAGTAGGGTGATGGTATACCGTGCATCAGTAATAAAGGTTTGAATCGCCAATGCATTCAGTAATTGGACTTTGTAAATCATGAAAAGATAATGAATTGAGGTTCTTTGATTGATCATGCGAATTTGCATAAAGGCGGCTGTAATAGCGGCCCGTCACCGTGGCAAAACTTCCACGTCGTATCGCCTTACAGATTCTTAAACAAATAAGAAATGAGTTAGGACAAGGAAAATACAATGTTAGTAAACATTAGTATAACAATTCAACGTATATATTGTCACAAAATGTACAAGCATGAAGAAAAACAACACCTCCTTATTACATTGTGTATCTACAACGAGAAAGAAGACGAGAGAGCGAGAGGGAGATTGCGAAGGAGACAAAATCCTTCTACATCTACAAGAGTACTCTGCAATTCACAATTAAGTTCCTGGCCCTCGCTGAAGAAATCAATGTCATTTGTGCAACGTGGAATTTACGTGCAAACCGGTGATAAGTGAAATAATATCAAGTACAGAGGACTTGCAAGATACAACTAATTTATTACTGATCAACAGTTTGACCCAAGCGCACTGTATTCACCAAAAATTTTCTACAAGTGTCTCTTATTCACAAGTCAGAAAAATACATTACACAATACCTTTCTAATTGAATTAGGTGCAAACAAGAACTTCTTATAACTTCTATACTAACTGTAAGCACTTCAATAATAAAAGGTGAAATCAGTTTCATTTAACAAAGGGCACTTCAATAATAAAGGTGAAATAAGTTTCTTTTAAATGGGTCACCTGGGCAAGCGCAATAGGTCAATTCACACAATTTCCAATTTCCGCTACCCATCAAGTACATAGCCACAGCCAATAGAAACAATGTTAACAGCCCCAGAATGTAGTAAGATAAAATTCTGCAAAGATAGATCACATAAAGACACAAGCAAATTAAAAACGGTTAAAAGCATTAACTGTAGACCTCAAATTTCAAAATATGTAAAATTGCCCCCGCACAAACAGACTAGTTTTAAAAGGGCAACGAGAAGCATAAAATTATTACACCAATACGTCGCAGTTCCAATACAATAATGGCACTCATAAGAAAAGGTAGAAGCTAGTGATAACACGGGTAGGCCCGAGTGCAAAACTAGAAAGCTTGAATGTCTACTTTTTCAATAAAGAGCTGCGTGGTACATAGTTCAACTCCACCAGCCAAAATGAAAAACACATTGCTCAGCGTCCTGTGTAGAAGACCATGGCCCAGTCACGCCTCAAGAACTTGCAATACCAGGCCTGCTTCCGCACTCCGAGCCACATACACCGGTCAAATCCAGCTAACTCCACGCATACACAGGTTTTACTCTCTGAGCAGCGACACGTACTGGCCATTCCGAAGCCAAAACCCAGACTGCCCGTCAGCCAACCAGTATCACCACCGGCCAACGAAGCAAAGATAAGCAACGCCAGAGGGAAACAATCGATCCGGGTGAATCGAACGGAGAAAGCGACTGGCGCCAGCGCCTCCTCACGTATCAATTTGTTTCAAAGTTTACAACGTAACGCTATTTCCTCTATGGAATGATCGATAGCGCAATCAACTTTGAAGGAAATGTGATCTTACAGTCTTTAGTCTGAAACGGCCATATGTACAGAACTCGCATTTTTGGTGGCATAAGTAAGTTCGATTTTCATACAGTTCCATAAACTGTAAATTGGTACCTGCCGACCGACCACTTTCTTGACATTTTTTTCCGGTATGAAAATTAAAACTTACTGAAATCGAACCGACCACACAGGAATTATTCCATGAAAACTGGAGCCGATATCTTGGCGTTTCGAAATACAATCGCCATGGAGCGGTTGAATCCAGTGTTGGGGGCAGGCTACTGCCGCCACTGAGTAGGGGTTTAATTTTAGTACCACAGCAGTGGCGTCTCCGAAAACCGGGTGCTCACACGAGCAACTGCGGTGCCACTATAGTAAACCACGAACTGTCGCGTCACTTTTCTTGAGAGGGCGAATGGGGCATTAATGGCACCCCAGATGGGAATACTGGCATCACTAAACCGTTCTCTGCCGATAGAATTGGCAGCACTGAACGCGTCGCAGAAAAGACAGAGAGAAAAATCGCTCAGCAGGTAGCAAAGCAGATTTTAAAACCACTCTAAAATCTTTTCCTCTCGTCAGCCCCTTCTATACCACATACGAAATTTTCAATCAAATACTGGCAGCATGTGTAGTTAAAAAGTTTAAATCAATCAGTACTTACTGGAGTTGTCCTCATGTTAAATACTGATATGTTTATTCTCATTAAAACCAGTGTGTTATTTACTAACCTGTAACTCGCCATGCTCGTGAACAAATCATGTAAACAGGGTGAGCAAGGAGGAAACCTAATGCCTTCAGACGTGGTAGTATTAGTGATTCTGGACAAAAAACTTCAAATAGACGTACGCCCTTTTCTTAATCGTATCCGACGTACATATGTTTGAAAATCACGGGCGTCAGTCACATTTCATTCTTTACCAGTACTCACACGCGATTACAACCAAAGCGACGTTAAGCTACGTTGTGTTGTCTTTATTGACAATTTCAATGCGCACTTCGCTTGCACGTTTTGGGGTAATGTACGTTACATGCGTGTGCTCAAGTAAAGGATCGAACGAATGAGCTCGGATCAGTAACACAGCAGCTGTCTACAAGAGCTGCAAAACACATTGCAGTAGACGGTGCACTTTTGAACATTTTATGTGAGGAAATGTATCCAATTAAACACAACATTACATCAGAGTGGTTCATTTACATCATCTGCATTTGTCCTGTTCCCCCAGTATGTTCATTAGTTTCCTTGGAAACTGTTAAGATTGGTTCAAATGGCTCTGAGCACTATCGGACTTAACATCTGACGTCTTCAGTCCCCTAGAACTTCGAACTACGTAAACCTAACTAACCAAGGACATCACACACATATATGCCCGACGCAGGATTCGAACCTGCGACCGTAGCGGTAGCGCGATTCCAGACTCAAGTGCCTAGAACCGCTCGGCCACAGCGGCCAGCAACTATTAAGAAGAGGACATATGTTCATAGGACTTAATTTGATCATAAACACTAATACTATCACTCTTCAGATCATGTACCTTTCATTCTGAGTCATCCTGTGGTAGAAATTGGCAATTGAATCTCAATGTAGACAAGTGTAATGTGCTGCGAATACATAGAAAGAAAGATCCTTTATCATTTAACTACAATATAGCAGGTCAGCAACTGGAAGCAATTCCATAAATTATCTGGGAGTAGGCATTAGGAGTGATTTAAAATGGAATGATTATATAAAGCTTATCGTCGGTAAAGCAGATGCCAGACTGAGATTCATTGGAAGAATCGTAAGGAAATGCAATCCGAAAACAAAGGAAGTAGGTTACAGTACACTTGTTCACCCACTGCACTGCTTGAATATTGCTCACCAGTGTGGGATCCGTACCAGATAGGGTTGATAGAAGAGATAGAGAAGATCAAACGGAGAGCAGCGTGCTTAGTTACAGGATCATTTAGTAATCGCGAAAGCGTTACGGAGATGATAGATAAACACCAGTGAAAGACTTTGCAGGAGAGACCCTCAGTCGCTCGGTACGAGCTTTTGTCGAAGTTTCGAGAACATACCTTCACCGAGGCGTATATCTCGCGAAGAGACCATGTGGATAAAATCAGAGAGATTAGAGCCCACACAGAGGCATGCCGACAATCTTTCTTTCCACGAACAATACGAGACTGGAATAGAAGGGAGAACCGATAGAGGTACTCAAAGTACCCTCCGCCACACACCGTCAGGTGGCTTGCGGAGTATGGATGTAGATATAGATGTATGTAGCCTAAGTATTATCTCGTTCTAATAATGTCGATAAAATCGTGCAAATGATTTACGGAACATGTAACGAACTAACATGCTAAATTGCAACATTTCTTGAACAAGACACTGCCCAAAGCTCGTGGGGGGTTTTGCAGAGTAAAGGAGAAGCACCCAGACACGCCACTCCCAGAAGCGAATATTTCCTTCAGTAAGACCTGGCTTGCGTCTAACCCTTGTTTGTGGAGATTGTGAGCAGCTTCCTTTTTCAACTTAAGTAATCATAGCAAGTTCCGAATGTTTATTTCTCTTTCGGTACCTGACAGGAAGACATTTCTCAGCGATATCTGTGTATGTGTGTATTTTAATTCCTTTTTTCTGGAAGCGACGAACCAAAAGAAACAACTCGCGCTGCTACTCCAGTAGCCAGCCCTCTATCAACACAGTCTTTTTCGGGACTCTCGTTTGTAGCCGACACGGTCTACGAATGACGCTGCAGCTATGCGGACAGCACTTCCGTTCTCTCCTCGCTTAAACACGCTAGAGTGTCTGTGTTCCACTTTGGCGTTCGTTCTGTAAGCTAGCAAGGGAAGAAATTTTTATCGCGAGTATTTTGACGGCAAAAGGAAGACAGGAGCGACGTACAGCACTGTGTCCTGCTTTAAATTTGCTGTGTCGACGTCTTTGTTGGGCATCCTTCCGTCGCATACGGAAGACAATCTCGATGGGCGTCTTGTTTGTTACCCTTCGATATCAGCACTGTGTTTCACCCCGTCCCAACCTTTTATCCCGCAAGCAGCGTTCTCTTTCTTCTGACTCGTTGGATGGTGCCCGCCACGAATTCCTCTCCTGTGCCAATCTCTTGATCTCAGAGTAGCACTTGCAACCTACGTCCTCCGCTCCTTGCTGGATGTATTCCAGTCTCTGTCTTGCCCTACAGTTTTTACCCTCTACAGCTCCCGTTAGTATCATAGCAGTTATTCCCTGATGTCGTTACATATGCCCTATCATCCTGTCCCTTCTTCTTGTCGGTCTCTTCCCTATCTTCCTATCCTCACTGATTCTCCGGAGAACCTCCTCAGTCCACCTAATTTTCAGCTTTCTTCTGTAGCACCGTATCTCAAATGCTCCGATTCTCTCGTGTTCCAGTTTTCACACGGTTCATGTTTCAATACCATACAATGCTCTGCTCCAAACGTACATTCTCAGAAATGTCTTCCTCAAATTAAGGCCTATGTTTGATACTAGTAGACTTCTCTTGGCCAGAAGTTCGATTCTTGCCGAAAGATTACACACTTGTCTTGCACCCTCTTTAATCCTAGTCCTTCGTTCTCGGTCTTCCACTCTTATTATTCCGTCTTAGCTCTTTACAAATTGTATACTGCTCGTCTTTCCCTATAGCTCATCCCTAATTTTCTCCTGATTTCGAGCATCTTGCTCCATTTCCTTCAGTCTTTTAATTTTATTTTTTTAGTTACAGCATGGGAAGCATGGGAAGAGTTCACAAAAAAACTTGAAGAAGATGTGAAGAGCAATAAGAAAATGTTGTATAAAATGATGAAAAATAAAAGGAAGGCTTCTGAAGTACCAGTAAAGATGGAAACAGAGGACGGTACCATTATTGAAGATCCAGGGAATATAAAAGATCTGTGGAAAGAACATTTTATGAAACTGTTAAACGCTGAGGAGCAGGTACACGAGGAAACAACAAATAATGGAGAAATTGAGAGAAGTTGGGAAGCAGAAATAGGACAAATTACACGGGAAGATATGGGAAAAGCTGTGAAGAAGATGAATGGGGGGAAAGCCCCAGCACCTGATGAAGTATCAGTGGACGTGATAAGAGCAGCAGGTCCAGTGGGAATGCAGTGGCTGTATAGAGTACTGTCAAATGTGTGGAGAAATAGTACAATACCTGAATTGTACTATTCCCATCTTCAAGAAAGGCAATAAAAGACTTTGTAAAAACTACCGAGGAATAACCCTTATGAGTCATACAGCCAAGATTTTTGAAATAATCTTACTAAATCGAATAAGTGAAAAGATAGAAAAGGAGCTGAGTGAAGAACAGCATGGGTTTAGGAAAGGAAGAAGCACAATCGACCTGATATTTTCTATCCGTCAACTGATGGAAAAAGTTGGGAATATAACAAAAGGGTGATAAGGGTTTTTATAGACATAGAAAAGGCATATGACTGAGTTGACAGGGAAAGACTCTGGGAAGATAGATAGATAGTTACAGCACTGTATTCCTATTTTCTTGAGAATTCATATGGTACCGCCGACATAAGGCACCAGCGTAGTTCTCGCTAGACCGCAAGACACAGGGCGGTGGTCCGCCGACACGCAGTCGCTGACGTCACGGCAATCATTAGCGGTCTCTGGGCAACTGGCAGGCCGACGCCCCGCTGGATACACACACTCACACATACACACAGTAGCTGCGGGTGATGCAGGACAGGGCTACTTTCTCCAGCCTTACACCTGCACACACACTGTAACAGTGAATCGAGCTCTACACTATATACCATTCTAATCAGCTGTCTTCTGCATGCCACAAGATCTTCATTTAAATCATATTTCTGAAGCTGCCTTATTGTATATACGACCACCGCATCATACTTTCCTGCTCCGTTCTGGAATCGGGTAAACGACTATCTGTACCTCTTTATGAGCTCTAATGTTTCTTTTTGCCCGTCAGGATCATTTCACAACGTGTTTGTGGGAGAAATTAATATGTTCATCAGAGTGGTTAAAAAATACTTTAAGTGTCCAACATGCTGTCTAACTACTCTATATTTGTTTTCATATGTTGTAAGTGAGCCAAAGCACATGATGCGGGTTAGTATTTTATTTTGTGGCCAAGTGAAAGTGTGTAATAATGAAAACGAGCATGTGTGTGTGCGTGCGTGTGTGTGTGTGTGTGTGTGTGTGTGTGTGTGTGTGTGTGTGTGTGTGTGTGTGTGTGTGTCTGTGTGTGTGTGTGTGTCTGTGTGTGTGTGTGTAAAAATAAGAAGATGAATAAATATAATTCATTGGAGAAAAACTGTTAAAAGAAAGGTTCCAGGTGGAATTTCACAGCAACTCACTTGTAAACGACGTGAAATACGTCTGATGATGAAGAGTATCTATTTGAAACTGGTGACGGCACTTTTTCAATAAAGTGAACAAAAAAATAATTATTGCCTCAATGTTCCTCTACACATTTATATCACGTAACAGCCGCAGTGGAAGAGTGGAGGACTAAGAACGAAGTGCACGGATTAAAAAGCGTGTAAGGCAGGGATGTAGTTTTCCGTCGTTGCTGTTCAATCTCTACAGCGGAGGAGCAATTACGGTAATAAAAGAAAGGCTCAGGAGTTGGATTTAAAATTCAGGTCGAAAGAATATGAATGTTAAGATTCGCTGATGACATTGCTATCCACAGAGGAAGAATTACAGAATCTACTGAATTATATGAGCAGTCTGATAAGTTCAGAATATGAATTGAGAGTAAATCGAAGTAAGGGGAAAGTAATGAGGAGTAGCAGAAATTACAACAGCAAGAAGGTTAACATCAGGGTTGGTGATCATGAAGTACACGAAGTTGTGGAATTCTGGTACTTAGGCAGCAGAATAACCCATGACGGACGGAGCAAGGAGGACATAAAAATCAGGCTAGCACTGGAAAAAAGGGCATTCCGACCCAAGAAAAGGATACTAATATTAAACATAGGCCTTAAATTGAGGAAGAAATTTGTGAGAATGTACGTTTGAAATGAAACGCGGACTGATGGGAAAACTGGAAAGAATCGGAGCATTTGAGATGTGATGCTACAGACAGATGTTGAAAATTAGGTGGACTGCTAAGTTAAGGAATGAGGAGGTTCTCCGCAGAAATGTCAAGGAAAGGAATAGGTGGAAAACACGGCGAAAAGAAGACACTGGATGATAAGACATCCGTTAAGACGTCAGGCATTAACTTCCATGGTACTAGAGGGAGCTGTAGAGGAAGACAGAGATTGAAATACATCCGGCGGATAGTTGAGGAAGTAGGTTGCAAGTGCTAGTCTGCGATGAAAAGGATGGCAGAAGATAGGAATTTGTGGCAGGTCGCTAAAAACCAGTCAGAAGACTAATGACTCAAAAACAAAACAGAGAGACGACAGCCATAGTGTCCAATACTATATCTTCATTTGACACAATTGCATTGAAGTTTTGATGTTTTCTTCTGTTTCGTCGTTTTTCGAAAGGCGTTTGCTGAGTGTCGTAATGTTCTTGTTGTTGGTCGCTATCAGCGTAGCTTCAGCTGACACTTCCTGACAGATGCATACGGTTTGAGCGAGTATCGTTGTCGACGTCAAGGACGATGCAAGTTGCTGACACGGCACGCAGCTACCGTGAGAACGTGACGTCCACGCCAGGCACCTCTGATAGCTCTCTGCTGATAGCCGGATTCCCTGCCACGTCTGAGGCGTGCTGACCGACAAAGCTGCTACTTGCAGGCTGCGGACATATGTGTTCGGACCGTGGTGTTTTAACACGTGCATGTTGCTACTTTGTCGTTCAGTGCTGGTCTTCATGCTGGTGTACATTGTGCAACTCTTCTCATTTCTGCATGACTGCTACAGTTTGCATGCATTTGAACTTGCTTACTGTATTCACGTCTTCGTCCCCATCTCCATCGTTTAATTCCTCCCTACACAACACACACACACACACACACACACACACACACACACACATACGCGTAAAACCTTCTGTTATTGTTATCCAATCTACCCATGTACTCTTCAGCACTCGTGTGTAGCACGACGTTTATGAAGATTCCGTTTTTTGTGTACTGTTTAGTCTATCCCTATATGCCAGTTTGTATCCGAGCATTGATGAGTCAACTCAACATGCTCACCATTCACAAGCCTCACTTCTGTTCCTCCCCTCTTTCCATTCTTTTATAGCTCAATGGCTAGACTGAACGCGTAGGTGTGATTAAAATAGCGGATACAGTATTTCGTACTGGCCAGTCGCTTTGTAGTGCTCTAAAAGAAGTTGTTCTTCTGTTAGCATGTTTTGGATCCACTGGAAGCTGATCTTAGTGTATTGGCTATTTACGGTAGTTTATAGCTTACATCAGCTGCAACTAGTCGCTTGGACCGTGGGGCATGAAAAATGATCGGCATATATATAGAAGTGATTTATATATATAGCGTATTAATGACCTTACGGACAATATTAATAGTAACCTCAGCTTTCTCGCAGACGATGCAGCTATCTATAATATGTCATGTTTCTGAAAGGAGCTTCATAAATATTTAGTCAATGCTTAATAAGATTTCAAAATGTTGCAAACATTCTCAGCTTGCTTTAAATTTTCACAAATGTAAAATTGTGCTCTTCACAAAACGATAAAACGTAGTGTCCTATGATTATGATATCAAGTGGACACCGTCAACTCATCCAAATACGTAGGTGTTACACATGTGGGGAGATGAAATGCGGAGATCAGTCGCAGGTAATGTAGGTGGCAGACTTCGGTTTATTGGTGGAATACTAGGGAAATGCGGTCAGTCTGCAAAGGAGATGTACTTACAAATCATTCGTGCCATCCATCGCACAACTGCTCAAGTGTGTGGGACTTGTACCAAACGGATGATGTTGAAAATTTACACAGACAGGCAACACGAATGGTCCCAGGTTTGATTTTCCCTTCGCGGAGGACCACAGTCAACATTTTCAAAGAAATTTCCGCCATTTGGCTATAACATACTACTCATTTATTTCACACAATCATTCTCAAATGCAAGCTGAAATGTAACAAATTGTCGAAGCGTAAATGACATGTCATCGTTGAAATAAAATACGTCTGGTCTTATAAACGAGTCGTCGTATTAAAGATATGAGTCTCTCTCTCTCTCTCTGTCTCTCCTCTCTCTCTCTCTCTCTCTCTCTCTCTCTCTCTCTATTCATTTAGTCGGTTCCGACTCTTCGTGACCCCATGAACCAAATCACGCCACTTTTTCCTGTCTTGCACTTAGACCTTCCAGGTTGGAACACGTTGCTTCTGTGATGCGATCGATCCATCTCATCCTCTGACATCCTCTTCTTCCAGTTCCTTCACTCTTCCCCAGAATTAATGTTTCTTCCAGCGAGGCATGCCTCCGCATTGTGTGTCCAAAGTAGGTCAGCTTTTGTTTTAACATTAGACCTTCCAGGGATAAATCTGGTTTTATTTGCTCCAGTATTGATCTGTTGGTTCTCTTTGCAGTCCATTAGTACGAGATATATATTTATGTACTCAAAGATATGAGTACATAAATATATATCTCGTACTAATGGATTAAAAAAAACACTACGCAAATAACTTATACTTGAAACACGCCAAAGCATTATACATAAAATATTAATAAGGATTCCCTAGATTTTCAGATATATTTTTATTGAAGGGGAAAACTTTAAAAAGTTTTGAAAATATGTCTCATTTTCTTTGCATTAATAGATTAGCGTAGAGGGAGCTACCTAAAAAGGGGAAGGCCTCAGACACGGTTAACCGATTAGTATGATATTGGGCAGGTCGTTTGTGTACAAACCAAAACGAAAGATTTGTTTTGGCTCAATATCCCTCCCTACCCCCCACCCCTCCCTGTTCTTGAGAAACTCACCCTTAAAACCCATGTCACGCAATCGATTCAAAATTGACGGGATCGAGATACAATTAAAAATTGAGCATTTTGATTATATGTAGTGTGAAATAAGAAATTCTCGGTTTTCCAGCTGCGTCAAGTGATTAAAATTACACGAGCTTTCCGTCAAACAATCTTTGGCCTTTGTCAAGTGGTATGACTGCCAGTGGGCTGCTGATACACTCCTTATATACTGTAGCTGCTGGCTGTGACGTCACTGGTGCTCGCGGCATCGCCGTACATGGGCATACGTTCTCTCGGCATTCGATTTGCCCCGTGGGCTTAGCCACCTACACAGGGTCTTCAGGAACAACGGATACAAAATTCATCAAATAAATGAAGTGATTTCTAGCAAGAATCACTATAAGACCACTGACGAAGAGCAAGAAATGAAACCTGCTTTCTTGCCGTTCTGTGGCTCCGTGTCGGGCAAGATAAGCCGGCTGCTGAAAAGACACAATATCAAATCGATCTTCTGGCCTCCGACAAAAATTAGACGCAGCAGGTCTCACAACACCTGAGGTCTACATTATACCTTGCTAACATGGACAGTCTTACGTCAGACAAGCAGTACACACTGTGGAACAACGCAGGAAAGAGCATGACAGGTTTTATCACCTACGCTACCCCGAGAAATCTGCTTTAGCTGAGCGTGCTTTAGAAAATGGTCACCGGATAAAATCTGACGAAACGTTTGTTGTGGCTCGCACGAACCGTATCTGTAACTGTTTAAATAATCCAATGAAATAAAACCGACGACAAGATCCTAAACGGAGACGGTGGCCTACAGCTCAGCGCGGCGTGGGATCCAGCGATAGCGAAGTTAAAGCGGGCACATCGAATTCCGAGTCAAAGTATGCACATATATGGCGATGCTGCGGGTACCAGTCACGTCACAGCCGGCACCTAGAGTATATAATAGCGTACCGGTACCCAGTTCTCAGTCAAACGACTAGACAAAGGCCAAGGAGTGCTTAGCAAAATGCTCGTGTAATTTTAATCACTTGACGCTGCTGGAATGTTACCACCGCAAAAATCTGTATTCTCACTTGTTATACGGGGACCGCAAAAGCATGTTCTCCTAGGAATCGGGAAAACAATCTTTTACGACTGCCGTTTATGTACCCATAAGGTGAGTTGTGTTTGCGGTCCCCATATATGATGATACAAAATTTTCAGTTTTCAATTATCTGTTGATCTCGTCAATTCTGAGTCGATTGCGTGTCATGAGTGGGTGTCTCAGAAACAGAGGGGGAGAGGAGGGAAAGTGGATTGTAGACAATACCTTTCAGTCTTTTGAGGAGTTATGCTGTTTAGGCACCAAAATAACCCCTGACGGATGGAGTAAAGATGACATAGAAAGCAGACTAGTACAGGCAAGAAGGGAATTCCTGGTCAAGAGAAATTTACTAGTTGGAGGAAGAAATTTCTGAGAACCTACGTACGGAAAACAGCATTGTATGAAAGTAAGTTATTGTCCATTGGAAAATCGGGACAGAAGAGAATCGAACCATTTGAGATATGGTGATACAGAATAATGTTAAAAATTAGGTGGACTGATAAGGAAAGGAATGAGGATGTTCTCCGAAGAATCGGGGAGGAAAGAAATGTATGGAAAACACTGACGAGAATAAGGGACAAGATGGTAGGTCATCAGTTAAGACATCAGGGAATAACTCCCATGGTACTAGAGGGAACTGTAGAGGGTAAAACTGTAGAGGAACACAGAGATTGCGGTACGCCCAGCAAATAGTTGGGGATGTAGGATGCAGATGCTACTCCGAATGAAAAGGTTGGCATAGGAGAGGAATTCGTGGTGGACCGCGTCAAGCAAGTCGGCAGACTGATGACTGAAATTTATAAATAAATAAAATATACAAAAAACATTGTGGTAGAACAATAGGACATCGTTCGGGGCGTACGTAAGGAATATCAAACGTAAACTACGTACAATAAGAGTACAAACGGAGATAGTACATTTAACTCAAAAAGAGTTTTTATTTGAATGTACTGGAGGAACTTAAGATTTTCGCCCACCGGCTGAAAATGTTTCGCCAAGTTTAGCCCATATAGTACGAGGGGTTTCCCAGAAAGTAATGCACCGGAGGCGATTCATGCAGTGAAGTACTGGCTGCTCCACCAGAACAAGGATTGGTATCGACAGCATATACACACCCTTGTTTCGCACTGTAGGAAGGCCATAGAACGGGATGGAGATAACGTGGAAAAATAGGGTGTTCAGATAAGACACCATTCTTTCCTGTGTGTAATTCTCATTCTGTTCAATAAAGAACCGTTGAAGAAAAAAATGCGGTGCATTACTTTCGGGGCAAACCTCGTATTTATGACACTCTTAGCCGGCCGGGGTGGCCGAGCGGTTCTAGGCGCTACAGTCTGGAACCGCGCGACCGCTACGGTCGCAGGTTCGAATCCTGCCTCGGGCATGGATGTGTGTGATGTCCTTAGGTTAGTTAGGTTTAAGTAGTTCTGAGTTCTAGCGGACTGATGACCTTAGAAGTTAAGTCCCATAGTGCTCAGAGCCATTTTTTTACGACACTCTTCATATTTGATTTTGTACCCCACGAAATTATTGGTTGGTATTTGCCACACTCGATATGTGAGTAATATTTTATATTCACTGAAATCAGCAGACAGTATGAGATGTAATTCATACTGAACAGAGCAAGTAAGTGGCAATTTGTAAAAAGTGTTTCAGATAACCCCTAAAAAAACGTGAGGAGCCTCCACTAATATTCATACTGAGGTCACAAGAAATTTCCTTCTTTCTTGTTTAGAGCAAGGCGACATCGCGTCGCATTAGAAGTAAGTGATCTTGTTCAGTTACTTAACGAACAAAATAGTCTAGATATGCTTTATTAACTGTTATGACCATACGTATGTTTTTGGATAGGGTTCGCCTTTAGCAAAACAAAATTGTGTTTTGCTAAAAGCGAACCCTACAAAAAAATATATTTTTAAAGCAAACACGGAAAAAAAGAGCTTCAACCCCAAGCTATTATGACCAGTTGGCCGAAGTACGCCATCTTCAGATTTAATACTGTAATATATCAAAGAGGTAAATGCATAAATAATTAGGCTATTTTTCTATTTCGCTATTTCTCTATTTGTTGTATAAATAACTTAGATGATAGAAGTGGTTTTATTTCTCCTTCTTCTAGTTTCGAATCTGAAGAGTTTCGAATCTGAAGATGGCCTAATTCACCCAAATCCGAACAGTTAATGAAACGAGATCGAGTCTTTTGTTCATAAATTGGTGTACATATAGGACTGCTACCAACTAACTGGAGAAGACTAACTTTTATTGTGTACAGTAACGTCCATAATTTCATTTGGTAACTATTTTCTAAGAAATAACCATTTTATCTAATTCGTTAACTAAATTTGTGACCATACTGATTACCGACTATTTACAAATCGAGAACTCAGTCCTTCCTTAACTGTACTCCTTTCTAAACCGATACCTCAGGTTTACGGCCTCTGGAATAGCATTGTGGTTCTGGAAACTGGTAGTCCATGACCAGCGTGATTAGTACAAATCCGTTATACTCTGAAGTTCTTTTGAGAGATTCCTCAGGTAGGCGTGTCGCTTTGTGCCGGTCTGCATCCTACTCCATCCGAACAGGCCTTGGCAGGCCCAACGGTACCGACCGGCCGCCGTGTCATCCTCTCAGCCCAGGGGTGTCACTGGATGCGGATACGGAGGGGCATGTGGTCAGCACACCGCCCTCCCGCCGACCGTTGTCAGTTTTCGTGACCGGAGCCGCTCCTCAGTTTGCCTCACATGGGCCTGCCAGCATCGTAAATGCTCCTGAACTCTCTCCTCCATGACTGCAGTAACGACAAACGCTGCAACAGTGGCAAGTCGTACAGTCCTCTGGTTTCCTTTGGTCACTGTACTGCAACACATCGCGAAAGACTGACCTGACGTCCACAGAAGTTGTAACTCTCTGAGCTCCCAACACTTATCACCCCGCCACATGCAACTCCACACATGTTCACGTCGCGTGTTTCACTCACATTTTATTTACACAGAGTGTTTCAATAATACTTTAACAAATTTTGGATAACGGGTTCCTTACACGAAATAAGAAAAAACATCTAGAAAACATGGACTCTAAAATGCATACCTTAAGAACTACGAGCACTTGTTCAGTAGAAGAGATGTGTTTCACAGTAACAAAGGGATCACAGTTCTTAACGTATGAACTTTAGAGCGCACGTATACTTGACATTTTTTTCCTTGTTTTGGTCCACACTGCCAGCTCTCAATATATGGGAAGTATCGGAGATTAAGAAGTTCTCATAGCTTTTTAGGTATGCATTTTATGGCCCTTGTTTACAGCAGCTTTTTGTTTCGAATGATTGGCCCTGTCATATCAGCGAATACTGACAGTTTCTCCAGGGACACATGTGTTGATTTTCCTGTGTCACCTTTTCGTAGTCTCTCTTATTTCTGATTACTAGGTCTAAGGGATATATTGGTAATACACTCCTGGAAATGGAAAAAAGAACACATTGACACCGGTGTGTCAGACCCACCATACTTGCTCCGGACACTGCGAGAGGGCTGTACAAGCAATGATCACACGCACGGCACAGCGGACACACCAGGAACCGCGGTGTTGGCCGTCGAATGGCGCTAGCTGCGCAGCATTTGTGCACCGCCGCCGTCAGTGTCAGCCAGTTTGCCGTGGCATACGGAGCTCCATCGCAGTCTTTAACACTGGTAGCATGCCGCGACAGCGTGGACGTGAACCGCATGTGCAGTTGACGGACTTTGAGCGAGGGCGTATAGTGGGCATGCGGGAGGCCGGGTGGACGTACCGCCGAATTGCTCAACACGTGGGGCGTGAGGTCTCCACAGTACATCGATGTTGTCGCCAGTGGTCGGCGGAAGGTGCACGTGCCCGTCGACCTGGGACCGGACCGCAGCGACGCACGGATGCACGCCAAGACCGTAGGATCCTACGCAGTGCCGTAGGGGACCGCACCGCCACTTCCCAGCAAATTAGGGACACTGTTGCTCCTGGGGTATCGGCGAGGACCATTCGCAACCGTCTCCATGAAGCTGGGCTACGGTCCCGCACACCGTTAGGCCGTTTTCCGCTCACGCCCCAACATCGTGCAGCCCGCCTCCAGTGGTGTCACGACAGGCGTGAATGGAGGGACGAATGGAGACGTGTCGTCTTCAGCGATGAGAGTCGCTTCTGCCTTGGTGCCAATGATGGTCGTATGCGTGTTTGGCGCCGTGCAGGTGAGCGCCACAATCAGGACTGCATACGACCGAGGCACACAGGGCCAACACCCGGCATCATGGTGTGGGGAGCTATCTCCTACACTGGCCGTACACCACTGGTGATCGTCGAGGGGACACTGAATAGTGCACGGTACATCCAAACCGTCATCGAACCCATCGTTCTACCATTCCTAGACCGGCAAGGGAACTTGCTGTTCCAACAGGACAATGCACGTCCGCATGTATCCCGTGCCACCCAACGTGCTCTAGAAGGTGTAAGTCAACTACCCTGGCCAGCAAGATCTCCGGATCTGTCCCCCATTGAGCATGTTTGGGACTGGATGAAGCGTCGTCTCACGCGGTCTGCACGTCCAGCACGAACGCTGGTCCAACTGAGGCGCCAGGTGGAAATGGCATGGCAAGCCGTTCCACAGGACTACATCCAGCATCTCTACGATCGTCTCCATGGGAGAATAGCAGCCTGCATTGCTGCGAAAGGTGGATATACACTGTACTAGTGCCGACATTGTGCATGCTCTGTTGCCTGTGTCTATGTGCCTGTGGTTCTGTCAGTGTGATCATGTGATGTATCTGACCCCAGGAATGTGTCAATAAAGTTTCCCGTTCCTGGGACAATGAATTCACGGTGTTCTTATTTCAATTTCCAGGAGTGTATTATGTGAAGAGCTTCCTTGAAAGTGGTCTTGTATGCACCTGTAAATCTCAGTGAAGTACTTTTCTGCTCTAGATGTAGCTACCCTTGGTCTGTACGCCCAGTCCGCAGCTCGTGGTCGTGCGGTGGCGTTCTCGCTTCCCACGCCCGGGTTACCGGGTTCGATTCCCGGCGGGGTCAGGGATTTTCTCTGCCCCGTGATTCTGGGTGTTGTGTGATGTCCTTAGGTTAGTTAGGTTTAAGTAGTTCTAAGTTCTAGGGGACTGATGAGCTCAGAAGTCCCATAGTGCTTAGAGCCATTTTTTGAACTGAGATCATCGGTCCCTGAGCTTACACATTACTTAATCTAACTTACGCTAAGGACAACACACGCACCAATGCCCGAGGGAGGAGTCGAACCTCCGACGGGGGAAGCCGCGCAGACCGTGTCAAGGCGCCCTAGACCGCGCGGCTACCCCGCGCGACCCTAGGACACTTGAACAAAGAGACGCACAGTACACCTTGTGAAACCGAGAAAGTGTGGAAGATAAAGCATCGCCATAACACCCAGGTTACTGCGTCATTTATCTGGCGCGCGCATAAATGTGTATACAGGGTGTCGGAGGAGACGGAGGCAGTTACGCAGATGTGGGGCGGCTGGGCGCTGGGAAACTCTGTGACGGAGTGAACTGACTGCAAGATAGCTCCTCCCCCTCCTACCCCTCGCGTATCATGTAAATACGGGAGAGAGGCGGACCCACACACACACTGAGTCACGGCGATAGCGGACAGGAAGCCGCCAAGGCTCCACGGCAGGTGTCGCACGGGCCGCTCACACCGGCTTCCAAGCCGCAGTATTTATGCAAACAGCCCTTACGGCACAGTTACCTACTTCTGTACGCGATAGCATCAGACTTAGAAACCATACTGCACGCAATTGAAAGTTCACAGCGGGACAGTAAAGTGAATATTCAAGTACTGGGAAGCATACGAGTATGGTTGGAAAATAAATGAAGAGGCATGAGAAACTGCTTTCTATGCACCCTACTTCATGTAAGTTTGCACCGCGCGTGCTAGCTGCACGGTCTAAGGGCGTCTTGCCACAGTTCGCGCGGCTACCCCCTTCGAAGGTTCGAGTCCTCCTTCGGGCATCGGTGTGTTGTCCTTAGCGTAAGTTAGGTTCAAATGGTTCAAATGGCTCTGAGCACTATGCGACTTAACTTCTGAGGTCATCAGTCGCCTAGAACTTAGAACTAATTAAACCTAACTAACCTAAGGACATCACACACATCCATGCCCGAGGCAGGATTCGAACCTGCGACAGGAGCAGTCGCTCGGTTCCAGACTGTAGCGCCTAGAACCACGCGGCCACTCCGGCCGGCAGCGTAAGTTAGCTTAAGTTAGATTAAGTAGTGTGTAAGCCTAGGGACAGATGATCTCAGAAGTTTGGTCCCAAAGGAACTTACCACAACTTTCCAAATTAAAAAAAAAAAATTTATTTCCTCAGTTTGTCTGAAATTGTAATCAATTGTTTGACTGTACATGTACATCACTTCTACCGGTTTCCGTCCCGTTCGGTGCGTCTTTTTGTCTTATACAGGGTGTTACAAAAAGGTACGGCCCAACTTTCAGGAAACATTCCTCACACATAAAAAAATAAATATGTTATGTAGACATGTGTCCGGAAACGCTTACTTTCCATGTTAGAGCTCATTTTATTACTTCTCTTCAAATTACATTAATCATGGAATGGAAACACACAGCAACAGAACGTACCAGCGTGACTTCAAACACTTTGTTACAGGAAATGTTCAAAATGTCCTCCGTTAGCGAGCATACATGCATCCACCCTCCGTCGCATGCAATCCCTGATGCGCTGATGCAGCCCTGGAGAATGGCGTATTGTATCACAGCCGTCCACAATACGAGCACGAAGAGTCTCTACATTTGGTACCGGGGTTGCGTAGACAAGAGCTTTCTAATGCCCCCATAAATGAAAGTCAAGAGAGTTGAGGTCAGGAGAGCGTGGAGGCCATGGAATTGGTCCGCCTCTACCAATCCATCGGTCACCGAATCTGTTGTTGAGAAGCGTACGAACACTTCGACTGAAATGTGCAGGAGCTCCGTCGTGCATGAACCACATGTTGTGTCGTACTTGTAAAGGCACATGTTCTAGCAGCACAGGTACAGTATGAAATCATGATAACGTGCTCCATTGAGCGTAGGTGAAAGAACATGGGGCCTAATCAAGACATCACCAGCGATGCCTGCCCAAACGTTCACAGAAAATCTGTGTTGATGACGTGATTGCACAATTGCGTGCGGATTCTCGTCAGCCCACACATGTTGATTGTGAAAATTTACAATTTGATCACGTTGGAATGAAGCCACATCCGTAAAGAGAACATTTGCACTGAAATGAGGATTGACACATTGTTGGATGAACCATTCGCAGAAGTGTACCCGTGGAGGCCAATCAGCTGCTGATAGTGCTTGCACACGCTGCACATGGTACGGAAACAACTGGTTCTCCCGTAGCACTCTCCATACAGTGACGTGGTCAACGTTACCTTGTACAGCAGCAACTCCTCTGACGCTGACATTAGGGTTATCGTCAACTGCATGAAGAATTGCCTCGACCATTGCAGGTGTCCTCGTCATTCTAGGTCTTCCCCAGTCGCGAGTCATAGGCTGGAATGTTCCGTGCTCCCTAAGACGCCTATCAATTGCTTCGAACGTCTTCCTGTCGGGACACCTTCGTTCTGGAAATCTGTCTCGATACAAACGTACCGCGCCACGGCTATTGCCCCGTGCTAATCCATACATCAAATGGGCATCTGCCAACTCCGCATTTGTAAACATTGCACTGACTGCAAAACCACGTTCGTGATGAACACTAACCTGTTGATGCTACGTACTGGCTCAAAATGGTTCAAATGGCTCTGAGCACTATGGGACTTAACAACTATGGTCATCAGTCCCCTAGAACTTAGAACTACGTAAAGCTAACTAACGTAAGGACATCACACAACACCCAGCCATCACGAGGCACAGAAAATCCCTGACCGGGCCGGGAATCGAACCCGGGAACCCGGGCGTGGGAAGTGAGAACGCTACCGCACGACCACGAGATGCGGGCTGCTATGTACTGATGTGCTTGATGCTAGTACTGTAGAGCAATGAGTCGCATGTCAACACAAGCACAGAAGTCAACATTACCTTCCTTCAATTGGGCCAACTGGCGGTGAATCGAGGAAGTACAGTACATACTGACGAAACTAAAATGAGCTCTAACATGGAAATTAAGCGTTTCCGGACACATGTCCACATAACATATTTTCTTTCTTTGTGTGTGAGGAATGTTTCCTGAAAGTTTGGCCGTATCTTTTTGTAACACCCTGTATATATTTGTGGTTATATATCGTCAGTTCACAAGAACAGAGATGCGAGACGAATGCATGGCTAGCTGCGGCGATCGACTGTGTGACACTGTACGCGTTGCCGGCTAGTGTTCCTTATCCGTTGACCGTTTGCAGCTGCGGTCTTTAATGGGGAGGCAGACAAGGTTGGGTGCGAGGCGTGCATCACCACGTGGGCTCTGCCAGAGTGGGAGGGCGACCGAAGGCTGTCGGCGCGTGGGGGCCCGCGAGCAGCGTAAACAACGCCCGCCGCGTCGCCGTGAGACAGCGGGTAGCACTTCGCCTTCTCGTCACCTCGCACCAACAAGCGTGTAACTAACGAGCCCTCTTCCACACACGGTGTGAAGCGGTACTGTGTGCAGAGGACACCAAGTGGAACGCGATAAAGCTCTCTCTTCGGGATAAAACGTCTACGTCTACATACATATTCTGCAGTCCACCAGACGGTGCCTTGTGCAGGGTGCTTGTACCACTAGTAGTTAGGAGGCGTGTTTTTTAAGTAAGTACCGTTTTGAAATTTAAAAAAGACGTGCTAAGATATCTCAATAATTTTATTTTCACATGAAAGCCTGTACCTTAATCTACTTTTCTACATAATTTCCGTCAATATTGAGGCACTTGTCATAACGTTGTACCAGTTTTTTGATACCCTCCTCATAGAAGTCTGCCGCCTGACTTGTTAACCACTGCATCAACACTGTTTTGAGTTCGTCATCGTCTTGAAGACGCTGACCGCTCAGGTGTTTCTTCAAGTGCAGGAACAGATTGTAATCACTGGGCGCAAGATCGGGGCTCTACGGAGGATGATCTAGAGTTTCCCATGGAATAGATGTAATGAGATCTTTGGTCTGATTCGCCACATATGAACGGGCATTGTCTTGCAGCAAAACGATGCCCTTGCTCAACTTGCCACGTCTTTTGTTCTGTATTGAACGGTGCAGATTGTGCAGTGTCTTACAGTAAGCTGCTGCATTGATTGTCTCATTACGAGGCAGAAATTCCACAAGCAATACTCCTTTTCTGTCCCAAAAAACTATGCACATGATTTTCCGGGCAGAAATTGTTTGCTTAATCTTCACTTTTCTGTGTGAATGTGAATGCCGCCATTCCATGGACTGTTGCTTTGATTCTGGGGTGACGTAGGCCACCCATGTTTCATCGCCCGTAACAATTTGGCTTAAGAAATCATCACCATCGTTGTGGTACCGCTCAAGGAAATCAGTGCACTGTCTAAACGTTTGGTTTTGTGCACATGCGTCAACATTTTCGGTACCCAACGTGCGCACAATTTTCGGTAATTCAAGTGCTTGGTCACAATGCCATACAAAACACTACGAGAAATATTAGGAAAGTCATCCTGCAAGGAGGAAATCGTAAAGCGTCTGTTTTCTCTCACCTTATTGTCCACTTCCTGCGCCAAACTTTCATTAACGACCGAAGGACGTCCACTCCGTTGTTCATCATGCACATTTGTGCGGCGCTGCGCCGGTTTAGCCGAGCGGTCTGGAGCCCTGCAGTCATGGACTGTGCGGCTGATCCCCGCGGAGGTTCGAGTCCTCCCTTGGGCATGGGTGTGTGTGTTTTTCCTTAGGATAATTTAGGTTAAGTAGTGTGTAAGCTTAGGGACTGATGACCTTAGCAGTTAAGTCCCATAAGATTCCACACACATTTGAACATTTTTAACATTTGTGCGGCAATCTTTAAATGCTCTCACCCACTTTCTTACCATTCCATCACTTATAATGTTTTCTCCGTAAACTGCACAGACCTCACAATGAATATCGATCGCTTTTAGGCCTTTAGCACTAAGAAATATTATAACAGCCCGTACTTCACAGTCGGCGGGACTCACGATTATCGGAGGCATGTTAAACACTCAGTACACAACGTAAACAAGGAAGAATCAGACTGTAATGGCGTCAGTGCGTAGATTGCGGTACAGGCTTTCATGTAAAAATAAAATTATTGAGTTACCTTAGCACGTCTTTTTTTAATTTCAAAACGGTACTTACTTAAACAACACGCCTCGTATTTCCTTTACTGTTCTCCTCGCGAGGCAAAATTGGCTGTCTACACACCTCCGTACCAGCCGTAATTTCTCTTGTCCTCGCGGTCCTTGCACGAAATGTACGATGGCGGCAGTAGTATCGTACGTCAGACCGCCGCAAATGCCGTTTCTCTAAATTTTCTGAATTGTGTTTCTAAAAAAGAACGTTGTCTTCCCTCCAGGGTGTCCCATTTTAGTTCACAAAGCATTTTCGTAACATTTGTGTATTTACCCAACCTGCCGATAATAAATCTAGCATCACGCCTCTGAATTGATTTGGTGTCTTCCTGGAGCTGTATTCAGGAACGGGTTGCACTAGTGTTCTATACACGATCATATTTATAGATGAGCCACTCTTTCCTAGAACTGTCGCAATAAACGGAAATCGACCATTCGCCTTACCTACTACCGATCTTATGCGTTCGTTTCATTTCATTTCGGTTTACAACGTTACGCCTACATGTTTAATCGACATGATTGTGTCAAGCAGCGTACCACTAATACTATATTCGAACAATACTCGATTCTTTTTTCTGCTCATCCGCATCAACTAACATTCTTCTACATTTAGAACAAGCTGCCCGTCGTGGCACCAAATAGTATTCTCCTACACGCGCTCAACGACGACACTTTCCGGTAACTACAGCAGAGTCAACAAACAGTCGTGGATTGTTACTGACCCTAGCCGGCAGATCATTTATGTATATGCAGAATACGAGGGCGTTGTCAATGCCTACATCTGCGTGTATAGTCTGCAAATCACATTTAAATGCCTGGCAGAAGGTTCATCGAACTACCTTCACAATTCTCATTATTCCAATCTCTCAAAGCGCACGGAAAGAACGAACACCTATATCTTTCCATACGAGTTCAGATTTCCCTTATTTTGTCATGGTGGTCGTTTCTGCCTTTGTAGGTCGGCGTCAAAAATATATTTTCGCATTCGGAGGAGAAAGTTGGTGATTGAAATTTCGTGATAAGATTCCGCAGCAACGAAAAACGCCTTTGTTTTATGTCCACCTCAAATCCTATACCATTTCAGTGACACTCTCTCCCCTATTTCGTGATAATACAAAACGTGCAGCCCTTCTTTGAAATTTTAAATGTACCCCGACAATCCTATCTGACCGCACAGCAGTGTTCTAAAAGAGGGAGGACAAGTGTAGTGTAGGCAGTCTCCTTACTAGAGCTCTTAAATTTTCTAAGTGTCCTGCCAATAAAACGCAGTCTTTGCTCAGCCTTCCCCCCACAAAATTGTATGTGTTCCTATCAATTTAAGTTGTTCGTAATTGTAATTCCTAGGTATTTAGTTGAATTTACGGCCTTTATTTTTGACTGATTTATCGTGTAACCAAAGTTTAACGGATTCATTTTAGCACTCATGTGGATCACCTCACACTTTTCGTTATTTACGGTCAATTGCCAATTTTCGCACCATATAGGTATCATTTCTAAATTGTTTTGTAATTTGTTTTGATCTTCTGATGACTTTATTAGTCCACAAATGACAGCGTCATCTGCGAACAATCTAAGGCGGCTGCTCAGATTGTCTCCCAAATCGTTTGTATAGATAAAGAACAGTAAAGGGCCTGTAACACGACCTTGGGGAACGCCAGAAATCACTTCTATTTTACTCGATGACTTTCCGTGAGCCATCCGCTGTGGCCGAGCCTTTCTAGGTGCATCAGTCCGGAACGGCGCTGCTGCTACGGTCGCAGGTTCGAATCCTGCCTTGGGCATGGATGTGTGTGATGTCCTTAGGATAGTTAGGTTTAAGTAGTTCTGATGACCTCAGATATTAAGTCCCATAGTGTTTAGAGCCATTTCAACCATTTAAACTCTGACACGAAATCATGAATCCAGTCACATAACTGAGACGATATTGCATAAGCACGCAATTACACTCCAAGCCTCTTGTGTGGTACAGTGTCAAAAGCCTTCCGGAAATCCACATATACGGAATCAACCAGAAATCCTGTGTCAATAGCACTCAATACTACATGCGAATAAAGAGCTAGTTGTGCTTCACAAGAACGATGTTTACTAAATCCATGTTGACTGTGTGTCAATAGACCGTTTCTTCGAGGTAACTCATAATGTTCGAACACAATTTATGTTCCAAAATCCTGCTGCATATAGACGTTAATGATATGGGCCTGTAATTTAATGGATTACTCCTACTACCTTTCTTGAATATTGGTGTGACCTGTGCAACTTTCCAGTCTTTGGGTACGGATCTTTCGTCGAGCGAACGGTTGTATATGATTGTTAAGTATGGAGCTATTGCATCAGCATACTCTGAGAGGAACCAAACTGGTACACAGTCTGGACCAGAAGACTTGCTTTTTATTGCTTCACTATTTCAAGGATATTTACTTCTACGTTACTCATGTTCTTGATTCTAATTCTGGAATTTTTACTTCGTCTTATTTTGTGAAGGCATTTCGGAAGGCTGTGTTTAGTAACTCTGCTTAGACAGCACTGTCTTCGATAGTATCTCCATTGCTATCTCGCAGAGAAGGCATTGATTGTGTCTTGCCGGTAGTATACTTCACATACGACCAGAATCTCTTCAGATTTTCTACCAGGTTTAGAGAAGAAATTTCGTTGTGAAAACTATTATAAGCATTTCGCATTGAAGTCTGCGCAAAATTTCGAGATTCTGTAAAACATCGCCAATCTTGGGAATTTTGCGTCTGTTTAAATTTGGCACGTTTCTTTCGTTGTTTCTGCAACAGTGTTCTGACCCGTTTTGTGTACCAATGAGGATCAGCTCCATCATTTGTAAATTTATTTGGTATAAATTTGGTATAAAATGGTGAAAAGCAATGTCTTCGAGTTTTTTATGTGAAAATTCTTAAAGCTTTTTAGGCAAAATAAACAAATTTTATCAACATTTTACATCTTTATTCTACATCTCTACATATTTCCATCCCTTTACCACTAGGAGGCTCCGAATTGTAGCGTCTAACATGCCGGTGTGTAACGTAACTATATCGGAGAATGAGAAACAGTGTGCTGTAATCGAGTTTCGCATTCCAAGAGTTCGTCCACGCATGGAGAGTCCTCTCATTCTGCATAATATTGCCAGACCACGCACGAGCGCTGCGACATTTGTAACAATCCGATCTCTGTGGTTCAGTGTCGTCAATCATCCACCATACAGTCCCGACTTGGCCCCATCCGGATTTCACTTGTTTCCATAACTTAAAGCACACCTCCGAGGCTCCCACTTTGATACTGATGAAGCGCTGTAAACAGAGGAGAGGTTGTGTTAGATTCATCTAGATTTTTCTGTGGTCATCGCAACATGGGATTTACTCTGATAAATCCAGTCAAATGAGTTTTGTTTATTATAGGAAGCCGTTTGATTTAATTCTTTGATTAATCGGTTCCTACCTAAAAATTGAACATTCAGAAAACTTGTTAATCGTAAGCACTTATAATCGTCACCTTTAACGCTACTCATGGCCCGTTATCTTTCTGGAGAATCAGAAATACTCCCCAACACCTTTCTTTTTCTTGTAATTGTATCTGCACAGGAGTGGAATGTAAATTTTCATTCTCCGACATTTCTGATGCCTTGAGAATTTACTTCAAGGACAATATCGGTAACAGTAACACATAAGTTCAAAAAAATGGCTCTGAACACTATGGGACTTAACTTCTGAGGTCATCAGTCCCCTAGAACTTAGAACTACTTAAACCTAACTAACCTAAGGACATCACACACATCCATGCCCAAGGCAGGATTCGAACCTGCGACCGAGTAACACATAAGTATTTCTGCTCATCTTACCGAGAGAACTTTATCAGGCTGCTTTGGCTGCACAATATGGCGCAGCTTTATATCGGTCTTTGCATTATTACTAAACGATATAACAGTTCTAGCTTAGTTTACAATGTGCGATTGTGGCAAGTATTGTTGGAAACCCGGTGACATGAAGCTACAGCATCATAAGATAAACGTAAAACGAGAAAAAAAACTCTAAGAAGAAAACTGATCTTTATTTTCTCAGTATCAAGTGAACGTTTGTCGTTCTTCTCAAGTAACGGTACATCAAAACTTAAGCACAGATTTTCGAGCACGTAGGTCCTTTTCACAGAAAAAATCTTGGCGCATTACAGTACTTTCATTCCTCTATAAGATGGCATTATGAACTTAATTTTAAATTTTATGGACCTTAATCGTCATTCTCGTGTACGCTTTCTATATACTGTATACATAATACTTCATATTATTCACACTTACGCTCTTGACTATCTGACAAGTACAGTGTACCGAATTTGAATAAATAAATAAAAGTAGTGACTTCATGGCATCCCAGTATTGTTATTTGTATATCACAAACCTTGTCTAAATTAAAAAGTAAAATAAAGCAGATTATTCCTGAAAACCAGACACAGAGAGGTCATGGCAAGAAATATTCTGGGAAATGAAGCACATAGGCTTATGTTAAAAAGAAACAAAAGTTTAATGTGAAAACCAAGTGTGAAACTACATGCTATTAATTAAATCTTTATTAAAATATATGTGAAACACCCCTTTAAGAAGCATGTACATGTTACAGAGTTTAAGCTATTACTACTAAAAAAATGGGTAAATACTTGTTGAAGCAAAATATCCATTTTGCAGGTCTACACTATTGAGACCATTTCTTTATCACGGTGCTGTCTTTTGCGTAAACTGATATAGGAGGCACTAGTTTAAGTCCTCATTAATACCATCAGAACTGCCTACTAGCGATATTTATTGAACTCCAAATTGCTGGAACGTGCTTTCAAAAATGAATTTATCATTTTTGCTGTTTTTGGCCACACATTGAATTACACGTCATAGTTAATATTTCAGAATAATAAATTGTTTAAACTACAGTGACAGTGACACATTGGCACTCTAATAGTTTCGTGCAGTTCCTTCATTCTACATTTCAAGACTCTTTCACTTTGTTGACATTCACAAAGCATGATACCATATTTGCTTTCTTCTTCCTTCATTGCACTTATTTATGGGCTGCCAAAGGAAACGTAGGTAAGTTATTTGCAAATGTGAATGTTAAAGATGTTGTGCATATTATTTGGAAGTTTAAAATGTTACGAGTAAGATAGTGCTAGTAAGCAAAGTCGCAGTTCTAGCTTAATCAGCTGCCCATGCAAATGCATTAAAAGAGGATTTAAAGGGATTACGAACGCATACTTCTCTTCTTGGTTATTTGAAATGTATAAACAAAAAGAAAGTTACGTTTACAAGAAACTTGCGTCGTATTTTGGATCGAATAAGCATTTAAGGCGAGAAAAACGTTTGAAAATGCCTTCCTGCCACAATGTTACACGAATATTTACTGTTTAAAACAACTGTCTCGTACACACGACAGAAATTACAAACAAAAAGCAGTCGTAAACAATCTCCATGTAAACAATTGACTGCTAATGTTTTGGGGCACCTAACACGGCGGCGCCGACTTCATAACAACGTACAGCGTTAAGTCTGTAACGCCATCTCTCTGTATTTTTACCTCGATGTGGAATCCATGAAAAATGGGACACCTCTGACTGTATGCAGACTCTCTGGCAAGCCATACTATTGTAATATCTTTGTTCTATATTTTTATTTCAAACAAGAAAACAGTGCTGAGTGTTGGCTTGCGTATGTATGAATTTCTGCACAACGAAGGAGGCACAGTATTTGTAACTATACAGACAAAAAACATTAGGATTAAAAAAATCTCAATATTTATCAATTTTTGCAGCAAAACCACAAAAAGATGGCTGCATGGCAAGAAAGGAGAAACAACGCACACGTAAACGTCACATAAAATACGAATGTAAATACCTGCACTTTATAATGAGAATAAATTGTCGTAACGCGTCGTGTTAAGCATGAAAAAAGGGTAACTTACGCAGTGACCTGTTATTTAAAACACGGAACAGTAGTTATGTGATTCACTGACACATGTTGCACACGACTCCATGTCCTTTAGTTGAATGAAGACAAGGGCGACAGGAAATTCATCCGACCAAAAAATAAGGTAAATTTGCCAAATAATGGAAACAGCGGACGCTATACGACGAAACAAAAGCGAGGTAAGAGAGATAGAGAGAGAGCAGTGTCTCTTTCGTGGCTGTGAAAAGTATTATATCATTGAAAACAGCAATTTAGCTGCATATTAAAGGCCACAGTTAATGTTCTTCGATACATTTCGTTTCTGGGGACGAAGTAGGATTGAAGTGCGTGTTATATTCACCTAGAGTGAATGGGTGCGGATCTTTATTTAATCAAGCAAATGTGCCTTATGATAAAGCGTAGTAGCTTCGAATGTTGATCACACACATTATTTTCACATTAATAAAATCAGCTGGAGGAAAAGTTATTATTTTTATCTATTACGAACAGCTGAATTTTCCATGGCCTCTACCAACGTGGACGATATTTGTACAAATCTATAGGTGTCATAGGGTTGGTGTTCAGTCATTTGTGTGTCCCAGGCTATTATCTATCGCATATATCTTCTTACATCTCTGTTGTGGACGTTTTTACTTGAAAATTTTCAAGTTGTTATTCGTGAATTTGTCGCCGATGTACGTGCACATGTGGACAGTGCAATACCGACAGTAGTTTTGGTCATGCTTGAACGTTAGAATTGTAGTGTCTGCAGCAGACGTAGCGTTCACATAGACTGACTCGAACAGAGATCGGACTGGGGAGAAATACCGATCTGTGTTCTACCAGCGCGGACGTGATCGAGTGCGGGTGTACAGAACTACTGGCTGCCGCAGTATTCCCCAACCACGAAGTTGGCTAGAATAAACTCAATGTACAGGACCTGTTTGTCAGACTGTACATCAGAAAATTCTAAAAGTAAAATATTTATTTTCTGCGACTGCATCCGAGTATACGCCTATCGATAGGTTTTTACGGTTGGTATTAGCTGGATTCACGAGCTGTGTTCATCACCGCTTGGGACTAGTTAGCTATCAGAATCAATCATGCACCATCCATCCACCGAGATATGAATTATCATTCAACGTTTCCAAGGTAACACATTTGTCATAAACTGCTATAACCGCAGTGGTGGTTGCCTCCCTATGGGATCCGTGATGTTACCGGGTCATTAGGTCAACTTGGCATGACGCTACTGCAAAGTCCTGCCGTCTCAGATGACACCCATCCTTTAGACGAGGAGAAGCTCGCGTCATCCCAAAAAAAAGGCCGCAGATCCAGGAAGTACTTAATGGGACGAACAGCAACACATCCGTACCCAAAGACTGAGAAGCTGCACAAGTCACACCAATACCCAAGAAGAGAATAGGAGCAATTCGTTGAATTATACACCGATATCACTAACGTCGATTTTTAGAAGGATTTTGAAAAACATGCTGCTCGCGAACATCATTAATTACCTCGAAGAAAACGATTTATTGACAAATAGCCAACACGGATTCAGAAAATATTGTTCTTGTGAAACACAAATAACTCTTTATTCTCGCGAAGTTATGAGAGCTATCGACAGGAGTCGTCAAATTGATTCCGTATTTTCAGATTTCCAAAAGGCGTGCCTATGGAGTATCCTCTCATTTGTGTGACTAGATTCGTGATTTCCTGTTAGAAAGGTCACAGGTAGTAATACGAGTAACTGACGGGAAGTCATCGAGTAAAACAGAAGTAACATCTGACGCTCCCCAAGGAAGCGTTGTAGGTCCTCTGTTGTTCCTCATTGCATAAACGATTACGGAGACAATCTGTGCAACCCTCTTAGATTTTTTGCAGATGATATTTATTTGCCTCCTTGTAAAGTCATCAAATGATCAAAAAGAATTCCCAGCGACAGCATATTCACAAGACAGTCACAGGAACTATACCAAAGCGACAATCAATATTGCGAAACGAAAAACCAAAGGCTGTGGCCGAGCGGTTCTAGGCACTTCAGTCCGGAACCGCGCTTCTGCTACGGTCGCAGGTCCAAATCTTGCCTCGGGCATGGTTGTGTGTGATGTCCTTAGGTTAGTTAGGTTTAAGTAGTTCTAATTCTAGGGGAATTATGACCTCAGATGTTAAGTCCCATAGTGCTTGGAGCCATTTTAACCATTTGAAATAAAACAAAATTAGTTGGCATTTTAAAACTTTAAGATTCCTATTATGCTTAGGACTTAAACCTACCCATTTGTAACATTATTACGCCCTGTTTTTTTTTCCCCTAGTCACTGGATGTCGCCCGAGTAACAAATCCATCTCCATCGCTCCATCGGCGACAAATCAGTTAGGTTACTTCAGTCTGAAGTCAGTGGGACGGAAGCATAGAGATTATGCTTAAAGACAGCACTTTACTTTCTACAGAACAGCAAAGGAACAACGTTCCTTGAGGGGCCCACTTACAGAATGTCGCTGCAACTGCACGCTGCTGCACGCCTACACAGGTACACCGTCGCTGCGTCATAGAGGGACCTACTAATTGGCTTCCTGTAGGCAGGCGGGTTTCACAACGTCCGCTCCTGGGGGCATGTCAACCAGCAGCAGGAAGCCGCGAGGCAAACGGCGCTTGGCGCTGTGACTTAGGCTCAATTTCCTTGCCGCGTCTTTGTTTCAAGTGCACGTATGCGCGCGACTACACACACACACACACACACACACACACACGCGCGCTAACACAGTTGTCTCGCTTCTTAAGCGATGAGTAACTCGCTGTTAAAAAAGATGTAGCAAGGAGAAGACATTGTGCACAAACAACGAAATTATACATGGTCACCTTTGGTTCAAAGTTGTTTGGAACGGCATTTAAACACCATTCTCCACTACGCACTTCCAGATACAAACGGGAGACCGCCAAACAGACATTCAGTAATACACTACTGGCCATTAAAATTGCTACACGAAGAAGAAAGGCAGATGATAAACGGATATTCATTGTACAAATGTATTATACTAGAACTAATACGCCTGGGCATTGAGTCAAACAGAGCTTGGATGGCGTGTACAGGTACAGCTGCCCATGCACCTTCAACACGATACCACAGTTCATCAAGAGTAGTAACTGACGTATTGTGACGAGCCAGTTGCTCGGCCACCATTGACCAGACGTTTTCAGTTGGTGAGAGATCTGGAGAATGTGCTAGCCAGGGTAGCAGTCGAACATTTTCTGTATCCAGAAAGCCCCGTACAAAACCTGCAACATGCGGTCGTGCATTATCCTGCTGAAATGTAGGGTTAAGCATGGATCCAATGGAGGGTAGAACCACGGGTCGTAACACATCTGGAATGTAACGTCCACTGTTCAAAGTGTCGTCAATGCGAACAAGAGGTGAACGAGACGTGTAACCGATGGCACCCCACACCATCACGCCGGGTGATACGCCAGTGGCGATGACGAATACACGCTTCCAATGTGCGTTCACCGCGATGTCGCCAAACACGGATGCGACCATCATGATGCTGTAAACAGAACCTGGATTCATCCGGAAAAATGACGTTTTACCATTCACGCACCCGGGTTCGTCGTTTACACCATCGCAGGCGCTCCTGTCTGTGATGCAGCATCAAGTATAACCGGAGCCACGGTCACCGAACTGACAGTCCATTCTGCTGCAAACTACGTCGAACTGTTCGTGCAGATGGTTGTTGTCTTGCAAACGTCCCCATCTGTTGACTCATGGATCGAGACGTGGCTGCACGATCCGCTACAGCCATGCGAATAAGATGCCTGTCATCTCGACTGCTAGTGATACGAGGCCGTTGGGATCCGTATTGCCCTCCTGAACCCACCGATTCCATATTCTGCTAACAGTCATTGGATCTCGACCAAAGCGAGCAGCCATGTCGCGATACGATGAACCGCAATCGCGATAGGCTACAATCCGACCTTTACGAAAGTCGGAAACGTTGTGGTTCGCATTTCTCCTCCTTACACGAGGCATCACAACAACTTTTCACCAGGCAACGCCGGTCGACTGCCATTTGTGTATGAGAAAACGGTTGGAAACTTTCCTCATGTCAGCACGTCAGCACGTTGTAGGTGTCGCCACCGGCGCCAACCTTGTGTGAATGCTTTGAAAAGCTGATCATTTGCATACCACAGCATCTTCTTCCTGTCAGTTAAATTTCGCGTCTGTAGCACGTCATCTTCATGGTGTAGCAATTTTAATGGCCAGTAGTGTATTATAATTGGTCCCCCGATTTTAGTTTCCGATTCAGCCAAAAACCGAGGCACCTCACTTTCGCACAGAAACGTATTTGGCGTGTGTGTAGTGTTGTTTGTCTGCAGTGTTGGTGTTTGTGCAGTTGTTTTGATTTGCGAGTGAACATTTTGCTAGGATAGAAGTGTCACCCACGTGCGTGACTACTATCGTGTTTTATGTAGTTGGAAAGTTGCTAATGTAGAGATTAAACAAGAATGGCCCCAGCATGGTACTTTGAGGTCCTGCTGCTTCTATGCCGTGTCGTGGTGACTGTTTCCACTGAACGTCAGTGTTGAAGCATCTGTCGGAGAGGTATGGGTGTATGAGGCATACTAGTCCGTCGGGGAAACCAGCGTCGTTGCGTCTGCGATTGAGGCGCTTTTGCTATAGACCTATTTTAAAAAATCAGTTGATATCCGTTTGACCTATGGCAACGCCATCTAGCGAGCCAACCATAGCGCCATCTGGTTTCCCCCTTCAAGCTAGACAAGTTTCGTTCTTTGTAGTTTTTTCGTTTGACGCTTATTTCGTGAGATATTTGGGCCGGTCACGATCAGTGGACCACCCTGTATGTGCGACGCACGTACGGCATCCCCTTGACACACATTTTTAAATGGTTCCCTCGTGGAGAGTGGAGACGATTGATTGTCTGGATGTGTGGGACAGTGCTGTGCGTGAGAGAGTTCCGGTGGTGGGGGAGGGGTGGGGAGAATGCGACGGAAGCCTCCGGAGGCGGCAGGAAGCCGGCCGGGCCGGGAGCTTGCCTCGTGCGCGTAGAACAAGCCGCCAGCCGGTAGCCAGTAGGCTGCCGTCAGCCGTCCGGTGCACACCGCACAGTGGAGTGACAGCCGCGGCGACACGCACTACACGCGCAGACGGAGCAGACGCTGCAGCAAGCGCGCCGCACACACACCGGAAAGTGGACGCTCCCATGCGACAGCTGCCTGCATAGTGCCGAGCTGGCTGCCGCCTGCGATACGGGACTCCCTCTGCAGCGTCCGCGAGGTACGCTCCGTAACTATCTCGTCCTAAGAAGAGCTGCGGGTTTCTTTATAGCTCCGTTTGCTAAGCGCGAAAGCGTCATCGAGGTATTCGGCCAAGTCTTGTGGCAGGTGCTACAGGAGTGGCACTGTGCATCGCAGTTAGGTTTACTGACAAAATTACGAGAGCATATCTTCTTGCAAGACTCAACCAATTTTTAGACAACGTAGTTGTATGGAGATAAACAGCGATTAATTTACCTACAATCAATTATTCAAATTCTTCCAGTCCATATGTGGCATAACAGCAAATCAGTGCTTAACAGTATTGGTTAAAAACAGTCTTGGATGCAATTTTAGTTTTTTTATTTTTCAACGACGCGTTTCGCCTTATTTAGGCATCTTCAGGTTATCTTTTCTAGATGGACGCGAGAGGCACTAAGATCTGCATAACGCGTTCCCGTTCACAGGAGTGAGTGTTACTCTCGCGTCCATCTAGAAAAGATAACCTGAAGACGCCTAAATAAGGCGAAACGCGTCGTTGAAAAATAAAAAAAAATAAAATTGCAACCAAGACTGTTTTTAACCAATACAATTATTCAAGTGACAGTCACAATCGCATTATTTATTTTCCGCCGGCCGGTTTCAACCCGCGATGGGGTCATCTTCAAGGCAATTTACACCATTTGGTCGCTCGCTCGAGTCATAACTATGCATAGTTACCAACCGTGCACAGGCAGGGTGACGACTCCAGCGAGCGACCAAATGGTGTACATTGCCCTGAAGATGACCCCATCGCGGGTTGAAACCGGTTGGCGGCAAAA
The DNA here is from genome assembly GCF_021461385.2 of Schistocerca piceifrons. Taxonomy (NCBI): domain Eukaryota; kingdom Metazoa; phylum Arthropoda; class Insecta; order Orthoptera; family Acrididae; genus Schistocerca; species Schistocerca piceifrons. The sequence continues at coordinate 282,302,054 of NC_060140.1, read as the reverse complement.
TAAATAATGCGATTGTGACTGTCATTTGAATAATTGACTCAACCAATTTCTTTCATCCTCCCAGATACAGGGTTTCCATAAAGATCCAGCAATAATTTCAAAAAAGGCAACGGCCTTGCCTCAGTGGATACACCGGTTCCAGTGAGATCACCGAAGCGCTGTCGGGCGTGGCCGTCACTTGGATGGGTGACCATGCAGGGCGCCATGCGCTGTTGCCCTTTTGCGGGGTGCACTCACCCTCGTGATGCCAATTGAGGAGCTACTCGACCGAATAGTAGCGGCTTCGGTCAAGAATACCATCTTACGACCGAGAGAGCGGTGTGCTGACCCCACGCCCCTCCTGTCCACATCTTCCACCGAGGATGACACGGCGGTCGGATGGTCCCGGTAGGCCATTCGTATCCTGAAGACGAAGTGCTTAAAATTAAAAAAAAAAAAAACATCACTTGGAAACTACAGGATGGCGCAAGAAAACCGCTTCACGAGTACTAGACTGCTCATTGTCTCCCGCCAGTTGTCATCTATTGTTTAGAGGCTGTTGCAACTACGTTTTGTATTGTCAGCACGAAAGCCGTTGCGAGTGCGATTCCCTTACAACGTGTGAAGTAAATACCTTTGTGAGATGTATCTTCTCCGGCCGCGGTGGCCGAGCGGGTCTAGTCGCTTCAGTCCGGAACCGCGACTGCTACGGTCGCAGGTTCGAATCCTGCCCCGGGCATGGATGTGTGTGATGTCCTTAGGTTAGTTAGTGTTAAGTAGTTCTAAGTTCTAGGGGACTGATGACCTCAGATGTTATGTCCCATAGTGCTCAGAGTCATTTGAACCATTTGATGTATCCTCTTGATGAAAGAATCGGAGGCATATGTGTCTACCGGTTCATTTAAGGAAACGCGGGACATCTTTGCAAACAAGTTTCCTGGTGTTTCCATACCAGCAAAGAGCAGTATGCAAAATTTGATGACGAAGTGGCATACTACAGGGACGGTAGCAAAATAAAATAAAATAAAAAATCGAGCCCCGTTCGTTCGTGCACCTGCTGTGATCGCGGATATTCGAGCAATAATGATCCAAAAAAATCGAGACATAATTGTCACAACAAGTGTACGTTTCGCACAGGTCTCGTCAACGCGTTTCACACCTATACGGATGAAACACTACAAAATGGCACGTGTCAATGAAGGAGGTAGATAAGGCAAAACGTGTGAATTACTGTACGTGGTTGTGTCAAACAACTGAGAATGGAATGATGAATGCGCTGCTGTATTCCATGCGCAGCGAAGACTGGTTCCATCTGACATATCATGTATACCCCCAGCTTACCATATACTGGTAGCAAACAATCCCTGTACGATTAATGAGGAACTTCTTCACGGTGAAAAAAATCGGAGTATGGTGTGCAGTGTCAGCAAGTCGGATTGTAGGGCCCACATTTTTTGAAACAATAGTAAACACCGCTGTGTATATGCGAACCTTTGAGGAATTTTACGCACAGTTGACCCTCATGAAACGTACATATGCTGTAGTTCAACAGGATGGGACGACCTGTGACATTTCACGCGAGTCAATCTCACTAATTCGTGAAAGATTCACAGAAGAAAGGGCTGTCAGCAAAGGATTGTGGCCTCCGCGATCGCGTTACCTAACCACTTGTGACTTTCATCAGTGGCCAGTCTAAAGGTAAAGTTTACGCCAGTAACCCATTTACGTTAGAAGGCTTGAAATTTTGAGAATTGATGCGGCAAAGTGTTAGTGTGCGCGCAGAACTGTGTTGAAGCAGAGGGAGGCCATTTCCAACACCAGTTTAATGTAAAACACGAGATCGGTTCAGTAAATATAGACCTTTGCAATAGCTTATTTTTTATTATTTCATTATTACATGTTTATGTTCAAGTGGATGTGAAATCTTATGAGACTTAACTGCTAAGGTCATTAGTCCCTAAGCTTACACACTACTTAACCTAAATTATCCTAAGGACGATGGAGGGAGGACTCGAACCTCTGCCAGGACCAGCCGCACGGTCCATGACTGCAGCGCCTGAGACCTCTCGGCTAATCCCGCGCGGTTATTACATGTTTATCTATTTGTTGTTGCACCTGCTCATGGCGGGCAACAATTCGTGCGTAGCTGACGAGCCGTCTGAACTCGGGGAACGATTATCGTGCACCACCCTGTATTTGAGACTGAACATCGTGGTTTGTTGTAAAAGCTTAATCAGTTCCCAAAGTTTTTTTGCTGTTACTCCAGATTTCAATGTATACCCCACTCGTCGCTTGTAGAACACCGAGACGAGATTCTAGTTCTGCCCATGTACGGGCCAGCAATGCACCATCATTAATTCTTACTGCATCACTGATTCGTGCACGGAGGGTCGCGATGTCTTTGATCGGTGTTGTACACACGCGGACCTTGACATAACCCTCCACAAAAAGGAGAGTAAAGGCGTGCCATCGGGAGTGCGCGGAGGCAGTGCGATGGGAGCACCACGACTCATCCGCCTCCAGTGAGATGTTCGTTCCGTGCATCCTGCATGTTTAAACTCCAATTTGGGGATGAACAATCATACTGGAAAATTATTGGCGGCTGCAGGTCTTCGATCTCTGATGTTAGGAACTGTTCGAACATCTCCGAGTAAACATTTCTCGTTAGTGTTTCCTCTGCGAAGAAAAATAAGCCTATCAACTTATCATGGTTCAAATGGCTCTAAGCACTATGGGACTTAACGTCTGAGGCCATCAGTCCAAAAAATGGTTCAAATGGCTCTCAGCACTATGGGACTTCACTGCTGAGGTCATCAGCCCCCTAGAACTTAGAACTACTTAAACCTAACTAACCTAAGGACATCGCACACGTCCATGCCCGAGGCAGGATTCGAACCTGCGACCGTAGCGGTCGTGCGGTTCCAGACTGAAGCGCCTAGAACCGCTCGGCCACTTCTGTCGGCGTCATCAGTCCCCTAGATGGTTCAAATGGCTCTGAGCTCTATGGGACTTAACATCTGAGGTCATCAATCTCCTAGAACTTAGAACTACTTAAACCTAACTAACCTAAGGACATCACACACACCCATGCCCGAGGCAAGATCCGAACCTGCGACCGTAGCAGCAGCGTGGTTTCGGACTGAAGCGCTTTGGCCACAGCGGCCGGCTCAACTTATCATGCATTAAAGTACAGCTACCGTTGAATTTCGAGTTGTCGCAGAAGTATTCGTGTATGTTGTGTCTCTTGTGTGGGTTTTCGGTGCCCCAAATCCTAATGTTGTGGGGATTCACACGTCCAGAAGTGCAGAAGGTTCCCCATCTGAAAACAGGTATTTTTTCAGAGTAGTCCTTGTCGTTGTCTAAGGAGCTCAGTGTGGAACATGCAAATGCATAACGCAGAGGACGATCGTTTGGCTGCAGTGCGTGGACCATTTGCACTTTCTACGCAAAAAGTCGTAGCCGCTTATGTAACACTTTGTGGACAGTTGATCTTGCTTCCTGCAGTTCGCGTGATGCACGATTTAATTGACTTCTGGGGGCAGCGTTGAAATGCAGCTTGTTATGTCAACGCGTGTTTGAGAAACAAACAGACGTCCACTTCGAGGAAGCACTTTGACACTGCCTGTCTCTTTACACTTTTCGAACCACCTCTTTATGTTTTCGCCGGCAGTACCTTCCCGTAACGGCGTCCATAATTCTGCAGTGCTGCAGTCACAAATTTTGATTCTTCATACCAGACGGCGCACTGCGCCTTCTCCTGGGCAGGCGCCATTTCGATGCACTCTAACTCAAATCCTTAAAAAAGAAAACAAGACTTAGAGAGCTGCTAAACATTTTACAACAAACCACGATTCTCTATCTCTAATATTTTTCAAGTTCTGCTTTTTTGAAATGATAGCGAGACTCTATGGGTACCCCATGTATCTGCATGTTTCCGTGTTTCCTTAAATCGCTTAACGCAAATGCCGGACTCTTCGAAAAGGGTACGGCTGATTTCTTTTCTCATCCTTTCCTCCGTCTCTAATGATCTAGCAGTCGACTGAACGTTGAACACTTACGTTCCTTCCTTCAATAATCGCTCTTCCCGCGCATCATTCACAGAGAAAAGAGGGCGAGGGGGGGGGGGGGGGGAAGAGGGGAGAGTGATAATACTGCGCAAACAACCCACTACACACCATAAGAAAGCTTGCGGAATGTAGTGGGCAGCCCGCTACATATTTTCTGATAGATCCTGCGCTAACGCTGCACAGATAATCGCTCCTACAGATATCCGGTTCGTCTCTCGATCGTTTCCTTGTATTTCCGTTAGTTTCTATGCGTGGTTGTTTTTGCACCCATAAATACAGAGGTGGTGCTCTAGACGGCAACAGTTTATAAAAGAAGAACTTGCGCAGTGAAAAAGTTAGCCAGTGGTGCTTGTGTAATGACGAAAAATACTAGCATACATGCGAATATAATACTATAGCTGGTGGAGAACTTACACAGTGAAAAAGAGAGACAATGGGGCTTATATACTAACGAAAAATACTAGTATACGTGTAAATATAGTATTATAGCTGGTGGTTTCAAACCTTCACGTGTTATATCACCTCACGTAAGCCGGCCAGGGTGGCTGAGCGGTTCTAGGCGCTACAGTCTGGAACCGCGCGACAGCTTCGGTTACAGGCTCGAATCCTGCCTCGGGCATGGATGTGTGTGATGTCCTTAGGTTTGTTAGGTTTAATTAGTTCTAAGTTGTAGGGGACTGATGACCTTAGAAGTTAAGTCTCATAGTGCTCAGAGCCATTTTTTGAACCTCAAGTAACTTGTGTTTCAAAAACAAACTCACCACTCTGTATCAGAAATATTCTTCGCAGTTTTAGATTGTGAGTTGTGGCGATTCGTAATTCAAAATCATCAGTTTCTTGCGGCGGGTACGATTTACCGTCCTTCGTGGTCTGAGCGACTGTATCAATCTGCCAGTAACTTTCTCTCTCGCTCGCTCTCCCAGTTTCCCAATTTTTTATTCTTTAAGGAACTCCTAGCCAATGATTAAGACATTTTTACTGTTTCCATTCGCCCGGGAGCACTAGTTCAGGAAAGCGTGCATATTGGTGAGATTCGGATCTGATGATAGGGAGACTCTTAGGTTAAAGTTACGTAGGAATGGTGGGTGACGAGTATCGTCTGACAAGAAGTTCAAAATGTTCAAATGCGTGTGAATTCCTAAGGGACCAAACTGTTGAGGTCATCGGTCCCTAGACTTACACGCTACTTAAACTAACTTACGCTAAGGGCAACATACACACCCATGCCCGACGGAGGACTCGAACCTCTAGCGGGAGAGGGCGCGCGATTCGTGACATGGCGCCTCTAACCGCTCGGCCACTCCGCGCGGCTCTGACAAGGTTTCGGATGATATTTGGCTTCCTCTTTTGTAGAATCTGATATTTCTTTCTTATACGCTTCCCACAGAAAATTTGACCTGGCGCACTGTGGCACACACACACCAGTACACAGAAATGGACCCGAGACCCTCTCAACGACGCCAGCTTCTTCTAGATCATACTGACAAGTGCTACACATCTTCAGCCTTCAGCATAGAGTCTGTTTGGGACGTCTTACTGGGCACTGTGCACCCGCCTCTGACGTTTAGCAGCCCTCTTGTTCCACAAACGCGCAATTGGAGGCTGCGTCCTTGGCGCGCAGAATGTTGTGACGCAGGCTCACCAAGAGGCGGCAGCCCGTCCCATTGAGGATGAATGCGCTGTCAGAAGTCTTTTCACCGTGGAATGTTGACAGCTTTTGAACCGGATTATAGGAAGAAGCAATATTAACGTAACGGTTGTATTCTCGAAAGCGCATCATTCGTTTCGCTCGGAAACCGTCAAGAATAATTGGCTTTTCCCTCAGGAATGGTTATTCCCGTTGGTTCTGCCCCCTCTTCCTCTACTTGCAGTTCCCCGCGAGCTGAAACTTCCTGTAAGGATATCTAGGTGATGTTACCGCATCCTATTCTCCAGAGAAATTTCCTCTGGCACTGTGAGAAACCCTCTGTTGTACAAGTCAGCCTACAAAACTCTTGAGAGAGCCTGACAGCCAGTGTGCACTGACTGAAACTGAAAGTATTACACTACGAATCACCAGTCCGATATTTATGGAGGCTAGTGTGAAAGTATATGTGTTTGCATCGCATCTTACGCGTGCTCTATGGGTAGCAAATCGAGAGACTAGGCAGGCCAGTCAAGCCTCTTTACACGCTCAACGCTTGGTATGAACTGCAGTGTTGGATGATGCGTTATCCTGCTGGAATATGCCTTTTGGTACCTTGATCATGAAGGGAACGACAACTTGGTTTACTATTACTGCCACATACTGGCGAGCATTCAGCTTTCCTGCAACAATTAGCAAATCATTCTTGAAATCATATCTAATAGCTCCCTACAATTTAAATCCGAGATTTGGAGAGGTATAGATCTCGAGAATCTCTGTGGCCTTTCACTGGCTCGTCTACAAACACATTGGCGTAGATATCACCGCCAAAGAGGCGAGGCTCATCAATGAACATCACATGATGTCTCTGCTGAGTCAGTCTGTACATCATGTGATTTTCTGTTGTCTGTGGTATAGTCACCTTTCGTTCCGCTGTCATTGTACTGCCGGCCGCTGTGGCCGAGCGGTTCTAGGCGCTTCAGTCCGGAACCGCGCTGCTGCTGCGATCGCAGGTTTGAATCCTGTCTCGGGCATGGATGTGTGTGATGTCGTTAGGTTAGTTAGGTTGGTTGGTTGGTTTGGGGAAGGAGACCAGACAGCGTGGTCATCGGTCTCATCGGAATAGGGAAGGATGGGGAAGGAAGTCGGCCGTGCCCTTTCAGAGGAACCATCCCGGCATTTGCCTGGAGTGATTTAGGGAAATCACGGAAAACCTAAATCAGGATGGCCGGACGCGGGATTGAACCGTCGTCCTTCCGAATGCGAGTCCAGTGTCTAACCACTGCGCCACCTCGCTCGGTAGGTTAGTTAGGTTTAAGTAGTTCTAAGTCTAGGGGACCATGACGTCAGATGTTAAGTCCCATAGTGCTTAGATCTAGTTGAACCATTTGTCATTGTACTAAAGCGACGCCACTTTCCTAGCCGAGATCACTAGCGCATGCGTGTGCGGTGGCGCACGACTCGGTGGTACGCCGGTTTGGATCCTAGTAGAGGGAAATTTTCACTGTCGCTATGTGACCAGCAAGGGAAGGAGAAGTAGTGGCATAAGGATCCTGATCACCAGCCTCTGCACTAATGTCCTGGATTAATTTCCATACCTCTCCGCAGTGTCTCATGAAGTGAGGGCATTTGACTCAGTTAATGATGATCCATCCGTCGGATGGAGAACTTCAGCTCGGGCGACCCCATTGGTGCTATTCCAAACAATTAGGTTATGTCCCAGTATCGGTTTACACCCTCTCTCTGGCCTTCATCCATAACAACACAAACCCAACACTACACTCCTCAAGTACTTGACCCAGACAGCCACACGGCACAGATATACACTTGACAATTCATAAGAGGTCCGAAGAAAGCAATGGCAAACTGTCTCCGCTAAGACCTTGCCTGGAACGGCGATGCAGGATTCCTTCATCTGCTCCTGGGACATCCTTAACTTTTTGCGCTACAGTGAACTGTCTCCATCCTCTGCCAGTGTGATGCTTCCATATACCTCATGCCAATGATTCGACCTTTCTCAGAGTTCGGGAGATGGCGATCAGCTGCGAATGCTAGGACGATAAAAAATGAAATATGCGGCAGAGTAAACACTTACAGCAACCTAAAGTGATGACAGTCAGTTTTTGGTGCAACATGCGCTCTGTGTATTCATTCCCTCCTCTGTATTACCACAACCAGCATGTAACTGTTCCCATACGTACCGTAAATTAAGGACATTTGTACTCTTCCATGTCAAAGCTGAAGACTGAGATTTTGTAATTGTCCAGCCACCTGATGTCGTCTAAAGATGTCCTTGCTCCTGCGCGGTCATAGCACTCAGGTAGCGAATCCGTTCTTTCTCACTCTGCACTTTACTAGTAAGTTGGCTGAGCGTCACTACGCTACTTAATGAGTATCGAAAGATAACTGGAATCCCAATGACATTTTTTTTATTTCTTTATTACACACGGTGCAGTTAAAACCCTAAACGCTAACAAAATATTTCATAAACGTACGCCTACACAGTCACACGTAACACAGTTTATGTAACATATATAATAGTGGTACATTAAATATATGGTAGGAGCTACAAAGTCACAGATCTATTTACGCACTCCATACTCCAGTCATTTTAAGATCATTTCGTGTGGCTCACAACGCATATCTTAACTTGCGGCCCCTAAACTGAACGGAACCAGGCCGTATGCGCCCTCATCTTCCGATTGAACTGGTCAACACGAGTCACATAGCTCCGTGCTCATTTTTTGGTGGGAGCCGATGATGCACGAATTGCTTCGTCAGCTTATCGTTATACTAATATTACTGAAAATGGTTATTAAAATGAAATCTGAAGTGTGTGGATGACAGCTTACTATTTAGAGCAGTGGTTCTCATACTTTACGATAACGAGAACCTACCCCCCCCCCCTTTATTGGAAATGTGATCTGCGGATCCCCTGCAATGCTATCTGAAGTTTCACATGGCTTTAAAAAAAATGTACTAATTAGAATCATCACCGACAAGAAAAAGATCAAGGAGAATAATTCAGTAAGTAGTTTATTATGAAGATACATAATTGTTGCCTGGTGAGCGAAATTTCAGTTGACAGTACAGTAACTTACAGTAATACAGTAACAGCACAGTAATACAGAAAATACAGTAATACAATACAATAAGTATAGTAGCTAAAAGTCAATGTCTTTTTTTTAAGGAAATTCGTTTGATAAACAATGTTCTCAAAAGTGAGGTCACTAATATGAGGAATTCAGTTCCTTGTGTTTTTCACTAACTCCATTGAAATCTGGAATACGTTTTATCACCGTCAATCTTAGGTCCGATTCCATATTAAGACGGTTTTGCTTTAAGGTTTTTATACTGCAAAGAGCAGAAAAGCTCTGCTTACATAAGTAAGTGGTGAGTCATGGATTTCTACGTTAGTGAAAGGATTTTCAAACCAACAGTTATCAAGTTGAGGGACAAGCGCTATCCCGCGGAATGGACGCGCGGTTTGAGGCGCCATGCCATGGACTGCGCGGCCTCTCCCGCCGGAGGTTCGAGTTCTTAGAATAAGCTAGTTTAAGTAGTGTGTAAGTCTAGGGACCGATGACCTCAGCAATTTGGTCACACACATTTGAATGTGTAAGTCTAGGGACCGATGACCTCAGCAATTTGGTCACACAGTTTGAACATTTGAACAGGCACATTTTATCTACCTTCGAAAACACCAGGTGTTAAAACTGTTAAGTGACGATAAAAATTGAAAATGTGACGGGCAGTTAAACCGTATTTTTCTTATCTAATCACATGATCTTTCTACTGAAGAAAAACGAACATCGAACGTAGTTTCTCTTTGTTGCTTAACAATGCAGCAAGGGAGGTAGCGTTGCTCACGTCCGTAGGTTTAACCTTAAAATACCCTACACGTGCCTCCTGGGTGGTGCTAATTGAGCAACAGTGATTACAGGCAGCCAGACTATCCATAGGATCTCCTGGCAATGACATATCAACTAAATAGCAGAAACAGTTCTTTTCAGAGCTCATTAACAAGAAACATTGGACCAACTATCAGACTCCTTCAACTGAATATCGAAAGCACTAGCAGGGCAAAGTGTGACTACCTGTCAAAATTTTTGCTGGACAACAATATCGATGTCGTCGCCATTCAAGAAACTCGTGTTTCCAGCGAAGAAATATTCCGAAGCCGAGGTCGAATTCCTGGATATTCTGCACTTGGTGTAACTTACCACGAGGTGTATGGAATTGCTACGTATGTCCGTAACAACATAAACGAAGCTTCGCTGATTTCTGTAAGTGTGAAGGCAGATATACATACAGTTGTCATACAATTGCACGGCATTACTATTACAAATGTTTACAAACCACCCAAAACAACATGGCCCGATTTTGTCCTACACACAGCAGAACATCCTGCAATTTACATAGGAGACTTCAATAGTCACCATGAACTTTGGAAGTACTCTCAAAATGATGAAAATGGGAGCATGCTTGCAGAATGGATCGAAGAGAATAATCTTCATCTAGTGTTTGATGCCAATTTCAGGTCAGCTGCTTGGGACAAGGATTCAAATCCTGACTTATGCTTTGTTAGCTGCAACGAAACTGGCTTTCCTATCAACACCACAAGGAAAGTGATAGATGCCTTTCCTCACAGCCAACACAGACCTGTAATAATACAAATTGGCTCCACTGTTCCTGTCATACGATCAACTCCGCATGCTCGATGGCATTTCCAGAAAGCCGACTGGATGAAGTTTTCAACGGAACTGGATAAGACCATTCGATGGATACCCCCATCACATAATAACTATCAACGCTTCATTGGTGCAGTAACAGCAACAGCTAAAAAGTGTATGCCAAGAGGATACCGAAAAGAATATGTTCCAGGATGGAATGAGGAAAGTGAAACACTGTACCAATACTTCCAGCAAAGTGGTGACCCAGAGATAGCTACGGAACTATTGTCCAGCTTGGACATGTCTCGGAGGCAGAAATGGGCAGAAACAGTCAAAACTATGGACTTTACAAACTCGACCAGAAAAGCGTGGAGTCTTTTGAGAAAACTGGGAGGAAGTGCACCAGCATGCAGAAAAAATTCCGAAGTAACACCAGACCAAATTGCTTCCCACATCATTACCACCTCAAGAGTACCTCCTGACAAGAAACATACAAGACATATCAGACGACAGCTTCGTGACCTGAAAAAGAAGGCATCTCCCTCATCTGAGTATACCCATCCCTTCACAGTTTCAGACATTGACTCTGGACTGAAGGACCTCAAACTTCTTAAGGCACCTGGATTCGATGGTATCCACCCAGAATTCCTGATCCATATGGGAGGAAAAGCTAAGAAATGGCTGGCAGAATTCTTCACTGACATCCTGCTGACTGGTCAACTTCCATCTGAGTTTAAAAAGGTGAAGATAATATCTGTTCTGAAACCTGGCAAACCCAGCAACAGGGTAGAAAACTATCGCCCCATTTCCCTACTCAGCTGCTGCTACAAGCTTTTTGAAAGGCTAATATATAACAGATTAAGTAGTGCTATCTTAGAGAACGTTCCAGTTGATCAGGCAGGCTTCAGACCAGGGCGTAGCTGCTGCGACCAAGTATTGTCTCTCACATCCTTCATAGAGTCAGGATACTAAATGAAGCAGAAAACATCTGTGGCATTTGTTGATCTAACTGCCGCCTTCGACACTGTGTGGAGGGAAGGCCTTATCTACAAATTTCTCCACATCATACCCTGCAGAACAATGGCTCGACTGATTAACAGCATGCTAAGTGATCGGAAGTTCCAGGTAATCACTGGAAGCAACATAAGTAAGGAGAGGAAGCTGAACAACGGATTGCCTCAAGGATCAGTTCTCTCACCCTTACTGTTCAACCTATATCTATCTGATCTACTTGACACTTCGTCCAGAAAATACTGCTATGCCGATGACCTGGCTCAAGCCGTCAAACACCAGGAAATGAAGACAACAGAAGAGATTTTAGCCAATGACCTGTCTGCATTAGACAATTACTTCAAAATCTGGAGACTCCAACCCAGTGTGAGTAAAACAGAAGTGTGTTGCTTCCATCTAAATAACCAGTTGGCGAACGTAAAACTGGAGGTAAGTTTCAGAGGCAGAATTCTTCGTCACAACTGGAACCCAAAATATCTTTGTGTCATCCTGGATCGTACACTATGCTTCAAACAACACCTTCTTAACTTAGCTCAAAAACTGAGGACTCGAAACAACATCCTCCATAAGCTATGCGGAACTACCTGGGGATCTTCAGCAACCACCCTGCGAACTTCAGCTCTGGGCTTGGTATACTCAAGTGCTGAGTATTGTGCATCTGCTTGGATGAATAGTCATCATACAAGGCTTGATGATACCCAACTGAATACGACAATGCGCATAATATCTGGCACAATCAGATCTACTCCAGTTTATTGGCTTCCACTGTTAACCGATATAATGCCTCCTGATCTACGCAGATGTACTGCCCTTATGAGAGAATTCCACAAGATCTCCAGGAATTCTAACCTACCCGTGCGTAGCGACCTGCCACTTTTAAATCGCAAGAGACTGAAATCACGTCATCCAACTCTGTGCGATGCTGCTGACATGGTGGCTAAGAATTTCAAACCTCTTGAAGAATGGAAAGGTCGGTGGGAAGCAGTGACAGATGTGCACTGCATAACATTTTCTCAGGTGCTAAACTTCCAAGTGGATTCGACTTACCACGCAAGACGTGGTCTACTCTCAACAGAATCCGTACCAGACATGGGCGATGCAGGGATGCTCTCTTTAAGTGGAAGATGCTGCCTGATCCAGCTTGTGACTGCGGGGCTCCATACCAGACTGTTCACCACATTGTCAGTGAATGCAGGATTCGAGCCTATCACGGCGCCAAAGAGGACTTCCTGCTAGCAACTCCAGATGCAGTGCACTGGATTGAAGGACTGGATATTCAGTTGTAAAGACAAACTTAAGTTTCTTGTGTGTCAATGTGTACATATGTACATGTAATTTAATTTCATGATATGTCTGTATTAGCCATACGCTAAATAAATAAAATTAAAATGCAGCAAGTCCCAAGTTTTATTGGGTTTTCGTATTTATAACTGATCAGTGATGGAAAATTAAAGAACTATAATTGAGAGGGGGGGCTTGATGTTTATAAACATATAAATGACTAACATTTAGTAAAAGAAAACCTAGAATTGGTGGTAATGGTGGGAGCTTTCCGCCACTTTAAGATGAAATCTATGAAATACCAAGGCGTTGTGCGATTAAAGTTGGCGTACAGCTGCGTTTAAAAAATTGCCCTAACAAGGAAGGAATTTCTCTCAATTGAAGTAATCCTATATAAAGGTTGACCGGCTTCAAGGCTGAAATGTAATAAAATAGGAAAACATTTAAATTTACAAACCTGGGTAAAATTTCTAATTGCTTTCTTTTTGTAACTGAAAAAAATAGTTGTTGCATAACAGCTGGAGTTCCATTTTATTACAATACGTTTCAATTTTTACTCGTCGCAGACCCCTTGACTAGGTCCCACGGACCCAGGGGTTCACAGACCCAACTTTGAGAAACAATGATTTAAAGGATGGGTAGTATAACTCTCAATTAAATCTGAGTTATGATTTTTAAAAATATTACTAAATAAAAATTAGAGTTTGGCGGCCTTGTCCAACAGCAGTCCCTACATCTCCTTTTGTGGCAGCCAGTCGGATTATCCACTTTTAAACTGGTACAATTTCGCACCGAAACGGTAGCCATTGAACCATATGTTGTGTGCACCTCAAACCTCTTCTTACGTCACGCATCAACTGAGCTAAAGATGAATTTTAATCGACGTGCGCCACGGGCAAGGAAATACTGGTATATCAGTTTGGTAACGTTAGGTCAAGGGGTTCATAGTGTAACACGTTCCTTTTCTGCCAGCGTAAGACAGATCGTACTCAAAGTGATGCTGGTTCCGGGTGACATCATTGGCGAATGTTCGAGACGTTGGCTCGCTGGATGGCCTTCTTGTTACCACCTGTCGAAATATCGTTGACAGGATAATTACGCCCGTGCTGTGGCAGCCTCTCGCGTCCCAAATTATGAACATAAAACCACTACTCGAATTAAAAACCGGATCTAATGATTTGCTGCCGTGAAAGTCCGTACGTATTTAAAAGCTGGGAAGATGACATATTTGTTAAACTTGTCTTCAGCTGAGGAACCGGTACTGCCGTACCAGGACACCTTTTTGCATGCAGAGGTTGGGAAGAGAAATGTTGCTCTGCTGGGCACCACATGTGGAGATGCGTGAAAATGGTTTGCGGATGCTGCAGCTGATAAATCCCGCTCTATGTTCATTGTGTGAGAACGACTGTAATGAAAATAAATTGGAGGCGGGAGGGATGTGTTTCCAGACTGGTAGATGGTAGAGAACTCTGGAAGGGACATCTAGCAGCGGATGTCAAATGGCTAATGTTACATGTATAGTTAACAATAATGGGGTCGAAATACAGCACCACCTTAAGGTAGTAATTTCCTTTAGTTGTCTGTACCACGAGCATTTGATACAGACAAGCCATCATGCGTACTTTTAATCGCTTACATTTCGGGTATTTTCGATTTTCAGAGAAATGAAAAGTATACCTCTCTTGCCGGACTTTGTCTAATTCATGCTGTAATTGTTTCTTTATTGTGTTCGTGGTGTTTCTGTCACATTTCTTTCACTGTTGTTATATTGTCCACAAACCTCATTTCCATGTGACTACAAGGTTCTTATGATGGTCTCAGTTTTCCTTTAACACTTCTCCTAGCTATCGTTAGGTTTACTTCGTAACCATCGTTTAGTTGTCCAAACGAAAAAACTAGAAAGAACGAAATTTGTCTAGCTTGAAGGGGGAAGCCAGATGGCGCTGTGGTTGGCCCGTTAGAGGGCGCTGCCATAGGTCAAACGGATATCAACAGCGTTTTTTATTTGGAACCCCCATTTTTATTACATATTCATGTAGTATGTAGAGAAATATGAATGTTTTAGTTGGACCACTTTTTTTAGGTTTGTGATAGATGGCTGGACCTGAGTTCAAATTCCGTCCTTGGAACAGATTTTCATTTTTTGCTTCAGTCTGCACATATGCATCATAGACGTTTGAGACGAAAAAGTCTCTAGAACCATATGGTTTCATTTGACAGAAATTTGTTTGGCGGTATCGAAGATGAAGAAGTTCTCATAACACTTAAGGTATGCATTGAGAGCCTATGTTTACCAGAGTTTTTTGTTTCGAATGATCGTTGTCGTATCCTTGAATATTGACCATTCCATCCTGGAACACACTGTACACCACCACCTGTGTGTTACACATGCTGTATGTGTCATTGACTGTATGTTACATGAGCTCATTATGCCATCCATTGTGCATTGCACGAGCTCTATACGCCATCCATTCTATGTTACATGAACTCAATATGCCATCTACTGTGTGTTACAAGTGCTCTACATGTCATCCACTTAGTGATACAGGTGCTCTATAGACCATCCACTGTGTGTCTTATGAGCTCTTTACACCACCCACTGTGTGTTACAAAAATGATTCAAATGGCTCTGAGCATTATGGGAGTTAACTGCTGAGGTCATCAGTCCCCTAGGACTTAGAACTACTTAAACCTAACTAACCTAAGGACATCACGCACATCCATGCCCGAGGCAGGATTCGAACCTGCAACCGTAGCGGTCTCGCGATTCCAGACTGTAGCACCTAAAACCGCTTGGCCACTCCGGCCGCCTGTGTGTTACAGGTACTGTATATACCCACTGGGTGCCACACAAGCCTTGTATACCATATGCTGTGTGTTACAGGTGCTCTATATGCCATCCACTGTTACAGGTGCTCTATGTGCCATCAACTGTTACAGGTGTTCTCTATGCCATCCACTGTGTGTCACACATGCTCGTTATGCTATCCACTTTGTGTTACATGAATTCAATATGACATCCACTGTGTGTTATAAGTTCTCTATATGTCACCTAATGAGTGATACAGGTGCTTTATATGCCATCCACTGTGTGTCTCATGAGCTCTTTATACCACCCACTGTATGTTACAGGTACTGAATATATCAGCCACTGGGTGTCACACGGCCTTATATACCATATGCTGTGTGTTACAGTGCTCTATATGCCATTCACTGTTACAGGTGCTCTATGTGCCATCAACTGTTATAGGTGCGCTATTTGCCATCAACTGTTACGGGTGTTCTCTATGCCATCCACTGTGTGTCACACGTGCTCGTTATGCCATCCACTTTGTGTTATATGAGTTCAATATGCCATCCATTGTGTGTTATAGGTGCTCTATATGCCATTCACTGTGTTTCATACGAGCTCTGTATACCACTGACTGTGTGTTGCACGTGTTGTGCACAGCACTCTCACACCACTGCCTGCGTGTTGCAGGAGCGCGCAGGGGATGCGGCCTGGCGATGCCCTCCCGCCGCCTGCCGCCGCCCCGGCGGCCGCCGCCGGCTCACTCTCGGTCGCAGCTGCGCGCCGTCTTCTCCGCCTGCGACCCACACCGCACCGGAGTCGTCTCACTGGACCGCCTGCTCGAGCTCGCCAGGGCCTACTGTCCGCCGGACAGCTCGCAGGTACCAGCCACCACTGTCTGCGCCACCGCTTCATTTAGAAAGCAAACATTTCTGTTCGGTGGGGTGTAGGCTAGGTGGTATAGAGGATTAGAGGCTTTTCTTTCTTTTGCTTGTGCCGTTTTTCCCGCGGATACGCAGGGTCGGCATGGTTAATCGGATGTGGCAATATTGGTGGAAGGGGTGGCCGGATGCCCTTCCTGCAGCCACTCCGTACCACTCTGGGAAGGAATTAGTGTACCCCAACTGTGTGCGACTAGTGTAATCCATGGAATAGTGCGAAAGTGTTCAGATGTCTGCGAGCCGTGTAACTGAGGCGGTACGTGGGGACCAGCCCGTTATTCACCTAGGGGATGTGGAAAACCACCTAAAAACCGCATCCAGGCTGGCCGGCAGACCGGCCCTCGTCGGTAATCGGCCGGACGGATTCGATCTGGGGCCGGCGCGCCTACCCGAGTCCAGGAAGCAGCGCGTTAGCGCGCTCGGCTAACCTGGCGGGTCGTATAGAGGATTAGAGTGACAGTTCAAAAAACGTAGTGAAACCTGTGATTACGTAGACTTCCCTGGCGTAATAACATGATACTCTTCTCGGGTACGGAGCCAGGTAGTGTAGTCATCTTGACACAATATACCAACAGACCAAAAGCAGCGAATGTAATACACTTCCGTGGTACACACCAGATATTAGTTCAGTACAAATTGCCGCGCGGGGTTGCCGAGCGGTCTTAGGATCCTTGTCACGGTCCGCGTGGCACACCCCGTCGGAGGTTCGAGTCCTCCCTCGGGTATGGGTGTGTGTCTTGTCCTTAGTGTAAGTTAGATTAAGTAGTGTGTAAGCTTAGGGACCGATGAACTCAGCAGTTTGATCCCATAAACCCTTACCACAAATTTCCACATTTTTTTCATTACAAATTCTACCATCCGACAGAATATTACCTGTAAGGAAATTTTCGATCCAGTCGCAGTTCTGTTAGATATCTCATATGAATGAATTTTCTGTTATCAACACCTAATTTAATTCATGAAACTACCCGTATTGCCTGTATCCTGGCGAAGTCGTGCACTATATTTCACAGTGATGCTCCTCTCGCGAATGAAGCCGGCTGATGTAGTTATCTTGAAACAATATTTCAACTGACCAGCTGGCCGCTTTTTCAGGTGAGTATGTTGACGCACGATCTCGCCGGAACTGAATTACGAACAGAATCGGCTGCTACTTTATACAACGAGGCCGGCTCACCGCGCGTGTGCGAGCTGCAAAGCTGTGAACTAGTACCGCATCGGTGAAAGAAACAGACTAAACGATATATCGCTAGCACAAAACTAATCAAGAGAGTCAGCTGGTCGAAATGAAGATCGTTGTTATTTAATACCAGATAAAATCGGATTCCACGTCTTACACTACTGGCCATTAAAATTGCTACACCAAGAAGAAATACAGATGATAAACGGGTATTCATTGGACAGATATATTATACTAGAACTGACATTTGATTACATTTTCCGCAATTTGGGTGCATAGATCCTGAGAAATCAGTACCCAGAACAACCACCTCTGGCCATTATAACGGGTTTGATACGCCTGGGCACTGAGCCAAAAAGAGCTTGGATGGCGTGTACAGGTACAGCTGCCCATACAGCTTCAACACGATACCACAGTTCATCAAGAGTAGTAACTGGCATATTGTGACGAGCCAGTTGCTCGGCTACCATTGACCAGACGTTTTCAATTGGTGAGAGATCTGGAGAATGTGCTGGCCAGGGCAGCAGTCGAACATTTTCTGTATCCAGAAAGGCCCGTACAGGACCTGCAACATGCGATCGTGCACTATCCTGCTGAAATGTAGGGTTTCGCAGGGATCGAATGAAGGGTAGATCCACGGGTCGTAACACATCTGAAATGTCTTGTCGCTCAAGCATTAGACCAGTTGGTTCGTTGCAACATCTTGGTCCATCCAGCTTCTCTTGGGCCTGACAGCGTTCCTTCTTCCTTTACGTGTGTTCTGCAGCAGTTTGTCCAGAATACATTCATCATCCATTCTTTCTGAGACGGTTGGTACTTTAATAGTGGAAACTAATGATTTACAGCTCGTAAAAAATTGATACGTGTTTAAAATTTTACTGACCTTCAAAGTAGTCACCAGCTTTGTGTATAACCCATTGCCAGCGATGTGGAAGTCGTATGATACTCTTAGCAGTGCCAGTTGTGTTGACAGTTCGAGGGGCGCGGTCTATTGTCCGACGAATTTGCAGCAGTTCTGAAGCGAATACCGTGAAGTGTTTCCTTCAGTTTAGAAATCGAGTTGAGCTCACGAATCTAGACTGTCCACAGGGCAGAGTCGACGAAGTCACGCAGCCATTGCCAAATAACAGTCTTCTATTAGGGTATTAAAGCTACTCGGAGAATTTCAAAGTCGAATTATTCGAGAATTTTTGACAGTTGCACTGAACTGCATAGGGATATTGATATTTGAGTTCTGAACTTCACATATCATAAACATGAAATAATTCAAAAATCAAGTTGTCGTGTGGTCTCCTTGCGATCCACTGAGTTCCAAAGTAACTAACACCCCCTAAGTTTTTGCATGAACAAACCTATGCATGCCGAGAGCATGTATGCACGTACTATCTTACGGAGCATACATTCATATGGTTCAAATGGCTCTGAGCACTATGGGACTTAACTTCTGAGGTCATCAGTCCCCTAGAACTTAGAACTACTTAAACCTAACTAACCTCCGCTAGTTAAGCTAAGCTCGGCCACTTCGGTCGGCGCATACTGTCAGATACGTGATTAGTACATAGAATTTTTGACTGACCCTGTATGTCATACGAAGATTCCGACTTGTACTCGGGAGATGCGATGTTGAAATTTCCGTCGGATCATACCGATTCAGATTTTCCGTCGTATAGGTTAACGCGCAGTTTGGCGGATTGTGAGACAGGGAGCTGAGCCATATTCTGTACTGACCCCAGTCTCTAACTCTGGAAATACGACATACAAACAGTTGAACTACGATCACACACGAGACAAAGATTACACTATTCACAGATCGATGTCACACACGACTTCCCTTTTAAATTAGGGATAGGAAGGGCGTTCGGCCACAAAGGTAAATTAAAATAAATTTGCCAAATCGTGGAAATAGCGGTCCCCGCACTATGGAATAAACGTAAGGTGACAGAATTGGTAATGATTTCCTATTCTTTAGGAATTCCGTTCCTTCTTTCTTTCTTTCTTTCTTTCTCGGGGCCTTTGTCCCACTCCAACGCGGGGTCGGCTTTGTTATTCCGGATTTGGCAGTGTTAATGGCAGAGGGTGGCCCGATGCCCTTCCTGCAGCCACCCCGAACCCCCCGGGACGCAAATAGTGTACCCCAGCTAACTGCGTCTAGTGTTAGTCATGAAATACTGCGAACGTTTCAAATATCTGTGAGTCATGTGACTGTGGCGGGACGTGGGGACCAGCTCAGTATTCACCTAGGGGGATGTGGAAAACCGCCTAAAAACCACATCCAGGCGGATTCAATCCGGGGACGGCGCGACTACCCGAGTCCAGGAAGCAGCGCATTAGCGCTCTCGGCTAGAGGTGGGCAAACTCGTTCATCCTTGGGAACTAGTTCACTGCTGATCGTTCTTTTTTGGGAACCGTTCAATTTTACTCGTTCACCGTTCATTTGTGCTTGATATATGGTCCTTATGAAAAACTGAAAACTAGTAGTGTAGGTGACTGAAGGATGGAGGGCACCAAGAGCGGGCACTTGCCTCCCCCCTGGAGTATGTTCATTACAGAATTCTTACACACTTTTAGAAGTAATTTCTGTGATTCTGCAGAACCTGTCGTTTAGCCAACCGTAGTCTTCTGTGGCTGATCGCAGGGGAATAATATAGGGTGGCGCACCCAAAACCGGCCCCGAGTACAGACTGCTCGCCAATTACGGACGATGTGTTGCCCGTTACGAGCAGATACAGCAAACAGACAAACATGTAATAATTAGGTAGTGAAGAAATAATAAGCTAATGCAAGCAACAATTGCGAAACAATCGATGACGATGTCTAGAGAGCTGGGAGAAGAGAACATGAAAATCTCACGCAACGCACATGGGCTACAGCTCATGTAGTCTTGCAAACCCGTTGGGCCGGCCGCGGTGGTCTCGCGGTTCTAGGCGCTCAGTCCGGAACCGCGCGACTGCTACGGTCGCAGGTTCGAATCCTGCCTCGGGCATGGATGTGTGTGATGTCCTTAGGTTAGTTAGGTTTAAGTAGTTCTAAGTTCTAGGGGACTGATGACCACAGATGTTTAGTCCCATAGTGCTCAGAGCCATTTGAATCCAAACCCGTTGGTGGCTGTTTCCCAACTTAATAGACCACAAGTGTCTTGTAGAAAATTCGTCGTTTCAACTTCCACTACATAGCTATGCTACGTTGTAAACAATAATCGTTTGCACCCTATATATACTTCACGTTGTCTCTGAGTTCGAGGCGAAGTAGAGACTTTATGGAAGCATAAAATAAAATGTGGTTTTCTCATACTTGCGTCACACGCTTAGTAAAAATTAGGTTTTTATGTTGCATTACTAACGCTAATACAGCAATAATAATAATAAAGTTTGCAGTAATAAAGTTTTTGGTTTGAAAGCTCCTTGTCAACAAATGTTTTTAAGATAATAAGTAAATATGATTTTATGGCAATCTATGTCTTTTCAAATGGAGAGGCACGAAAATCGTTTTATATGAATTTTCTTACACTAAAAATTAAGCAAATTATTGAAAGTTAGCTGCTAAATCAAATCGATGAAACCAAAAAATATATGAATAACAAAAAAAAACTTGCCTTGTTATAAGTACGTCTTCTGCTGTTCATCGATATAATGAAGTGAGCTGATATGCCCTTTTGTTATCTGAAAAGACGTACCTATTACATACAACGTAATTTTTTATGTAATTTACTTTTCGATTACCGGTCGTGGACGCTGAATAGCCAGAACCAAATGCAAGAACAGTTTGGAACACATGTAAAATAGACGAGCGCAGTGAACGAAACGAACAACCGGATACTGAACTAACTAGGAGCAGGCGGCAGTGGAACTGAGACAGGTGGTCATGCGAAGAACGACGAGTGCGGCCGAGGGAGACCGAAACTGAGACGAGCACGCGACCGAGGCTGGAACGAGAACTGCCGAAGTGACCGCCGCGACTGAAGTCAGCTAGTGAACTATGAACCGATCGTTCCTTGGAATTCGTTCCTCGGTCCTTTCGTTCATCTTGGTGAACCGTTCCTTTGCACCCGTTCGTTCGCGAACGACCCATCTCTACTCTCGGCTACCCTGGCGGGTTGAATTCCGTTCCTTCTTGTGGTCTTGATAATCACAGATTTAGACCAGATTTTAAACGGATACATTCTTTCCTGCGCGGCAGCAAGCATAAACATTCACTCCAGAAGGACAGCACATTCTTGTGAAGTGAACGAGCATTGTGATGAGGACGTGCGCCCAGGAGTGGACTCGGCGGCGATGAGGCATGCTGGCTGGACTGTTCCGCACGGTGGTTGCAGCTGCTCACAGCTCCGGAAAACTGTCACGCCAGAGTTGCTCGCACTCCCTGGCAGGTGGACGTCAGCGGAGAACACTCCTCTACGTTCAAGCCTGCAGTTCCTGGGTCGTCGCCACCGCGTTCTCAGGGAAACAGGAAGCTCAAATTCTACGCCGGCGTTTGACCTTCCGAAAATACGAGGCCTTTGTAATTTAATTTCTGTCATCCGCCGGAAGTCCTCGCTCTGACGTACCGTAGTTTGCTCCGTCACGTCAATCTTCTGAAGTGCAGGAATTCTTCGCAGGTTTGTTTTACGAAGGCGACGTCTTAAGAATCGAGCTTATCTTCAAATATTTGGATTTCCCTCGACAGACGCTGAGGTCAAATGGCCACGAAGTACCAGGAGAGACAAAGGAAATTACCAGCCGCTTTAAAATTAAAGTCACTAACAAAATGGCTCTGAGCACTATGCGACTTAACACCTGAGGTCATCAGTCGCCTAGAACTTAGAACTAATTAAACCTAACGAATCTAAGGACATCACACACATCCATGCCCGAGGCAGGATTCGAACCTGCGACTGCAGGGGTCGCTCGGTTCCGACTGTAGCGCCTAGAACCCCACGGCCACTCCGACCGGCAAAGTCACTAACAAATGCTGTCGATATGAGAAACGTGAAAATTAGGGAGTACGACAGGCGTCTCATTTTGTTGAAAAAGATAGCAGATTAAAGTGGAAAAGCAGGAAAGGATTGCACACACACCAACAAAAGTTTTGCATTTCCCCTTCATTTCGAAATTTGTGGCACAAATAACAGAAACTAGCTCTGAGGCATGCGAATTTATTCATCTGCAGTGTGTTCAGATGACAAAAAAATAGTGTAACCTCAAAATCGCCTGTTTCATATGGGGATTTTTCACAGCTCTGCTGGGCACGTCAGTACGTGGTGGAACGTACCCTTGCTCAGATGCAGGCATCAATCCGTCGTGGCATTTCACCGTCGATATCATCGAGCCAGGCTTGGTCTAAATTGTCTCACCCTTCCAGAGTACACGCAGAGCAAGTGGTCGTTGTGGACATCCAAGGGCAGCTCTTCTCACACTTCACCCAAAAAATCACCAACATTCTCCTCTGAGTGCGAAAATATTTTGTTGAAGGCGACCTAGATAGGGAGAAACGATCATCGTAATAAAATAAGGAGAATCAGAGCTTGCACGGAAATATTGTGAAGGTGGTTCGATGAACTCTCCACCAGGCACTTAAGTGTTACTTGCAGAGTGCTCATGTAGATGTAGATATAGGTCCCGCATATGTTCGATTGGATTCATGGCTGTGGAACGGGCAGATCATTCCATTCTGATGATCCTAGCATGCTGAACGAACATGTTCATGAGAACAGCACTTAACTGTTATCTGCAGAGTATCCATATAGATGCAGATGTAGCTGCCGCATAGGTTCGATTGGATTCATGGCTGTGGAACAGGCAGGCCACTCCATTCTGATGATCCTAGCATGCTGAACGAACGTGTTCACGAGAACAGCGTGATGAGCACGTGAGTTGTCATCCATTAAGAAGAAATTTTCACCAAAATGTTGCTTATATGGTCCCACAATTGGTTGCAGAATCTTGTCCACGTTCCGTAGATTACTGAGACTGCGCTCGTCAACTGCGAGAGGTGTATGGTGGCCCCATGTAATTCCATTCCAGAGCATCGTCGTCTTACATGTGGAACAAAGTGCTGGAGGCGCTCAATGTTACTTGGTTGTCTCCAGACACGTTGTCTGTGATTATCGGTGTGCAAACAAGTCTCGGTTTCATTCATAAACAACACCTGACACCAATTCTGGGACGCCCGTTCTGCATGGTTTCTTGCTCATCAATAACTGAGTCCATTTTGTTGTGGTACACGACGTGATGGTCGCCAAGGTCGTCGAAAATGGAGATTCGCATCATCCAGTCGTTTCCTAATAGTCTGATGCGGTACATGATGTCCTTAGCCTCTTCGAACGCCGAATTTGGCTGTGGAGCAGTTAGCCCACGGGTCCTGTGACTCAAAAGTCATAGATAACGATCATCCTGCGCACCTGTCGAATGTGGATGGACTGTGTAGTGTAGTCCTCAACAGTACCTGTGAATTGGAACCGATTCCATGTCCTCACCACATCTCTCCAGGGCACCTAGCAACTAGCTTGGTTGAAAAGCCTTCTGCGCGTAACGTGATCTGTGCCCGATCATTGACCGCGATTATCATTCGAGGCATGATGGATGTTCACTCCACTGTTCCACCCACCTGCTGGTCCTTGACTTTAACTGAAATTCTACAATCCTTTGGAGTGCAGCGTTCTACCCGTAGGCAACGCTCATGGTAAATGTGTGTATCTTTACCAACAACGTCGGGAGTGACCTTCCAATCGGCACAGGAACAGTTACAATAGAAACACACTCGCAACAAAACTACTTGTGAACTAGTTGTAATGATAATCATGTATGAAAATCAAGGAAACGGCAAAGAGATACAATACCAATAGTATCCGTTCATCCTTTGATCATGTTGTGCAATAAAATGAGCACATAACTCAGGAAGAGGCGTACAGAACGTAAATAACCCAACATGGAAACAAATTCTAGCCTTAATTATTTACAAAACACACGCACACACAACACTGTTCTATTCCATTCACGCCGTTACTATGACCCTTCTCCAAGCACACTTCAAAGCTTCTTTGGTACCCCTCAGCCTGAAACAATCAAAACATAGAAGTAGCAGCAGATATATGCCTTATGTGAAAGACCTGGAGAAGCACATCGCATGTACTCTTGAACAAAGTGTGTATGTGAATAAAATATTTATGTCTAAATATTATGTACAGTATCGCCTCTTTGAACTTTTTCTTAAATGCACTTAATTTCTTTATATTATGTGCTACTGCAAACCATGCATTGAAGATTCTTTTATAATTTACTTTGAAAATACCACAGAAGAATATACGCAGATGATTTGTTCGAGTACTGACGATGGAAGAAATATTCGTTATCAGTATTAAATTGAAGATGTGTGCGAAATATGTTGAGCTATTCCTCATCACGACGTTGAGCGCCTCTACCATGGGCTAAATTACGATCCGTTCCCAAATATATCACTAACTGGAGGCATGCCACTCCCTTGACGTTAATGTGTCCACCACTTGGGGACGTTAAGCACAGCGCCCCTCTTCGTGTTATTAGAGCAGCGCACGGTATTTCACCGTCTCATCTCCCTTCAGTTCCACAGTGATGTGTATGAATACAAACACAACACAGCTGTTGCACGTTCAGTTAATTCAGGCATCCAAACTAGTGTTCAGACGGAAGACGCCTGACGTAGAACCGAATATAAAATTCCGCACTAAAAACAGAATACGATGGTACACAAAAATGCGAAAGAACTTGCTTCTCTTGTAACAGCTCAAATGGCTCTAAGCACTATGGGACTTTAATATCTGAGGTCATCAGTCCCCTAGACTCAGAACTACTTAAACCTAACTAACCTAAGGACATCACACACACAATGCCCGAGGCAGGATTCGAACCTGCGACCGTAGCAGCATCGCGGTTCCGGACTGACGCGCCTAGAACCGCTCGGCCACAGCGGCCGGTCTCTTATAACAGCAGCGTACCGTAGATCAACACAAGGACTGAACGTTCCTATTGATTTGAAAAAAAAAAAAACGAACAAGTCATTCATGTTCTCAAGAAGTGTCCTCGAACAGACCCACAAAACTATAGCCTAAAGCGCTGGCGTGAATCTCTTGTGTAGTTTTGGAATATATCTTATGTTCGCATATGATGAAATTTCTGAAATCTCCTCAGTAGGGATCAAAATTATTTCCGCAAATAACGACCGTTGAACTCCAGCTCTCTCAGTTCCTCCACGAGACCCACAAAGCAGTAGATACCGGCGTCCAAGTTGATGCCGCGTTCCTCGATTTCCCGAAGACGTTCGACCCAGTTTCACACTGCCGCCTAATGAACAAAATACGATTGCACTGAATATCAAACCAGTTGTGCGATTAGACCGAAGAATTTCTGGCTAACAGAACACAGCATGTGATTTTCAACGTCGCGAAATCGTCAGACGTGAATGTAAATTCTACAAGTAAAGACTACAAAGGAGTGTCATAGTACCACTACTTTATACGGTGTGTACAGGTGTTTCGGTAAGAGCGTGCAACCATTTAGCAGGCCATAGGAGAATGCCTCACTGGACAATTTGAGGTAGGGTAACTGGGGTTGGAGATGCCGGCTTAAGGAGATATTGAAGTAAACTTCTCTACCGTTCTGGCCGAGCGGTTCTAGGCGCTTCAGTCCGGAACCGCGCTGTTGCTACTGTCGCAGGTTCGAATCCTGCCTCGGGCATGGCTGTTTGTGATGTCCTTAGGTTAGTTAGGTTTAAGTAGTTGTAAGTCTAGGGGACTGATGACCTCAGATGTTAAGTCCCATAGTGCTTAGAACCATTTGAACCAATCTACCGTTCTGTCTAACATTACTGTCTTCCGGCATATTTACAAGCAACATATGTACAAGTTTACACATACTGTGCTGTTTATTTACATGTAGAATTTTTATTTCCTGCAAAGAAACAAGGAGGACGAGTCTAATTACTAGAAAGTCACGGTGCTCGTTTTGTTTTCTTCATTTGTCCATAAGGTGGCTCTGTTGTATCGTATTTACATTGTCCTATAATAGAACGAGCCATGAATCAACGACAGACCCATTCACTACTCATTGCTATTCAGAGGCGTACAGTGCAATACGATGGAGCAGTACCGATACAGTTTCGCAGAACTCACTGACATGCACTTTGTGTATGAGGAAGTACGTTGCAACGCGCTTGCTTCTGAATGGCTGTGCAAGAAACAATTTCCTAACAAGCATCATCCGTCACAACTAGTGTTTATTACTCCCGATCGACGAATGCCACAATTTTAGCTGCCTGTGGTGTGATTCGAAATACACCAGGGGTATTTGTCATGGTGCGTCAGAATCTTGTTCGCTGATGTCATGCTTGCATTGAGGTTGATGGTCTTCAGTTTCAGCACATTTTGTAAGATACAGTGCAAATGGTACATTCATTATATCAGTGGTGGTATTTGCAGTATTGGAACTAATGTTAATAAAAAAGCACACAGTAATATGATTTTATTTCTATTATCTCCTTATGCTGGCTTCTCCGACCTCAGGTTCCCTAGCTCAAATTGTTCAGTGGAGTATCCTCTATGTCGTCTTATTTAAACATCCTATATACATGACGTAGCGAATAACGTTCAAACATCTACCACGCTTTTCGCGGATGATGTTGTTGTATACAGGCATAGAAAATTGTAGGCCGGCCGGTGTGGCAGAGCACTTCTAGGCGCTTCAGTCTGGAACCGCGCAACAGCTAAGGGCGCAGGTTCGAATCCTGCCTCGGGCATAGATGTGTGTGATGTCCTTAGGTTAGTTAGGTTTAAGTAGTTCCAAGTTCTAGGGGACTGATGACCTCAGATGTTAAGTCCCATAGCGCTCTTACAGATTTTAAATGCCAACTTGAATAGTCATTTGGTTGTCATTTCACCCAACGACTTTAGAATTTCCGAAGGAATGTTATCTGCACCATCCGCCTTATTCGATCTCAAGTCTTCAAAAACTCTTTTAAAGTCTGACTGTTATATCGGATCCCCTATATGTTTCATATCGCCTCCCAGTTCCGCTTTTATCACTCAGTATACAGTTCATCCCTGTCATAAAGGCCTTCAATGTACCGTTTCCACCTAGACGTTCTCTGCGCGTAGAAACAGAATTTCCACTGCAATCTTAATGTTGCTGCCCTTGCTTTTAATTTCACCGAAGGCAGGTTTGACTTTTCTTTATGCTGCGTCAGTCTTTCCGATGATCATGTCTTTTTCGATCTCTTCACATTTTTCTTGGAGCCTTTTCTCCTTGACTTCCCTGCTTTTCCTGTTTTTATAATTCCTAAGTGATGTCCAGTACATTCCTGCATTCCTGTCTTTCCCTGAACATTTTTGTGCTTCCTTCTTTCGTCGAACAACTGAAGTATTTCTACTGTTTCTCAAGATTTCGTCGCAGTTACCTTCCTTGTCCTTATGTTTCTCTTCCCAACTTCTGCGACTGCCCTTTTTAGAGGCTTTCATTACCGCCTTAGAGAACTTCATATCCATCTCGTCTTTCTCAGTACTTCAGTATCCTGTTTCTTTCAACATTGATTTTTCTTGATTATTCGCTTAAACTTCAGTCTAATCTTCATCCGAGTCTTTATCTGCTTTTTGGTACGACTCAACTTACAGTCCAATATCTGATTTTCGAATCTCTTTATTTATTTTATTTATTTAGCGTATGGCTATACATGCAACATTAATACATCAAGTGTTAGACATTAAAATCTTATAACAATCATAAATGTAATTTATGTTTATATTGCTCAGTTAAAAGGTTATATCGAGGTTTGAGATCCATTCTAGCGCCGATGGGGATGCCTCCAGGAAGTCGGACCAGTTCCCTGCATATGCTCGCAAGGAGCATTCACCATGGATGTGTTGGATCGTCCGTCTATGGGCACCGCAGTCGCATTCTGGTGACATCGCTCTTCCCCATTTGTGTAGTGAATCCGCACACCTGCCATGTCCAGTACGTATTCGATTTAATGCGGACCATGTTTTCCGTGTTAGTTCCATTCCAGAGATGTTGCAGTTATAGCTCTCAAACCAGGTCTGCAGTTGGTCATTTGTCTTTTGGTTCCAATCTAGTCTCCATTGTTTCATGTGGTCATAGTTATTATTTTGAAGCTGCTCAGCTGTGCGTATGGGTGGCTTTCTTGATTTCAATCGAGTGTGTCGCAGTTGTGAGAATTCTTCTTTAATTGGTAGTTCTGGTTTTGTCTCAATCTTTCTGAATTCGTGCAGTAGGGCCGCTTTTCTACGCAGGTCCGGGGGCAGGATATTACATAGCACCGGTAACCAGTACGTGGGCGTTGATTTAGCAGTTCCAGAAATCAACCTCATTGTGTTATTTAATTGCCTGTCAATAAGTTTGGTGTGACAGCTATTAATCCAGACTGGAGCGCAGTACTCAGCCACAGAGAACACTAAGGCGATAGATGAGGTGCGTAATGTTTTTGCGTTAGTTCCCCAAGTAGTACCGCTAAGTTTTTGGATGATGTTATTCCGTGTTCGAATCTCTGTCTGACTGTGTTAAAATCCAGCTGTAATCTTCCTGCGCCTTCTCGCCTTTTCTAAATATAGGAACCATGTCTTACTCTTGAGATTTTTGAGCAATTCATTTGCTATTACTAGCCGAAATTAATTGCAGAGCTCAGTTAGTCTTTCATCTCTCTCATTCCTGCAATCAAGTCCATATTCTCGGGTAACTCTGTCTTCTGCTTCCTCCCCAACTACCACGTTCCAGTCCCCTATGATTGGTAGGTGGTCATCTCCCTCTACATACTGAATTACCTATTCTGTAACTTCATATACTTTCTCTGACTCTCCATCTATCTTCTCGTCTTCTGCTTGTCACGTCAGCATGTATACCTGAACTATTATTGGCGGTGGTTTGTCGTTGACTCCGATGAGATCAACCTTATCACTGAACTTACTCTCAGCCCTAGCGTCTTCTTCTAACGCATCCTACTCCTGTTATACTGTTTTCTCCTGCTGACATTAGCCTAAATTCAACCGATCAGAAATGCAGTTGACGTTCATGGAGCTGTAACAGCCGCTCCATTCACCGCCACCGCGTAGCATCTTGGTATAAGATGTGAAGATGGTCAAAAACTGACCGAAACCGGTTACAGACAAAATAAATGTTTTTGCAGTCGAGACTGTTTGTGTGTATTTTTAAAATACTTCGCATTTCCATTTTCAGATTTTTTAACTTCCCTGCCACATTCATGCATCTCATATTCCACACTCCAATTTGTAAATGTTACCCTTTCGTTAGTTATGCAATCTTTTTCTCATGGTGACCTCTCCGTAGCCAATCCCTTCCCAGGGATCCGAATGAGGAACTAACAAGTCACCATTTCTGAAGTTTTATGTATAGGAATAACATTTGAGAGTAATAGGCGTATTACGTGGCTGATAATGTTTCCCTCGCTCTGTGGTGAAAAAAGTGGGAATTGGACTGTAAACAATGGAAAGTGTGAGTCCATCCATATGCGTACTAAAAAAGATATTATTAATTACGGATACAAAACACACAAACTTAAAGGTTTTCGGTTCAGAAAAATACCTAGGTATTACAGTTACGGACAGCTTAAAATGGAACCATCACACAAAAAACGTGAGGAAGGCGAATCAAAGACTGCGTGTTACTTGAGGAACACTTAGAAGGTGCAGCAAATCTACGTTACACTGCACTACGCTCGCAAGGCTACTGCTGCGCGATATGGACTCCTTAGTAGGGACCCTGGTAATCCATCAACGAAACGGGAACCGCAGCTGGACATGAAGTACTTCAATAATGATAACAAAACCAACAGCTGTATTGGAATCCAACATCGTTTACTTTTCTTAACACGTACAACCATTTCGACACCGAATGATGTCATCTTCAGGCCACAAGCGTTACCTGCAAGTTACAACCGCAATGACAAAAATAAACAGTATCTTCAAATGGGAACAGTTATAAAGCATGTGCAACGAACAGATTCGTATGCAGCGAAGCCAAATTTAACTTGATTCGGTTCCATCATAGTAGTAACAAGCCCAGATTTATCAGATGGTATATATATAGATAGATAATAAGGTGATAACAATATGTGTATGCTAGCCTTGTTACTACTATGATGACACAGAATCCAGCTAATTTTGGCTTCGCTGCATACGATTCTCTTCGCTGCACATGCTGGCGTACATGCTTGAATACTGTTCGCATTTGAAGACTCTGTTGGTCTTTGTCATTGCGGTTGTAGATGGTAGGTAACGCTTGGGGCCTGATGGTGACGCTATTTGGTGTCGAAAGTGGCAGCATATGTTAAAAAGAATAAAGGACGTTGGATTCCAACACAGCTGTTGGTTTTGATATCATTATTGAAGTACCTTAGTGGGGCGGATTGGCGGAGTTCAAAGAACTGTAGTGTTTTTGTATTATTGCGAAATAATGGAGAGAGTGACACGATTATGATGAGTGAGTTAGGATGCCAATCATTAAAACATAGGCGTTTTTAGTGACGGTGGATCTGTTCACGGTATTTCAGTCGCCAACTTTCTCCTCCGAACGCCAGAACATTTTTTGGACTAATATCCACATAGGGAGGAATGACCATCGTAATAAAATAAATCAGCGCTGGCACCAAAGGTAAAAGGTGTTCCTTTTTTCCACGTGCTGTTCGAGCGTTGAACGGTAGAGAAATAATCCGAAAGTTATTCAGTGAACCTTATGCCAAACGCTTAAGTGTGAAACGCAGAGTAATCACGTATGTTTACAGTGGTCTGAGAATTTAGATTTAGAGTGGGCAATACAGTTATTAACTTGACTCTTGACAGACACTTTGGATGGAGACAAGTGATAAAGTTGTACCCAAGTGCCTTGTCAAGGGCACAGTGTAGGATATTCTACGTTGTCACTAGTTCCGGAAAGGGTACAAGGATTTCGTAATTATCTTTTCCGGGGCAGACCTGTACTGTCTTGGAATCTCGCGGCGATTGACTGTCTAGGACTCGACGTCACACATTTGTCAAGTGTGTCATCTTCGTTGGGGATTCTGACACGTCAGGGACGACCGCGAATACTGTGCACAAGACTTATTGAGAGAGGATCGGTCAAGGGCCGATCTTGTACACGGGAGGCTGTGAACCGTCGCACGGACCAGGTCAGTGTATGGAAGCAGGTCAGGAGGGTGGGGCGAGCGATGCTGAAGGCCGCGCACACACTTCAGGCGTCAATGAGTGTGGCCGGGTCAGGGGTCGCTGCTACATGTGGGTCACCACCAGTGCAGCACTCTGCTCTGCCGTCGGCGACCGAAGAGTCCGACAGTTCACGTCGTGCCGGCGCTGCAGCGATGAGTACGGTACTCGCTGCGAGCGGGGACTCTGACGTGGGACAGGTACGGACACACTCTTTCTGTCAGGCTACCAAAGTTCTTACTCTGTTTGGAATTCGGTGACGTCAGCAATGCAGCGTATACTGTGACCTCTCCCTCAACTGCATGTCGAACCGTAGCTGTCTTAGGATGGCGGACAAAGATCCTCGTAATCTGTCCCTGGCCGGCCAGTGTGGCCGAGCGAGTCTAGGCGCTTCAGTCTGGAACCGCGCGACCGCAACGGTCGCAAGTTGGAATCCTGCCTCGGGCATGGATGTGTGTGATGTTCTTAGGTTAGTTAGGTTTAAGTAGTTCTAAGTTCTAGGGGACTGATGACCTCAGCTGTTAAGTCCCATAGTGCTCAGAGCCATTTGAACCATTTTGAATCTGTCCCTGACTAAATTATGCAATTGGTTATCGAAATTACAGCAGCAGGTACACAGCAAATAACGAAATTTTGCTTACTGCACGGGTACAGTATAGTAGGAAGCAGAGCCCACTTCCGGATCGTGAATCTCTGATATGCATGAAAGTGGGCGTTCTTGATCCTTTTTAAAGAAAAATAACTCGTTTTGTAAAATAAGGGGTGCAATACATCACTGCATAACATAGTGATGAACATAGCACAAGCAACTTTTATCAGTTTATACACTTCATCCTTCCTTTTTCCGCTTCTTTTTTAGGCCTCCACATTTGTGAACTGTTTTCTGAAACTCGATATCAAATTTTGTTGCTAAGTTTTTATTGTCCTTTCGATCTACAATTGGAATATGGTTTAGATATATTTAACCATCTCTTTCTACAACCTACTTTTCTTCTTGTATTCTTGTTCGTGTAATGTTCCTGGAGCATTTTCCAAAAAGACGAGGTCTTCTGCGCTACAAAAAGAAAAGAACAGGGCTTTAGCGTCCAACGGTACCGACCAGCCGTCGCGTCATCCTCAGCTCTGAGGCTTCGCCGGATGCAGATACGGAGGGGTATGTGGTCAGCACACCGCTCTCCTGGCCGTTCTGTTTTCTTGACCGGTGCCGCTACTTCTCAATCACGTAGCTTCTCAATTGGCCTCACAAGGGCTGAGTGCACGCCGCTAGCCAAGAGCACTCGGCAGACCCAATCGGTGACCCATCCAAGTGCTATCCAAGCCCGACAGCGCCTAACTTTGGTGGAAACCAATGCGGCAAGGCCGTTGGCTCTTCTGCGGTACAGTTTTATAAGTAATTCGAAGTGGTCAGTGGTCCAATCCTTAGGCAGACTGGAAGCAACTAGAACATGTCGTCACCTGAAAACTGCGGGAAAAGTCCTGGATTTTCTGAACCTGGCCCGTTACTGCAGAAATCCGCACGTGTGCGTCCAGCTAATGAGACCGGATCGGTTGTTCCGAGAACTGCAGCTGAAGACCTCAAGGTCGTGTCTCCACTAATGGACACGCAGAGACGGCAGGTGTCCCAGAAACCGTCGCTAACATCCAGTCGTGTGTGACCAGCCAATGCATCCCTACGCAGACAATGGGCGCAAGTCACTGAAGTGGTCAAAGTGTAAGCAGTTAGCAATTTCTTTGGTTTATTGATAGCGCTTTTGGGTTATCGTACATTATTCGCACAATTATTATTATTATTATGTCAGGAAAAGATATCGAAAAGCAAAGCTCCTCCCAATGCCCAAGGATTAGGAAATGTGTGGAAGAGAAAAAAGAAACTGGGGGAGGGGACCTAAACTCGACTGAAGGAATCAGAAGATAGCTTGGTTGTTGTTGTTATGTAGTCTTCAGTCCAGAGACTGGTTTGATGCAGCTGACCATGCTACTCTATCCTGTGCAAGCTTCTTCATATCCAAGTAACTACTGCATCCTACATCCTTCTAAATCTACGTAGTGTATTCATCTCTTGGTCTCCCTCTACGATTTTTACCCTCCACGCTGCCCTCCAATACTAAATTGGTGATACCGTGATGTCTCAGAACATTTCCTACCAACCGATTCCTTCTTCTGGTCAAGTTGTGCCACAAATTCCTCTTCTCCCCGATTCTATTCAGTATCACCTCATTAGTTACTTGATCTACCCACCTAATCTTCAGCATTCTTCTGTAGCACCACATTTCGAAAGCTTCTATTCTCTTCTTGTCTAAACTATTTATCGTTCATGTTTCACATCTATACGTGGCTACACTCCATACAAATACTTTTCTAAAAGACTTTCTGACACTCAAATCTATACTCGATGTTAAGAAATTATCATGATATGGCAAAATTTTACATAAGTTGTAGGTAATCAAATTAAGTCCGTAGATCTTGCAGACTGAAGTAGCTGTCGTAAGTTATTATCTATCAGTGACTGACAGTACCGTGTTGAGACACTTGAATACTAGAAAAGCTTCCCCAAGAAGAAGGATTAATAGTTGTAGCAACCTGCTGTCGTTGTGCAGGGAAGCTTGTTAGAATGTGTGCAACAGATCTGCAGACGTTCAGCACAGTTGCAGGAGAAGGCTTCGAAGATGTTGCACAGAAATAGCAGCACAGTACTGAAAGTGCAAGAGACGTGCGTCCTCACCCTTCAACAATTTCTCGCAGAAAAAAACAAGTATACGAATACGATGTGACTGCAGCCTGCGAATGGTGCTCGATATGGAGGATGGAACGAGCGCATGAACAACTAATATGCGGACAGGTGCGTACAACAAAACGCATTATTTCGGTCTTAACACGTGTTCGATCTCGCGAGGGTTACCGTGGAAAAATAGGGCCCTGTTTCTTGTAGAATTTCTGCCTGATATGGAGAAAAGAGTTTCAAGCGTTAGGGATATTTACAGATCATCTGTTGAGGGTTAGCCGGCCCGAGTGGCCGAGCGCTTCTAGGCGCTACAGTCTGGAACCGCGCTACCGCTACGGTCGCAGGTTCGAATCCTGCCTCGGGCATGGACGTATGTGATTTCCTTAAGTTAGTTAGGTTTAAGTAGTTCAAAGTTCTAGGGGACTGATGACCTTAGAAGTTAAGTCCCATAGTGCTCAGAGCCATTTGAACTATTTTTAGTTGAGGTTTACGTTCGTTACAGATCGGGGGCCAAACTTGAAAAAAGCTTTTTGAGAACTACTGTCGCATTCCGTGCAACAACCACTCCCTTAGCATTGCTCTGTGCCATACCCTTGGGGATAATTTGTTGCAAGAATATGCCCCTAATGTTTACGCATCGCTGAAAGCAGCGAGAAAAGTCGTACCTTATTTAAAAAGTAGTGGCCCTGTGAAAGACTCGCGTTTGCAGTTTACTGTAAAGCAGTATGCTGGGATACTGTATGTGTCGTGTTAAAATCCGTTTATATGCAACATGAACGAATTGCTGAAAATTTACGTGAATTTGGGTAAATATACATTTTTGGAACTGATATTACCAGGTAACTGCCAAATTAATTCAGTTCTCGAAATACTTCAACAGGCTATGTAAGTTGACAGATGTCAGACGCTGCACTTTTCGTGCCCTGAGGATACCACATATAGGATTATTGTGATAAGAATGTGGCGGACAGTCAGGTAAGCAGTCCCACACACGTAAAACGACACACTTGTAAACAAATAACATTTAAATTTTTGGTTAAATATTTTAAACACCCAGAACTAGATAAGAGATCGTATTTAAAGAAGATGGTGTACCTTGATATTGTCAGAAAATGGCAGTAATGAAAGCACACAGCTCAGAATCTCATGACGGAAAAACTGAAAATAAAGCCAGTGCATTTGCTTGCATTATTACTAGTGCCAGAGACACGTCACCTGAAGCAATAGTCGATAACTGAGAGAGGAAGTTTATACCGCAGGAAGTTCGTGATGTGCTGCACCTCAAGGTAAACACTCTGGCCACTTCAGTGACTTGCGCCGCATTTTCTGCATCTAAGGTAACGCGATGTAATGTAAGTTTGCTAAGTATATAATTTATCAATACTGACATCCTCAAAGGTTGATCGCATAATAGTGAAAAGAAATTCATGTGAATAATGCACCAAATTTATTTGCTTCAAATGGCTCTGAGCACTATGGGACTTAACATCTGTGGTTATCAGTCCCCTAGAACTTAGAACTACTTAAACCTAACTAACCTAAGGACATCACACACATATCCATGCCCGAGGCAGGATTCGAACCTGCGACCGTAGCAGTCGTGCGGTTCCGGACTGAGCGCCTAGCCAAATTTATTAGTTGCTACCCGATATAACCCATTTATCCACCATACAGGGCTGTTGTATTATTTGCAGAATGTTGCACAGAGGACGAAGCCTCTAAATTGACGCTTTCAAAACCGTCGACGAAGTTCCCACGTTTCTGTTGATGGTAAAGCCAGATGAGGGGCAGTCGCTTCTCGAGTGATGGAAATCAAAAGCAACTGCTTACCTCAGACTGTTGAAAGTGGTACGAGACCTATTTACACCTGCCTGCCTCTAGCCTCTCTAGCGAGAGGGTATTTAGTAGAACTTGGCTTGTCACTATCGACAAATGTAATGGAACATGTGAATGACCTGCTTATGGTGCACTGCAGTATCATTCTAAGTTTCAGTTATCATATATCTCTAGCGTCTTAATTGTTGCTTCAGGAGTAAATTCATCCGGGAGGTCGTTATAGCGTTATGAGAGGAATAATATTTATTTACTTTAGGCGTGAAAGTTTTCAATAAACTTCGTGTATCTGTTATGTCAGCAGCTTGTGTTCTTTCATCATTTTTCTTTTAATTTTAATGATTATATTTGCACGCAACAGATAATTTCGTGGTTCCATCATACACAGTGCTGTCATGTAGATAATTTTGCAGGAGGGCTGCGAGTAAGTTACTATGAACAGTTCAGTGATAAGGTTGTTCTCAATGGAATCGACAGCAAACCACCGTCAACAGTTGTTCAGGTACATATATCGACGTCACAAACGGAAGATGAAAAGATATATAAAGAGTTAGAGAAAGTGTATGATGTCATTGAACAAGTAATTCAGTATGTAAAGAGAGATGATAATCTACCAGTCATAAGGAACTGGAGCGTGATAGTAGTGGAGCGAGCAGAAGGTGGAGCTACGGGAGAATATGGATTTCATTGCAGGAAAGAAAAGGTGAAAGACAGAGTTCTGAAATTAATTTCAAGTAGTAATAACAAAAACGCTGCTCATAAATCTCGAATGTAGGAGATAGGTCCTATATTTAGAAAAGGCGTGAAGGCGCAGGAAGATTCCAGGTAGATTTTCTCGTGGTCAGATAGAGATTCCAAAATCACTGTGCTGTCATGTAGATAATTTTGTAGATCTCTAAGAGCAGTTGTTCCTAAACATTTTCGACCTGTGATCCACTGTTATAAGTATCTGATATTTGCGAAAAAATGGTTCAAATGGCTCTGAGCACTATGGGACTTAACATGTGAGGTCATCAGTCCCCTAGAACTTAGAACTACTTAAACCTAACTAACCTATGGACATCACACACATCCATGCCCGAGGCAGGATTCGAACCTGCGACCGTAGCAGTCGCGCTGTTCCCGACTGAAGCGCCTAGAACCGCTCGGCCACAGCGGCCGGCCGACATTTGCGAATCCCTGCAAAAAAAGACGTACTTACTGCAACATGCAACTAACTGAATGCCAGGCATATGGTTTGATAGCCACAATGCTTTTAAATGGTTCACTTTTCACTTGCATCACATCAAAAAGACTCATGAAGGATTTTGCGCAATGGGTGGGCAAGCATGAATTATTAAAATATTTTACACTTTTTTGTGTATCTATAAGTTTTCATTACGGATTTGACTGGCTCAATCCTCTCTTGGAATTCGGCGAGAAGGATCCGCTTGTTTGGCGTGGCACGTAACACTCAATTCAGAAACCGCAAAACTTAATGGGAGTCTCAAATTAGTGTCTACGAGAAGCTTTTTTCTGTATTTATAATTTTTGTAAGTGTAAGAAGGAAAAAATTTTCGTCCAAATATGTGGACGAGACAGCTTCATCTGAGAGCTTTGGGAACTCCGCCGTTAAACTTAACCAGAAACTTGACGGTGGCAAAGACTTATAACGTTTCAGTAAGTTAAAGTCACCGGAAGTTTCTAGAAGCTGCTCGTTTTAATTTACACTTGATGAGGATTTCATAATTATTGTTTACTCCAAGAGAACGACACTTTACGGTGTGTGACGGAAGGCAGTTCTTCTAGCGCTGTGTTACCCCACCTTCCCTGTTCCAAACGCGAATGGCGCGTAGGAGGAGCGACTGCCGATAAACCTGCGTATGATCTCTAACGTCTCTGATTTTCTCGATGTGGGTATTTCGCAAGACGTGTGGAAGGAACTAATACGTTACCTGATTCGTAACGTAAGCTCTCAAAATTTCGACATTACACTTCTCTGTGGTGCACAACGCCTCACTCGTAACGTAGGGCACTGGGGTTTGTTTAGCATCTTACAGAGGATCCCCTGTGTGTTTAGAGCATTTTTATATCAAATTTTTATTATTCTACCACTTTTATTCACAATCGTCTCATTAAATATTAGAATGGGCGCTAAATCTTGCTGTCGTGCGCCTTAACAGCGTATTACCCAACTCCCCTCGCACGAACTCATACACAGACAAACAAACACACACACACGTCTAGCAATCCAACCTGGTAAGGGTCCCAGTCTGATGAATAATACTAAATAATCCGCCTCACTTCTTTCTGGAATGAATTACAATCTCTTAAGCTTCTTCAGATGAATCGCAACCATGATATCTTTTTCTGGAAATTTATTTATTTATTTATTTATTTATTGCATTCTTATTCCTGTTTAGCTGACTCCGGATAGTCACCACCAGGTAGTTTGTGTCATTTACTGTTTCAACGATATGTCGCCAATAATGTAATCTGACAGTAATGGATCACTTCACTTATTTTTTATCAATACGTTACATTTATTTGCTTTCATGGTGTAACATAAGTCCCCGCACGACTCATCCATCTTCTGCACGTCTACTTGTGTTTCGCTAAAGTCTTCTGGCGTTGCATTCTTCCTATGGACAGCTGCATCGTCTGCGAACAGCTTCATGGATGGTTCAAATGGCTCTGAGCACTATGGGACTCAACTCCTGAGGTCATAAGTCCCCTAGAACTTAGAACTACTTAAACCTAACTAACCTAAGGACATCACACACATCCATGCCCGAGGCAGGATTCGAACCTGCGACCGTAGCGGTCGCGCGGTTCCAACGCTGCAAACAGTTACGGGCCGGCTGCGGTGGCCGAGCCGTTCTAGGCGCTTCAGTACGGAACCGCGCGACTGCTACGGTCGCAGGTTCGAATCCTGCCTCGGGCATGGTTGTGTGTGATGTCCTTAGGTTAGTTAGGTTTATGTAGTTTTATGGGACTGATGACCTCAGATGTTAAGTCCCATTGTGCTCAGAACCATTTGAGCCAAACAGTTACGGCTCTCACCCCATCTGCCCGAAAAGTTATGGGACTTACTTTATTATTCTTGGTGTGTAAACGACATCAGCCCAGTAACTACGG
This sequence comes from Schistocerca piceifrons, assembly GCF_021461385.2. Taxonomy (NCBI): domain Eukaryota; kingdom Metazoa; phylum Arthropoda; class Insecta; order Orthoptera; family Acrididae; genus Schistocerca; species Schistocerca piceifrons. Next base: position 282,262,662 of record NC_060140.1, on the reverse strand, counting down.
TTGGAGCTTGAACTAACAAATGTAAACAACAAAAGTGCAGCCGTACATTCTGTTGTGAGCGAGCACTGCTAAACAGTGAACTTGGGGCCGTAATGCGTCTACGTTGTTGTGTCACTAATCGCAATGGAGCAACATCACTAAATCAAGTGTTCAAGACATACTCAGAATGTTTCGAAGAAGAGAAAAATATCTGCAAAGTTTGTCCAGCACAAGTTGACCCCCGAAGAAGATCAACGACCCATAGACGCCTCCTGCAACTAGACTGAAATTCAAAACGCAACAATTGTTTTGTGGAAGGTAATCATCTCGGATGATGAGATTTGATTCTATCAGTCCGAACCTGCCACTAAAAACTCACATAAAGGGTCAATGCTTTGGCGACCCTACCGATTTTCAAGCCAATGTGATGCCTGAGTTGAACAGTGCCCAACTGACTTGTCTGACAGCTTCACATGGCTGTGTGAATGTTCTGTGCGTTGTAATCCAGCGGGTGTATACTACGTAGAACACCTGAAGCATTAAAATCACCGCCTTAACTTTTGTTCTGTGTGTTATTAATCCAGGTCGAAAATTTTTGGACTGACGAGGTATAACACTCCCTTGGGCTAGTCCCGAAATTACCTTCATATCTATTTATTTCTTCCCGTCCTCGTGTCTCCCAGTCTGCCACCAAGAGAAAGTGGAACACGGTAAACAAAATCACAATTTCGGGACAGTGACTTTGCGACGTAACGTCCCAGATACCAGTCCGCTGTCGAAGTACACAACTTTCCAACATGTGTGTAACGACCGCGTACCTTATCAACGTCGCAACGCCCAACCAAAGTGGAGCAGGGGGGCAACGACATGACGCGTGTCGATAAAACGCCCGTGGTTTCACACGAAGCGAAGCCTGCAACATGTCAGTCGCTTCGGCGGTCGCTTCAGGGAGCAAACAACTGACTACTGCTGGGATGTCGTTCAATCTATACGATCACATGTTCAATAAATCAGCCTCACTTTCATACAATACTTTTAAACTTGACTTACACTGCTGGCTTCCGACAGACATTTTATATTTGTTAGTATCATTGGCTTGTAAGTAGCTTTCATCTATCAGTACTGCCATAACCATAAAGAAAATAAGCTCGCCAGACAAAATTAGTTACCCTCTTAAAAGTGCACGCTGGTCTCTTCGGGTCTTCGAAGAGCTGTAAATTGTATACAACTGGTACCACGTTGGCATGGGACCCTCTACGGCAGACCTAAGCCTTGGTGCTATACTCATGTTCAGAAAAAAAACAGAACACCTTGAACGACTAGAGATAGGACGTTCATATTCACAGGACATGTACATTAGTATGTCTGCGGACAGTCACGTTGGCTTCAGCATGTGCCCTGTTGCCTAGTAGAAACAGGGACCTCCATTGGCCCTGATAACTTGTTCCATGCGTCATGGCAACGACGCGCATAAGGCGCGAATGGTGTCCCGTGGTATAGTCAAGCATGCTGCATTCATCTGATTCCGAAGTTCATCTATGGTGGTTGGCATTGAGTCACCATATTTCACACATTTACGATTGGCGAAAAATCTGGTGATCTGGCGGGACAGGATAAAAGGCTAGCATCGTGTGACACCAAGAATGCAAGTGTTCGTGCATCGACATGTGGTGATGCGTAGTCTTACTGAGAAACGGCGCCGCGCGGGATTAGCCGAGCGATCTAGGGCGCTGCAGTCATGGACTGTGCGGCTGGTCGCGGCGGAGGTCCGAATCCTCCCTCGGGCATGGATGTGTGTGTTTGTCCTTAGGAAAATTTAGGTTAAGTAGTGTGTAAGCTTAGGGACTGATGACCTTAGTAGTTAAGTCCCATAAGATTTCACACACATTTACACATTTGAAAAACGGCGTCTAGGATGTTGTACAGAAAGGGTATGGCTACAGGTTGCAGGATGTCATTCACAAAGGTCGTACTAGTCACAGTGGCCTGAACACGCACCAGCTCCGATTTGTGGCTGCACTCAGCAGCAACGCAGATCATAAGGCCCGTATGTCTCGTGCGAATGCAGTCACTGTGATGCTGCTCTGTCTGCGGCGAACCAAAATGCAGCCAGCAAACATAGCCTAGATTGAAACTTCCTGGCAATTTAAAACTGTGTGCCGGACCGAGACTCGAACTCGGGACCTTAGCCTTTCGCGGGCAAGTGCTCTACCATCTGAGCTACCCAAGCACAACTCACGACCCGCCCTCACAGCTTGAATTCTGCCATTGCCTCGTTTCCTACCTTCCAAACGTCAGATTCATCCGAAAACGCTATTTGATGCCATTCCTTTCCCCAATGACATCGTTCCATATACTATTCCCGTCTAGCATGTTTCTGCACATTCGTCAAACGTTGGCGGAGAAGTGGACGACACGCACGTAACCCATGCCGCAATAAACGGCGACAGACTGTCACGCCCTTTAGTGTAGGATGTGTCACACGGTTCCACTGTTGCTCCAGAGCCAAGGAGGACGCAGATCTCGTGCAATGCTATTAGGATGAGTTATCTATCTTCTCGGAGGGGGTGGAGGGGTGGGGGTGGTCTGGGTGGTGCGACCTGACCCATCTCGTCGTGTTCACGATCTTCCGTGTACCATTCTCCGCATACTCGTTGTACTGCCGAAACGCTTGGTCCTACACGAGCACCAATTTTCCCAGATGGATGTATCACATTCTCTCATATCAATAACGCACTCTCTTTCAAGCTCACTGATTAGACAGTACGATTCGCACATACGTCTGCGAGGCATCCTGCACGTCTTCTGGAGTCACACTGATCGATTACCTTCGCTTTACAGCGACAACGAGAGCCGCAGGCACAATTTACCGGGGGTGGAGTTGCACCGCAATATCAAAAATGGTTCAAATGACTCTGAGCACTATGGGACTTAACTCCTGAGGTCATGAGTCCCCTAGAACTTAGAACTACTTAAACCTAACTAACCTAAGGACATCACACACATCCATGCCCGAGGCAGCATTCGAACCTGCGACTGTAGCGGTCGCGCGGTTCCAGACTGTAGCGCCTAGAACCGCTCGGCCACTCCGGCCGGCACCGCAATATCGATGTTGGCTTTGAACCCGCGGGCCAACATGGTTCATATGTTAATAGTTTCTACAGAACGTACTAACGAACATGTGTTGTGAATATGAATGTCCTATTTCTTGTCGTTTTTCTGAACATGAATGTATGATAGGGTCTATGTGCCAGTCGATTGTTTGAATCAACGCTGTTAGATGGGTTCATATGGAGATACAACGGCAGGAAGGAGCTGTCGCGTTTGGAGATGCCTATGACCACACGCTAAATGAAGCTGCCCGATTTTTTGGACCGTCAACGCGTACTGTCCAACGTGTGTACAACGAATGATGTACCATTCGCAGCGACGTAATGCGGCTTAAGAACGACGCTCGTAACAAGATTTTAACCGACCGATTAGTGCAACGCCTCGTCAGTGATGACGGGTTTAGAACTCGACAGTTTTTCTGCTGTCAGTGCATACGGGCCCATCGTAACCAGTCCAAGCAAACTTAGATAAGGCAGATGGAGCGGGGCACCTCTCAAAACGACAGTGCTCATAGCTACACTTAAAACTCTACGTCTTCAGTGGGCTAAACAAAATAGATATTGGACTCTAGATGAATAGAGGCTGTTGTGTAGTCCAACCAATCGTAATTTTGCCTCTTTTCAAACGATGCGAGGCGACGTATGTGTCTACGTTACAAAGAGGCTAGTAACCTGCAGCGTTTGGAGCATGTACTTCAGACCGGAGGTGATTTTTTGAGGATGTTATTCGTACCATGCCTTGGGCGTATCCGTAGGAGAGGGAGAATTATTGCATCTAGCTTCAGTGGCTGGAAGGAGGTATGTTACTGTCGAGTACCTGCTTCACCCGACACTAACAGCAAACACTTACAGACATTCTTCTTCCCACCGATGCATCAACCTGCCACTCAACAGCGTGTATATAACATAAGTGGGGAGAGCACATTGATCTACCTGATTTAGAAAACACACCTTCCACGAGGGTCAGTCAAGAAGCAGTGCCTCCTTTCTTTCTCCTTAAATAAAATTTGTTAAGTGAAAAATTTGAATTTGGCGCTGTTTCACAATCCTTTTCCTGTCCACTCCACTAGTAACTTTCTGTGTCAACAGATACCACTACTACAGTCACTTGCAAAATGGCCGAACTCGACTTTCGAATTAGACAGTGTTCCTTCATAGAATTCCTGAATTCATAAGATGAAACACCCATTGGCATTCATGAAAAACTGAAAAATGTTTACGGTGATGCAGCAGTGGATATCGACACTGTCAGACAATGGGTCGCTCGCTGTAACGAAGCTGAAGGGCAAACACCTTTAGCTGATGAAACGCAGCATTCAACAATACGACGACGTCATTCTTGGTGATCGCCGAATGACTGTAGATGATGTCCACTGTTGCATCGTCGTATACATTTTTCCGCTTTCCATGAATGCAGTTGGGCGTTTCGCCATCTGGATTCAAGAATTCTATCCCAGAAGGCTATTACAAACACCGGTGTCGTTCATCTTGAAGCTACTGCATTAGTGACATCTGTTGAGCAAAAAAGTTACTACTGCAGTGGACTGGAAAAGTAGAATTGCGGAATAGCGCTAGATTAAAATTTTACACTTAGACTTTATTTAATGAGAAAAAATAGGCGGCATTACCGTCTGATTGACCTTCCGTAACATCTTGGTTGATTTGGGGACCAAACAGCGAGGCCATCGGTCCCATCTGATTAGGGAAGGGTGGGGAAGAAGGTCGGCCGTGCCCTTTCAAAGGAAACATCCTACCATTTGCCTGAAGCTATCTAGGGAGATCACACCAAATCTAAATCAGTATGGCCGAACGCAGGTTTGAACCGTCGTTCTCCCGAATGCGAGTCCAGTGTGTTAACCATTGTGCCACCTCGCTGAGGCCCGTAACATCGACAAAGTTGTTAACTTGATAATTTTTTCATAATTCGGGTCCACAGTCACTGTCATATAATGCGGAATTGACCACTAGATGTCACGAAATGCCGGCCCGCCAGTATAAAATGAGGCGTGGAGTATTATTAATTCAAGATTGAAGCAATATAAACAGAATGAATTGGATCTCACCTGACTAACAAATCCATCAGGAACATCTCAACCTTCCTACAGCTGCCAAACTCGACTGTTGATGATGTGATTTTGAAGTGGAAACGCGAAAAACGACTACAGCTAGACCAGTACCAGGAAGTCTTCATGCACTGTCGAGCTTTTCGGAGGGTGATTGTAATAAATACGTGAAATCCGCTGAAGGGAGTTTCAAAGTGCTACCAGAAGTCCAGCTAACACATTGACTGCGTGTAGGAAGTTAAAAAAGAATAATGTACAAGGGTCGAGCAGCTCCTCATAAGCTACACGTGCTGGCGTAAGCTGTCGCCAGCACACCAGTCGGCAAAGACGTGGCGCGATCAGCGATAGTAGGTGCTGCATCAAGCACGCGTATCACGAGGGAGGCCAGAGACACATCGACAAGCAACACGCCGCCAACGCGCTCTCGACAGTAAGTATTTTGACCTCAGTCGCTGACCAGACAGCTGCACTGACTTTCAGTATGGCGTCTGTCAATACATTTCCAGAGCGGGCTCAATACATGTCGCATGTCACGACAGTACATAGCGACCAAATCAGTGATTTTAGTGGGATTAGCATTGAGACTAAAGTTGATGATATCAAGATTACCGATACTGTCTGCAAGAAGGCTATTACTGATGAGCTTGTACCAAAAAACATGGACTCTATTCAAGTTATGCAAATGTTGATGTAAATAAAGAACCATGTTAATCCGCATGTGGATTTGTGTTGTAGAAAGGGGATACCGACCAATCATAACAACATCCTCTTCCTTGCTTCTATGCGGGACAGTATACTACACTGCATATTTCTGTAGTCAATGCGAAGCGAAGCTTGAGGTGGTGTGAAGAGAGACGCCACTTGGCAATGGATGACTGGATACGAGTGATTTGGAATGATGAATGAATCACGCTGAAACGTGTGGCACTCTCATGGAAGGACTTGGGTTTGGCGAATGGCTGGAGAACGTTACCTGCCATTATTCGTAGTGCCAACAATGAAGTATGGAAGAGATAATGTTACGGTGTGGGGGTGTTTGTCATTTTTAGGGAGTGATCCAATTATTGCTGCCGGCCGCTGTGGCCAAGCGGATCTAGGTACATCAGTCCGGAACCGCGAGACTGCTGCGGTCGCAGGTTCGAATCCTGCCTCGGGCATGGATGTGTGTGATGTCCTTAGGTTAGTTAGATTTAAGTAGTTCTAGGGGACTGATGACCTCAGTGCTCAGAGCCGTTTAAACCATTTTGAACCAATTATTGCTCTTAAGAAAACGCTAAATTTGGAAGAATATGACCATATTTTACAGCATCGTCTATTGTTTACAGTAGAGGAAGCGTTCAGAGACGCTGACTGTAACAGCAGACAATGCTCTGTGTCATACTGCAGTATCTATGAGGCAGTGGCTTTTGGACTGGAACATTCCTGAAATGGACTGGTCTCTCCATAGCCCCGACTGGAACTAATAGAACACCTTTCGGATGATTTAGGATCGTAGTATCAAGGCTTTCACGACCGGATGTTTCAGCTGCCGAGAATTCTTCCGGGGTGTATGGCCGTGGTCTATGGGTCTCTTCTGTCCCTGACGTTTCGTCCATAGCTACGTTGGACATCCTCGGAGATGCTCCTGGTTGTGCTGAGGCTTGCCGACTGACAGCACAACCAGGAGCACCTCCGAAGATGTCCAACATAGCTTTGGACAAAACGTCAGGGATAGAAGAGTTCCGTGGACCAAAGCCATACAACAGGGAAGAATTCTCGGCAGATGATTTAGAATGTTGTCACTCCACACCACAGTGGACCACATGTCACTGCCTTGTCTGGTCTCGGCCCTTGGGGTGGTCTGGTCTCGGCTCTTGGGGAAGAATGGGCTCCAATTCCTCCAGAGACATTCAGACATCTCATTCAAAGTGTCCCCAGGAGATTTTAACTCGTCATGATAACGAAGTGTAGACACAGCCCACATTAATGTTCACTTATAGGCACCCAAATTCTTTTGATCAGAACCATGATGAATAAGACTGCTTCAGCTGCGTGATAAATCTTTATTTCTGATCCAACTAGTTTCACGGCCTTATAGTGGTCCAAACTAGTTGGATCAGAAATAAAGATTTACCTTACAGCTGCAGTGTTCTCATTCATCACGGCTGAATTCTGCAGCTGTGGATGTCCACAATACAAAACGTTTCTATTCTCCACACCTCTCTCTCAGCACAGATCGCATCACAGACCTGCCATCCTTCCTGCACACCACTGCAGTAACTGCTCAGCGCCTGCCCGGCAGGGAGCTGCAGCCTCGGTGAGGGAGGCCCGGCAGGGCGGGGTGGGAAGCCGGTAACCCGAGCGAGGTGATTCGCCAGCTCCGCTTTCGCAGGCAGGGTGTCGCGTTGCCGGCGAGTGATCGACCGCCGGCCGCTGCACCTGCCGACTCCAGTTGCAGAGACACGCGATCCGCCCCCTGGGTTGACGGACACCCACTTCCGAGGTTTCGCAACGGCGCCGGCGCTGCCTCCGCTAATGCACTTCCTGTACCTCCGCTTCGAGCACCTTTCCGGAACACCAGCAGTTCCTCCGAATGTCACTTTAAAATGTTCCCAGTTGTTGCAGAACATATCGTGAAAACTGGCGGAAGCTCATAGCTTACCGATATAATCTGTAGTCTTACGACTATCGTGAAAACTGGCGGAAGGTCACAATTATTAATCTTATAACTGTCTTCAGATGTCTTTCTCGTTCATACCATTCGTCACTTCTTACAGAGCCCACGGTTTACATTTTTTGAGAAATTTATGTTAACGCAGTGTGTCGGTTGCTCTTCCTGTCGCCACTGAACCTAAGGCTAGGGCCTCCCGTCGGGTAGATCGTTCGCCTGGTGTAAGTCTTCCGAGTTGACGCCACTTCGGCGACTTGCCCGTCGATGCGGATCAAATGATGGTGATAAGGAAAACACAACACCCAGTCCCTGAGTGGAGAAAGTCTCTGACCCAGCCGGGAATCGAACACGGGACGTTAGGTATGACATTCCGTCACGACGCCACTCAGCTACCAGGGGCGGACAGGGACGATTATATGAAGATGGTATCTGTTCTTTCGGACTTGTCCGAAAGAACAGATACCATATTCATACACAGTTGAGTCTAACCGTCCACTGATCTCCTTCTTCTGTGCTGGATGCACACGCATTGCCCGAATTCTTACGGGACTCGGTAAGATTGTCTGCCGCGAGTAATGAGTGTAATGGCCAGGGGCACTACGAATATAGTGTGTGGACATTAAGTTGGGAATGTGGGTCTCACGGGGAGCGTGCAAGGGATAAATCCCTGCAGTCGCACTATCATCTGTGCCCTCGGTGGCTTACATGGATAGAGCGTCTGCCATGTAAGCAGGAGGATCCCGTGTTCGAGTCCCGGTCGGGGCACTCATTTTCAACTATCGCCGTTGTGTATATCAACGCCTGTCGACAGCTTAGGGTCTTGATTTAGTTATCATTTCATTCTAAGGGACGAAGGTCATTCGTGTACCGAAATTTCTGAGGGGATGATTGGGGACGAGCCCAGGATCTGACTAAACATGCGTAGGAAACCGTCTAAAATCCACACTCAAGCGCAAGGGTGCACCAGACCGAAGGTCTTTAATAAAAAAAATGGTTCAAATGGCTCTGAGAACTATGGGACTTAAATTCTGAGGTCATCAGTCCCCTAGAACTTAAAACTACTTAACCTAACTAACCAACCGACATCACACACATCCATGCCCAATGCAGGATTCGAACCTGCGACCGTAGCAGTCGCGCGGTTCCGGACTGAAGCGCCTAGAACCGCTCGGCCACAGCGGCCGGCCTTCTTTAATCAGACAAAAAATGGTTCAAATGGCTCTGAGCACTAAGGGACTTAACATCTGTGGTCATCAGTCCCCTAGAACTTAGAACTACTTAAACCTAACTAACCTAAGGACATCACACACATCCATGCCTGAGACAGGATTCGAAGCTGCGACCGTAGCGGTCACGCGGTTCCAGACTGAAGCGCCTGGAACCGCACGGCCACACCGGCCGGCGTTCTTTAATCAGACAGCTTCCCAATACTTTCCTGTCTCGTGGACTCTTTACCAAGCGCCGTCTGAGCGTACATTGTTTATGATGATGATGATGATAATGATGATTGGCGGAACGAAACTACATTGCCGTCGGTCCCTTCAAAGAGAGAAAGTTCAAAAGAAGCGGTGATGCGGAGGTTGCTTTCAATTGTAGGAGAGCAGCTGTGGCGGCGATGTTGGAGCAGGTCCGATGTTCAAGGCAGTTGGTAGGATAGCTGGCTTTCATACATGTTGTTGTTGGAGCGTAGTGGTGGAGTAGGAAGTGGCGACAGGGGATGGGGGAGGCCCTCGGCTGGTAGCTGCTCCAAGCTGAACCTGCAGGATTATGATTCACTCTCCAGTTCCATTCCCAGTATCAGTATTGTATTGTCACCGCCAGACACCACACTTGCTAGGTGGTAGCTTTTAAATCGGCTGCAGTCCGGTAGTATACGTCGACCCCCGTGTCGCCACTGTCAGTGATCGCAGACCGAGCGTCACCACACGGCAGGTCTAGAAAGACTTACTACCACTCGCCCAGTTGTACAGCCGACTTTGCTAGCGACGCTACACTGACCAATACGCTCTCAGTTGCCGAGACGATAGTCAGCATAGCCTTCAACTAAGTCATTGGCTACGACCTAGCAAGGCGCCATTACCAGTGTATAGTGAAGCATGTATCATCAAGAGCGATGTTCTACAAATGTGGATTAAAGTTAAGTATTACAGCAACTGCGTCCATTTTCTAAGTTCTCATTTCCTTTTAACTGTTCCAGACCTCACGCCAATCTGCGTGAGCTTAACGCGTGCCTTTCGGCTTCCTCTCGTTGTGACTTGGCTGTCTTGCTAAGTCACAACAAGTATAGCAAAAGGGGTATGTATAGCTTATTATAATAACATAAAATGCCAAGTTCGCTTGATGGAATTTCACCGACGGCGAGCACGACGCGCTGGGAAGCGGAGCTTCCATTTTCATTATTCTTCTCATCTTGGTCAGAGCAGTGCACTCCTTAAGTATGTGAGCCACTGTCAGGACACACACAAAAACGCACACACACACACACACACTTGGACGCACATGCAGATGTTCAGGCAAAAATAATAAATGCATACGTTAAGAGCTATGAGCACTTGTTCATTTTCACAGTCTGAAGCACTTGTCTTCTACCGAACAGGTGTCCATAGCTCTCTTAAGGTACGCGCTTTTGAGCCCATCTTTACTAGATATTTTTCTCTTGTTTTGATCCATACTACCTCTTCCCAGAATATGTAAAGCAAAGAGCCTGCAGCAAAAGAGGTGTGTTTAACAGTATCGAAGACGAAAAAGTGTTCATGTCTCTTAAGATATGCGCTTTATGGCCCTTGTTAACTAAACATTTTTATCTTGTTTTGGTGTAAGGAACGAGTCCCTGAAGTTTCTCGATTTTTTTTAACAACCTGCATAAATACACTCCTGGAAATTGAAATAAGAACACCGTGAATTCATTGTCCCAGAAAGGGGAAACTTTATTGACACATTCCTGGGGTCAGATACATCACATGATCACACTGACAGAACCACAGGCACATAGACACAGGCAACAGAGCATGCACAATGTCGGCACTAGTACAGTGTATATCCACCTTTCGCAGCAATGCAGGCTGCTGTTCTCCCATGGAGACGATAGTAGAGATGCTGGATGTAGTCCTGTGGAACGGCTTGCCATGCCATTTCCACCTGGCGCCTCAGTTGGACCAGCGTTCGTGCTGGACGTGCAGACCGCGTGAGACGACGCTTCATCCAGTCCCAAACATGCTCAATGGGGGACAGATCCGGAGATCTTGCTGGCCAGGGTAGTTGACTTACACCTTCTAGAGCACGTTGGGTGGCACGGGATACATGCGGACGTGCGTTGTCCTGTTGGAACAGCAAGTTCCCTTGCCGGTCTAGGAATGGTAGAACGATGGGTTCGATGACGGTTTGGATGTACCGTGCACTATTCAGTGTCCCCTCGACGATCACCAGTGGTGTACGGCCAGTGTAGGAGATCGCTCCCCACACCATGATGCCGGGTGTTGGCCCTGTGTGCCTCGGTCGTATGCAGTCCTGATTGTGGCGCTCACCTGCACGGCGCCAAACACGCATACGACCATCATTGGCACCAAGGCAGAAGCGACTCTCATCGCTGAAGACGACACGTCTCCATTCGTCCCTCCATTCACGCCTGTCGCGACACCACTGGAGGCGGGCTGCACGATGTTGGGGCGTGAGCGGAAGACGGCCTAACGGTGTGCGGGACCGTAGCCCAGCTTCATGGAGACGGTTGCGAATGGTCCTCGCCGATACCCCAGGAGCAACAGTGTCCCTAATTTGCTGGGAAGTGGCGGTGCGGTCCCCTACGGCACTGCGTAGGATCCTACGGTCTTGGCGTGCATCCGTGCGTCGCTGCGGTCCGGTCCCAGGTCGACGGGCACGTGCACCTTCCGCCGACCACTGGCGACAACATCGATGTACTGTGGAGACCTCACGCCCCACGTGTTGAGCAATTCGGCGGTACGTCCACCCGGCCTCCCGCATGCCCACTATACGCCCTCGCTCAAAGTCCGTCAACTGCACATACGGTTCACGTCCACGCTGTCGCGGCATGCTACCAGTGTTAAAGACTGCGATGGAGATCCGTATGCCACGGCAAACTGGCTGACACCGACGGCGGCGGTGCACAAATGCTGCGCAGCTAGCGCCATTCGACGGCCAACACCGCGGTTCCTGGTGTGTCCGCTGTGCCGTGCGTGTGATCATTGCTTGTACGGCCCTCTCGCAGTGTCCGGAGCAAGTATGGTGGGTCTGACACACCGGTGTCAATGTGTTCTTTTTTCCATTTCCAGGAGTGTACATACACAAGCACAGACATAAAATTTTAATTTTTCTCTTTGTAAAAGGACAACATCGTGCCAAAAACACATTAAATCAGTTCCATTACCCAAATCCGGGAGCTTGGTCACCAAGTGAATGCTTGTACCGGACATCTTTCTCTGCCCCATCCCCTACCAGCTGGCATCTTTGACTGAAAAAACGAAGTTCTACAACAGCCCGACCCACTCTCAGCAGTTAAAGAAAAAAAGATAGATAGATAGAGAGAGAGAGAGAGAGAGAGATTCAAATCGGGTTAAGTCCGTTCCTTTCATAAAAAAAATCGTGGATACACGTGGTGTGGCCAATGCTTAGTCTCTGAACAGCAAGACTGATTCTGTCAGAGAGGCTCTTTGAGAGGTCCTCCTTGCAGGTATCGTTTCCTTAGTCAGTTTTAATTTGTTCGAGGGTGTTATGGTTTGCCATTCTTCGTCCCATCCTTTTAAAATTAGGCGTCGTAGTCGCAGTTAACAGAATTGGACACATTCGTCACAATGGAATCATATCACAGTGAACTGATAGTTACGGGTTGCTCTGTAACTACGACACATTACCTGAAGACGGGTAACATTGTCCGAAACCGGATTTGAAATAGAAAATAGCGGTCAACAGAGAGGAAAAACGCCTATTTTATAGTTCCAATCGCACGTCAGTGGCGGGGGTCAGGTGGAGTACTATCTATCTATCTATCTATCTATCGCTTGCACCTTTGTGCCGCATTGTGCACGGGGTTGGCATGGTTAAATCGGATTTTGCATGTTAAATTGAAAGGGTGGCTGGATGCCCTTCCTGCCGCCACCCCGTACACCCCGGGACGGAATCAGAGTACCCCATCTGACTGCGTCCAGCGTAAATAATGGAAAAGTGAGGATGTGTTGCAAATGTCTGTGAGTCGTGTAACTGAGGCGGGACGTGGGGACCAGCCCGGTATTCACCTAGAGGGATGTGGAAAACCACCTAAAAACGACATCCAGGCTGGCCGGCACACTGGCCCTCGTCGTTAATCCGGCGGGCGGATTCGATCCGGAGCCGGCGCGCCTACCCGAGTCTAGGAAGCAGCGCATTAGCGCTCTCGGCTAAGGGACCACGTCGAGCACGCCGAGGTTGTAACCACGCTGTTGGTATTCCTCCAGGCCCGATTTATTAAGTCGCAGTCTCTCCTTAGTTTTTCAACAAACTTTCCGTACAGTTAATTTCATTAAATAATTCCTCCAGGGATACTATGATGACTGTTTCAAGTGAAACCATCGATTGTTAAGGGTCACGAAATATGATTTATTCAAACACTCAGTAAACATTATCACTTTTGGTAACATTCAGCATTTCAGTCTACATGCCACAATTGGCTAGCGATCGCTTCCTCACTGAAACTTAAGCAACGACCAATCGCGGCACACACACGCTGTAAAAGCATTACCAAGTCCACCGAGCATTGCAGACGAATGCATCATCCAACCTCGGCTCACTTCGTCCTGGCCGAGAGCCTAGGTGCGACTAACTTGTATCACTACTATAACTGGTCTCCTGCGTATTGTCTACATGCAAAAATTAACTTATACTGGTAGCTACGGCCGCAACATGTTCAATGGAGAACTCCATCGATATATATATATATATATATATATATATATATATATATATATATATTGTTAACATATGGTAAATAAGTTACCGTGTGAGGACAATGTACCCTCAGAAGGTGACAACAGTCATGAGATACCTCCTAATACAGGGTTATTACAAATGATTGAAGCGATTTCACAGCTCTACAATAACTTTATTATTTGAGATATTTTCACAATGCTTTGCACACACATACAAAAACTCAAAAAGTTTTTATAGGCATTCACAAATGTACGATTTGCGCCCCTTTAGTGATTCGGCAGACATCAAGCTGATAATCAAATTCCTCCCACACTCGGCGCAGCATGTCCCCATCAATGAGTTCGAAAGCATCGTTGATGCGAGCTCGCAGTTCTGGCACGTTTCTTGGTAGAGGAGGTTTAAACACTGAATCTTTCACATAACCCCACAGAAAGAAATCGCATGGAGTTAAGTCGGGAGAGCGTGGAGGTCATGACATGAACTGCTGATCATGATCTCCACCACGACCGATCCATCGGTTTTCCAATCTCCTGTTTAAGAAATGCCGAACATCATGATGGAAGTGCGGTGGAGCACCATCCTGTTGAAAGATGAAGTCGGCGCTGTCGGTCTCCAGTTGTGACATGAGCCAATTTTCCAGCATGTCCAGATGCACGTGTCCTGTAACGTTTTTCTTGCAGAAGAAAAAGGGGCCGTAAACTTTAAACCGTGAGATTGCACAAAACACGTTAACTTTTGGTGAATTGCGAATTAGCTGCACGAATGCGTGAGGATTCTCTACCGCCCAGATGCGCACATTGTGTCTGTTCACTTCACCATTAAGAAAAAATGTCGCTTCATCACTGAAAACAAGTTCCGCACTGAACGGATCCTCTTCCATGAGCTGTTGCAACCGCGCCGAAAATTCAAAGCGGGTGTCAGGGCTTGTAGCAATCTGCTTTAGCGTTTTCCGTAAGATTTTCCAAACCGTCGGCTGTGGTACGTTTAGCTCCCTGCTTGCTTTATTCGTCGACTTCCGCGGGCTACGCGTGAAACTTGCCCGCACGCGTTCAACCGTTTCTTCGCTCACTGCAGGCCGACCCGTTGATTTCCCCTTACAGAGGCATCCAGAAGCTTTAAACTGCGCATACCATCGCCGAATGGAGTTAGGAGTGGGTGGATCTTTGTTGAACTTCGTCCTGAAGTGTCGTTGCACTGTTATGACTGACTGATGTGAGTGCATTTCAAGCACGACATACGCTTTCTCGGCTCCTGTCGCCATTTTGTCTCACTGCGCTCTCGAGGCAGAAACCTGAAGTGCGGCTTCAGCCGAACAAAACTTTATGAGTTTTTCTACGTATCTGTAGTGTGTCGTGACCAGATGTCAATGAATGGAGCTACAGTGAATTTATGAAATCGCTTCAATCATTTGTAATAGCCCTGTATAGTGTCTGACCTGCTGTTGCCAGCCTCAGTGCAGCATCTCGTCTGGCATGGACTCAAAACAAATCGTTGCAAGCCCCTGTCAGAGCTAATGAGCAGTGCTGCCACTGTGGCCGTCTATGATTGTGAAAGTGTTGGCAGTGCAGGATTTGGTTCACGAAGTGACCTCTCGATTATGTTCCACAAATGTTCGATGCGATTTTCATACCGCGTGATCTTAATTGCCAAATCATTCGCTCGAATTGTCCAGAATGTTCTTCAGAGCAATCGCGAGGAATTGTGGCCGGTGACAGGGCGTATTGTCATCCATATAAATTTCACCGTTGTTTGGGTATTTGGCGTCCATGAGTGGCTGTAATGGTCTCCAAGTAGCCAAATATAAGAATTTCTAGTCAATGGTAGGTTCAGATGGACCAGAGGACCCTGTGCATTGCTTGTAAATACAGCCCACAACATTATGGAGCTACCACCAACTCTCGCAGTGCTTTGTTGACAACATGGATCCATGGCTTCGTGGGGACTGCGCCACACTCGAACCCTATGATCAGCTCTTACCAACTCATATGAGCAGGCCACGGTTTTCCAGACTTCCACGGTTCAACCGATATAGTCATGAGCCCAGGAGAGGCACTGCAGGTGATGTCGTGTTGTTAGCATGTCTGTTGCTATAGAGCATTAACGCCAAATTTCGCCGTACTTTCATAACGGATGCACTCGTCGTATGTCCCACATTGATTTCCGCAATTATTTCACGCAGTTTTGCTTGTCTGTTAGCACTGACAACTCTACGCAAACGCCGCTGCTTGTCGTTCTTCAAAAATGGTTCAAATGGCTCTGATCACTATGGGACTTAACTGCTGAGGTCATCAGTCCCGTAGAACTTAGAACTACTTAAACCTAACTAACCTAAGGACATCACACACATCCATGCTTGAGGCAGGATTCGAACCTGCGACCGTAACGGTCGCGCGGTTCCAGACTGTAGCGCCTAGAACCGCTCGGCTACTCCGGCCGGCCGTTCTTCTGAACATAAATGTATATTAGGGTCTATGTGCCAGTCGGTTGTTTGAATCAACGCTGTTAGATGGGTCGACGTGCAGATCTGATAGAACGGCAGGAAGGAGCTATCGCGTTTGGACATGCCCATGACCACACGCTGAATGAAGCTGCCAGATTTTTTGTACCATCAACGCGTACTGTCCAACATGTGTACAACGAATGATGTACCATTCGCAGCGATGTAATACGGTTTAAGAACAGAGGTCGTAAAAAGATTCTAACCGACAGGGGTGACTGACCTCGACAGGCTTTGCTGCAGTCAGTGAATACAGGTGCAACTGAACCAATTTTCGAGAGAACTTAAAGAAGAGTACTAAATACAATCGGCACTTGAAGAGGGGCACCTCGCAAAACAACACTGGTCGCAGCTGCACATAAAACTGTACGTCTTCAGTGCGCTAAGCAACGCCGATACTGGACACTAGATGTAGTCCGACCGATCGCAGTTTTGCCTCTTTGCAAACGATGGCCGGCCGGAGTGGCCGAGCGGTTCTAGACGCTACAGTCTGGAACCGCGCGACCGCTACGGTCTCAGGTTCGAATCCTGCCTGGGGCATGGATGTATGTGATGTCCTTAGGTTAGTTAGGTTTAAGTAGTTCTAAGTTATAGGGTACTGATGACCTCAGAAGTTAAGTCCCATAGTGCTGAAAGCCATTTGAACCATTTTTGTGCAAACGATGCAAGGCGACTGTGTTTTCCATGGTGAGAGGTAATGTCTGAAAATTGGTACTCTGGGTACACTTTTGGCACTGTGGATCTTGGAATATTGAATTCCCGTCTCGCTTCAACTAACATTCCGGGTTGAAAGTCTGTTAATTCCCATCGTGCGACCACAATCACGTCGCAAACCTTTCCATATGACTCACCTGAGTACAAATGACTGTTCCGCCAATGCAGTACCTTGTGTACGCGATCCGATCTCCGCCTGTATATATGCATATCGCTATCCTACGATTTTTATCACCCCACTATAGTTCTTTAGGTATTGCTTGCTTGCCCTGTTGATCATGCAATTCATTTCCCGCAGCGCCATTCCAGCCATACACGGGGTAGCGCCTAAGAAATGACCAGGTCCTCCTGCGTTCGCAAAATGTTCAAATGTGTGTGAATTCCTAAGGGACGGAACTGCTGAGGTCTGCATCCGTCAGACCAGGGCAGAGAAGTGTCCTACTTAGGTTATCTGGAGCCTTCGGTACCACCTCAGCGGATGCACTGTGTGTGGTGCTCGGAATATGCCCCATAGATATCACGATCAAATACAGAGCTGCAAGGTACTGGTTAAAGATGGGGAGACTAGATAAGGTACACACAATAACCGGTGTGCCCATAGAGACGATACGTCACCTTAAAAGTTGGCGTTTGGATACATGGCAAGGTGAGTGGGATGTAAGTGATAAGGGACGTAGACTGCACGACTTCCTCCCTGACATAAGGGAGCGGTTGAGAATGAGATACGAGGGTCGGTCAAAAAGTAATGCCTCCCATTTTTTTTCTACTTAAAGAAATTAAGTTAAGTGAAAAATTGAAAAATTTGAATTTGGCGCCATTCCTCAAACCTTCTTCTGCAATCCACTGCAGTAGCAACTTTCTGTGTCAACAGGTGGCAGCACAGCAGAAGTTTGTAAGATGGCCGACATCGATGTTCGTTTGAGACAGCGTTGTGTGATTGAATTCTTGAATGCAGAAGGTGAAACGCCCATACGCATTCATGAAAGACTGAAGAAGGTGTATGGTGTTGTGACAGTGGATGTCAGCACTGTTAGACGATGGGTTCGTCGTTGTAAGGAAGCTGAAGGGCAAACACCGTTGACTGACGAAAAGCGGAGCGGCAGGCCGGTGAGTGCAGTGACTCCACACAACATTCAGCAAGTTGATGACATCATTCGTGGTGACCGTCGGGTGACTGCAGATGAAGTGTGTCGCATTATTTCTCTTAGTAAGGGCAGTGTGATCACGATTATTAAACAATTGGGGTACTTAAAAGTTTGTGCACGGTGGGTTCCAAGAATGTTAACCGATCAGAATAAAGAGGCAAGGAAAACAATAGCCTCCCAACACTTGCAGCGCTTCCGTTTGGAGGGAGATGAGTTTCTGAAAAAAATTGTGACCGGGGACGAAACATGGGTGCATTTTTTTGAACCCGAATCAAAGAGGCAGTCAATGGAGTGGCGTCACACAAGCTCGCCGAGGAAGAAAAAATTCAAAACTGTGCGATCGGCAGGGAAAGTTATGGCAACAGTTTTCTGGGATACAGAGGGTGTGATTCTGGTTGATTTTTTGGAGCAGGGATGCACAATAAATTCTGTTCAATACGTCACAACCCTCAACAAACTTAAAGCACGTCTTCAGCGAGTTCGCCCAACAAAATCAATGGCAGATGTTCTTCTTTTGCATGACAATGCAAGACCACACACCAGTCGTCACACCTCTGACGAGATTGTCAAAATTTGATGGGAAGTTTTGCCTCATCCCCCATACAGCCCTGACCTGGCACCATCAGACTTCCATCTGTTCGGGCCACTAAAAGAAGCTCATCGTGGGATTCATTTTGAAGATGAGGAGGCCGTCAAAACATCCGTGCGTCAATGGCTTAGGAAGCAGAGCTGTGATTTTTACCGTGCTGGGATACATGCCCTTGTTCAAAGATGGACCAAAACTGTAGAGATGGGCGGAGATTACATTGAAAAATGACAAAATGATCCTCAATGTTGTGGTTTTCAACCTATGTAATTGCATTTAAATTTCCTGACAATTAAACGTAGAAAAAAAAATAGGAGGCATTACTTTTTGACTGACCCTCGTATATCGATCCCAGCCGCGGTATGGTACATTTCTTAACCGGGCACGGACCTTATCCCACGCACTTAAACCGCGTGAGTCTGAGGCAGACACCTACATGCACATGCGGGGAAGAAGGTTCCCCAGAACACACTGTCTTTTTCTGCGGGCAATACGCGAACAATAGACATACACTACACTTAGATTACACAGATACAGACATAGATATATACACAGCAATAAGAGACGAAGAACAATGGGCACAATTAAACGCACTGACAAACAGTATTTCAAAACAACACATGAAGAGTATATGCGGACACGACATCACAGACATGCCTATGTGCAGCGTAACAGAAATCTCCAGAGGATGGACAGCGATACCCACAGTGACAGCGAAAATAGTGACAATGAGGAGGAACAGGAGGAGGAAGCTGAGATGTGACAGTAAATAAGCAAATTGCTGGCAATCTAGCCAAGAAAACACCAAATGCTGTACATGGATGCGCACCTGATGTAGTTAATACATAGGATTAGTAACAAATAGGGTAAGAAACATTATTTCTCTACTAATAACCATTTGTGTGTGCCTGTGTGACTGGCGGTCAACGGCTCGATGAAACCATTCCGAGGTATTCACCGTCAGTCACACTCGGTGATGGTAGTAACAAATCTCTCATCTATCCTATCTTCTTTTTATATTCTTCTTAAAAACAACAAAATTTTATTTATATTTCAACCTCAAATTATTGTTATTTTGTATCATTCTTTGTAAATGTTGTAGATAAAACAAAAGGAAAGAAAACTGTAAAAAGATGAAAAACGAAAATTGTAAGATGTACGACCTGTTTTAAACATCAGGTAACAGGTCTATAATTTGGCAATAAATAAATAAATAAATAAATAAAAATAAAAAACTGCTGAGGTCATCGGTCCCTAGACTTACACACTACTTAACCTAACTTACGCTAAGAACAACGCACACTCCCATACCCGAGGGTGGACTCGAACCTCCGGTGGGAGGGGCCGCGCAGTCCGTGACATGACGCCTCAAACCGCGTGGTCACTCCGCGCGGCTCTGAGTTCGCAGAACAGCGTTACCTGCAGAACGCGTGGGCGGTGGCGAATTGGGCCGCGCCCGCATCAGGGCGTGTGTGGGTGTTACCGCTGCCGCGCCTGCCCGATTCCGCTCTCCGAGTGCTGCGCACCGCCGGCAGCCGACCCACTTGCTGTCCCACGCCACCAGCTGCCCGCATGCCTCTGCGCCCAAACCGCCGTGGGCCGTGATTTCTCGTTCTCACAGGCATTTCTCCGCAGATACTCTTATTCCCAGTATGTTCGTCGCAGCTACACCACTACCTTGTGAACGTAGCCTTCGACATACCGTAACCAATGTACTCGTAACATCATTATTTTGTCACAGTCTTGTCTACACCACAGCCCATTACAACTGCAACTCTGTTATCCCTATATTAGTCGAAACTACACTACCCTCCATAAGTTTTAAACACCTATTAATTATAGACAATGGAAAGGAAATACAGTGTAAAAATGCATTTTGTTGTTTTCCAAATGTTTATTAAGCTCAAATAATACACAGAAAGATGCATCAATTAAATTTTCGATTCCTCAAAAAAGCCACCATTTGCTTTCATCACTGCCGTGCACACTCTCGGCATGCGCTGCGTCAGTTTTACCAAGGTTTCAGTTAGAATTAATCTCCATTCTTGCTACAGTACGTGCCACAATTGTGACCCACTCACGGTTTCCAGTTTTGGGATCCTCCTGTCCATTTCATCCGATAGCAGCTCGACTGGGTTACAATCAGGGGATTGGGGCGGCCATTCCATGTTTTTCAATATTTTACGAACCTCTAGAGACTTCACATAGTTCTGACACAAGCCAGACGTTATGTTTTGGGTCGTTGTCTTGCTGCAAGACAAACCCTTTCCGCCCGCCGCTGTGTCCGAGCGGTTCTAGGCGCTTCAGTCCGGAACCGCGTTGCTGCTACGGTCTCAAGTTCGAATCCTGCCTCGGGCATGGATGTGTGTGTTGTGCTTAGGTTAGTTAGGTCTAAGTCTAGGGGATTGATGCCCCAAGATGTTAAGTCCCATAGTGCTCAGAGCCATTTGAACAATTTGATGCAAAGGAATGTGGCACGTTGGGGCCATTTTCAATTACTTTCGCGGCGTGTTATACCTTTATGCAAACGCACCTACAAGTGAACAGAAATGTAAGCATCGTACCTCTACAGTAGAACTGCTTGGACAGGTAACGTCGGTTTGCATAAAACTGAGCAGTACTAGTATGTTGCAATATGTATGTATATTTACAATAATTAAGTGTACAATACTGTACGTGTCATTATTAACCGTTATTTGAGCTTGCTATTCCGTATTCTAACCAACAACTCACGTAGATCACTTCCGTATTGTTCCGTTGCAATACGCAGCATGGTGTTTCCAAAGTTATGGAGGGCAGTGTACACTACTCGCATTTAAACGTAACCCTACGCACACAACGGACAGTCTTGCAGTAATACTTGGTCACAGCAAATAACGAAATTTTGCTTCCACTCTAAGACCAAAAAAGGAGCCCAGCACGAAGGAATTATCCGAATGAGACTGGAACAGGTATATCTGATGTATATGTACAGACAAGCAAACGATTACAATCTCAGAGAAACTGGATGATTTCTTCAAGAGAGGAAGCTTCACAAATTGAGCAAGTCAACAATGCGTGTTCGCCAGGCTCTGACCCTTATGCATGCAGTTATTCGGCTTGGATGTGACTGATAGAGTTGTTTGATGTCCACCTGAGGGATGAGGTGCCAAATTCTGTCGAATTGGCGCGTTAGATCGACAGAATTCCGAGACGGTTGGACGGATCTGCCCATATCGCTCCAAACATTCTCAAGTGGGGAGAGATCCAGCGAACTGGCTGACCAAAGCAGAGTTTGGCAAGCACGAAACCAAGCAGTAGAAACTCTCACCGTGTGCGGCCGGTCATTGTCTTGCTGAAATGTAAGCCCAGTATGGATTGCCATGAAGGGCAACAAAACGAGGCGTAGAATATCGACGACGTACTGCTGTGCTGTGAGGGTGCTGTGGATGACAACCAAAGGGGTCCTGCTATGAAATAGCACCCTAGACCATCACTCCTGGTTGTCGGCCGTATGGCGGACGACAATCATGTTGGTATCCCACTGCTGTCTGGGACGTCTCCAGATAAGCCTTCGCTGGTCATCGAGGTTCCATTCGAAGGGGGTCTCACCACTGAAGACAATTCTACTCCAGTCAATGAGATTCCAGGTTGAAGACATGCGTAGAGAAGCTCCGGTCAGCAATGGGATTTCAACTTGACTGTCGTGCGCTATACGGCCCGACAGCCAGGAGTGGTTGCCTGGGGTACCATTTCTTTTCTTAGCAGGTCCGTTTCGGTTGTCATCCGCGGCACCCTCACAACGCAGCGGTACGTCGACGGTATTCTACGACCCGATTTTTTGCCCTTCGTGGCAGGCCAACATGGGTTTACATTTCAGCAAGATAATGCCCGCCCACATGCGGTCGGAGTTTCCGCTGTTTGTCTTCGAGCTTGCCAAACTCTGACTTGGTCAGCAAGATCACCGGATCTCGCCCCATCTGAGAAGCCGGCACGGTACCTCAGTGTGTTCGGTCAGAGAGATGGTTTGCCTCTGTAATGAAAAGAACTGAGTGGAATGATCAACAAACGAACTTGAAGGGATGTCATGTGACGTCTGCAACGACAAAAAAAAGTTTGGAACGGTACTAGCAGGCCCCTCCAGCATCTCGGGGTTTCTGACGATCTAACGCGACAGTTCTATAGAATTTTGCATAACAATTTTGTACTCCAACAAATGTAATAAAATGCAAGTAGTATAGGCTAAACGCCGTTTTTCCCGACTGTAGTAAATGTCTCATTTAGACCACACGTATTCTACTTTATTACAAAGCATCTTCAGTTGTCGCTGTAACAATTTTGTTTTCCTTGCAATCTTCTTGCCGAGATCATGAACAGTTCTCATGTTTTATAAAGTATTAAATTAGTATTATTACTCGCGTTTTTATTTCGTGCTTAATTACTTAAATGAAATGAGCGTTTGACATCAGGGCCGGGAGGCCCCTTGCGGAGCGGGTCCGGCTGCCTTGGTGCAGGTCTTGTTACATTCGACGCCACATTGGGCGATCTGCGCGCCGGATGGGGATGAAATGATGATGAAGACAACACAACACCCAGCCCCTGAGCGGAGAAAATTTCCGACCCAGCCGGGAATCGAACCCGGGCAATACGTCACGCTGACCACTCAGCTATCGGGGCGTACTACTTAATTACTAATATGTCTTTGATTTTTGTACACCACACTTCACTGATCCGAAATATAAATTCGTTTTCATGTTGCGCAGGCGCAGTGAAGTGCAATGTACAAAAATCGAACACCTGTGTGTAAAATGACGTTAGGAATGAAGCTCGAAATAAAAAAAATTGTGAGTACTAATAGTAACACTGTTCGACAGTAGTAACTTAAAACATGAGAACTATTTACGATCTTGAGAAACAGATTTGTAAGTTAATAATTTTTTCGTAATGTGGGGCCACAGTCATAATATATTTCTTTAAAGTCAGTACCGCCATTAGACTGTTTTTTATTTGCAGTGTTACATTTACACGATCATGATTTCGGCTTCAAAGTGTCATTATTAAGTGTTTTAGGTGTTATACAGTTCCTAAGATGGCATACTGTCGTATTTAAAATACACTATTTGACACATTGTCTAAGGGTCGATATTTCTGGTAAAGCCTACTGCTTTTTTTTTTATCACTGAGTATACCATCTTGACTTGAGTCAAGATGGTACTCTTTACCAGAAATATCGACCCTTAGACAATGTGTCTAATTGTTTATTTTAAATACGAAAGTACGCCATCTTAGGCACTGTATAGCACTTAAAACACTTGAAAACGGCACTTTGAAGCCGAAATAATGATCGTGTGAATAGAACACTGCAAATAAAAAACAGTCTAATGGCAGTACTGACTTTAAACAGTAAAAGCACACTGGTACAGTGACCATTAAAGATGCTTTAAAATAAAGTGGAACGCGTATGGTCTAAGTATGAGTCTCATTACACTTACAAAAGAAAAGGAGACCGAAAAACAAATAAGATATGTACAATAAAATTATGGTTTCACGTATGTTATTTGCAATAAACAAAGAGAAGTACCGTGTGCACGTTTTTCTCGAAAGAATATGGACAAGGGCCATGTTTTAATGATGCGTATAAACGCTGATACATTTTATTTAATTTTTTATTTTTACTAGTGTCATAGCATATTAATGCGGACGCCAAAGACCATAATTTTGGATACCCAAATCGTTCTGTAAGTGTTTTCGTCATCACCATCATATTCCTGCTAGAGCGTTACAGAGTGTCTGAATTTCGTAAAGGAGAATTATGGGTGACAAGAGCCGTGCTTCCTTCCACCGGCAATACTGTACACCAGCAGAGAACGCTTGGCGCGGACGCTGCTCGCAATGGGCACCGTGTGACGTCACTGGGCAGACGGAAGCCGCCGCTTGTGGGGGGATGGCGTTATCGCAACGTTATGTTTCCTCGGAGCGTCCGCCTGCCTTATCTTATCTGCCTTCACTAATTCACGCAGAATTTACTATCATAGTTTCTGGTTCTTTGTTTAATATTAGCGTTAATAAATAGCTGGCTTCTGTTTCATTTAGATGCTTTGTCTGCAAACCTCAGCCAGACAAAGTAACCCAACTACAGTCTTACCTTTCATTTCCAGGAAGGCTGCGATCATTTTCGCTCACGATAAGAGCCAGATAGCAGCGTGCACTATAACTCAACTGTTTGTACGAGAGTTTCTTCTGGCAAACCAACAAAGATAAAACAGTTTTTTTTATTCTTCACGAAAATTATAAGAAACATTTCTTTTGCGTTGTGGAGGGGCTCTGAAGATTTGTAAGACTTTGCTCTCCTACTGAAGAAAAAAACTTATTAGTCCGTAACCAGTTACATCGCACACGAGGCTTGTTGAGATCAGGAATCGTTTCAGCACACCTGATTACAACTTTCAAGTCCTCTGAGGACGGGCAGACTGTACACAGGTTACGTTTATTCAGAAAGACATAGGGCGTAGCATCAGTTTACGAGAAGACCTCTCCCATTTTCTAAGCCCCCTCTGCAAACTTGCTGCAGCTCTGTTTTTGCGGGTGAATGGAGGAAGAAAGTGAAACCTGGTGCCAGTACATAGTCCTTGTCTATCAATTAATGTCTACGGGCCCGCTTATGTTAACGTCACAACCCGTCGGACGCGTCACTACCAACAACGAGATGTGCCCTCTCTCCATGAGACAATGTGAAGAGGCTTCGAATTCCAGCCAGAAATAAAGAATGTGCGGTTCTCCCCATGAGTACAAAAAGGAATCCGTTATATTTCAGTTTCACGATAAATCACACAAATTTGAAGCTTGTCTTTCAATTGGATACCTAGAGACTACAATTACGATCAACTTAAACTGAAACTTCCTGGCAGAGTAAAACTGTGTGCCGGATCGAGACTCGAACTCGGGACCTTTGCCTTTCGCGGGCAAGTGGTCTACCGTCTAAGCTACCCAAGAATAACTCACGACCTGTCCTCACAGCTTCAGTTCTGCCCGTACCTCGTTTCCTACCTTCGAAACTTCATAGAAATTCTGCGAAGCTTGCAGAACTAGCACTCCCTGAAGAAAGGAGACATGGCATAGCCACAGCCTGGGGGATGTTTCCGGAACCCTCCGTTGCAGGGTGAAAATCTCATTCTGGAAACATCCCCCAGGCTGTGGCTAAACCATGTCTGCGCAATATCCTTTCTTCCGGGAGTACTAGTTCTGCAAGGTTCGCAGAAGAGCTTCTGTGAAGTTTGGAAGGTAGGGGACGAGGTGCTGGCAGAACTGAAGCTGTGAGGAGGGGTTGTGAGTCGTGCTTGGGTAGCTCAGACGGTACAGCACTTGCCCGCGAAAGGCAAAGGTCCCGAGTTTGAGTCTCGGTCCGGCACACAGTTTTAATATGACAGGAAGTTTCATATCAGCGAACACTCCGCTGCAGCATGAAAATCTCATTCTGGAAACTTAAACTGGTTCGTCATATAGAAAATGTGTGGAGGGGAAGAAGATGCAACAAACGTACTAAAGGTACTGCCTGCACTATATTTCTCCTTTCTATTCTGGAGTACTGCTACACGGTAAGGGATCCCTGCCAAATGTAATTGACGGAAGACGTCGAGAAAGTTCTCTTCTGCAGTATTGCTGTGCGCAATATGGGATCCTTACCATATAGGACTGAGGGAAGACATCTTAGAAGTTGAAAGAAAGGCAGCTCGTCTAGTACTGTCGCGAAATAGGGGAGACAGTGTCACGGATATGATACGTAAGTTGGGGCGGCAGTCATTAAAATAAAGGCGTTTTTTGGCGCGGCGAGTTCTTTTCACGGAATTACAATCACTAACTTCCTCCTCCGAACGTGAAAATGTTACCTCGCACCTACACAGGGAGAAAATACCATCGTAATAAAATAACAGATACCAGAACTCTCAAGGAAAAATTGAAGTGTTCGTTTTTCTCGCGTCCTATTCGAGAGTGGAACTGTAGGAAAATAGTCTGAAAGTAGTTCGGTGAGCCCTCTGCTAGAAACATAAGTGCGAATGGCAGAGTAGTCATGCAGATGCATATATAGGACATTGGCACAATGTCTGGGGGACCAGTGTGTCTGTTGCGCATCCCGTCGACGTAAGTTGACGCAAATTATTTTCATCATATGGATTCCAACCGGTGAAATTCAAGTTGAGTACAATCGCACAGCTATAGCGTGTTGGTGTAGAGAATACTGGTGTGGCGTATAGTCACTTTGTTTTATCAAGGCGCGGTATTGACCGAAGCAAAAGCAATAAATTCAGAATGGGAGGAATAGTGCAACTGGTGGTGATCCGAACCATATGACTCATTTTTAGACGGACAGCAAAGAACATTAAATGGAATTTAGAGCTTGTGTATTGTGACGTACAAAAGAAAGAGCAAAGTACAGCTTGAGTAGGCGACGTGTGTGCCTGGAGTGACGGAGGCGTATTTTCTGTACAACGTGTTGCGTCGTGGTCTGAGCAGTCACGAGACGGAAACTGACTTTATAAACTGAGGGCCCAAAACCAAAGATGCGTCGTGTGTCACTCCCGAATACTGCAGCTAGACGCGGCTTATGTCATGACTGTAAACGCCTTACTTAAGCAGTCTGTTACAGACAGCTGTACAGTTCACGTGGCAGCAGGTGGCGAGTTAACGACTCTGAACGTGAGCTGGTAATCGGTGGAAGACGTATAGGCCATAGTATATCGAAACATACACAAGAATTTGGGTTTCCGAAGTCAACAGAAATGTGAGCAGATCTTCATTATCGCAGATACAAGGGTCACTCCAAAAGAAATGCGCACTATTTTTGTAAAAATAGTTTTCATTCTGCATGTGTGAAAGTTTTAGTGTGTAGATGCATCCTTCCCGCTTGTTTTCAAACTTAGTTCAACCTGTTCCCGTGAGTGGCGCCGTCACACCATGTCTTCAAGATGGCTGCTACACTTGACGTTCGTCAGAAGCTACGTGCTGTCATAGAATACCTGTACTGTGAAAACGAGACTGTAGTAAACATCCACAAGAGGTTGAAAATGGTGTATGGAGATATTGCTGTCGATAGCAGTAAAGTTAGTCGGTGGGCAAGCAGGTTACGTGATGAAACCGGGCACGGCAATATTGAGGATTGTCCTCGCAGCGGCAGGCCTCGTACTGCACACACTCCAGACAAGGTGTAGAGAGTTAACGAATTGGTGACTGCTGACAGACGCATCACAGTGAGCGAATTGTCAAGCTACTTTGGGACAGGGGAAGGAAGTGTTTGCACGATACTGAAAGTGTTGGCGTTAAAAAAAGTTTGTGCCAGGTGGGTTCCCAGGACGTTGACAGTGGCTCACAAAGAAACGAGAAAAACGGTATGCAGCGAACGTTTGGAACAGTACGAGAATGGTGGAGATGAATTTCTTGGAAGAATTGTGACAGATGATGAAACATGGGTCCATCATTTTTCACCAGAGACGAGGAGGCAATCAATGGAGTGGCATCACGCAAATTCACCCAAGAAAAGAAGTTCAAAACCACACCTTTTGCTGGAAAAGAAAAATAAACATGTAGAATAAAAGATGGATTTAAAAAAAAAAGTGTGCATTTCTTTTGGACTGACCTTCGTACAATGCGATCTGTAGAAGTGAGAAATATGTTGCCATAGAATCTAAATTTAAGTTTCAATATAGCCCTACATTTGCTAGAAAGCTGTAAAATGATTTCATAACCGCCTGCGCCTGCCAGTTTCTTCGGTTACTCTCGACACACTTGTAAAATTTTGGACTTAAGCGATTTCTATGCTCATTAAATGTAAATTACAAATGAACGGTGATGTCAAATATTGCAGTGCTCGCCTCTTGTACACAAATCTAACTTATATTCATGCTCGCCATACGGTTTGAATATCTGTTGCTTTGAAGTAAGTGTGAATTCAACATTCTGACGTGTTCCCGTAATTAATGTTGATACGTGACAGTTTTAGCTACATAAACTATTTCTCTCTAGAAAGTACAAGGCTCAGGACATGGATCTGTATGCAAAACAGTGCAAGAGGCTGGTACTGCAACGTTTGCAATCACGGATGATAATACATTCATAATTTACATCTCGCTTACTCGAAGTGAGTTAAAGTGGAAGTTGTACGATTGTTTCGAGAAGCACAAGCTGCTGACAGCTCAGTTACACACGGCTTATGAATTAACCTCGTAAATTTAAGTGTTAGGAAGTCTTTAGTGACAGTTTTTATTTGGAGTGTATGCTTTACATAGAAGTGAAACGTGGAAGATAAACAGTACAGTCCAGAAGAGAACAAAAGCTTTTGTTATATCAGCTGCAAGGGAGTCCTGAAGATTAGATGAGTAAATCGAGTAAATAGCGAAGAGGTACGAAATCAAACTGAGGAGAAAATAGCTTCAACGGCAACATGACTGAAAAAAATTTGATAGATTGGTAGCACACTTCCAGAGACACGTTTGTAACAGAGGGGAGTGTGGGAAGGGAGGGGGAAGAGGAGGTGGTAAGTTCCTATGGGACCAAACTGCTGAGGTCGTCGGTCCCTAGGCTTACACAGTGCTTAATCTAACTTACGCTGAGGACAACACGTACACCCATGCCCGAGGGAGGACACGAACCTCCGACGGGGTGAGCCGTGCGAACCGTGGCAAGGCGGCCAAGACCGAGCGGCCGCCCCGCACAGCCCAGGGGGGAGGCGGTTGGGGGGACGAGAAAGACCAAGGATTGAAAACAGTTAACAGGTTCAAGCGGACGTGAGTTGCAG
The DNA here is from genome assembly GCF_021461385.2 of Schistocerca piceifrons. Taxonomy (NCBI): domain Eukaryota; kingdom Metazoa; phylum Arthropoda; class Insecta; order Orthoptera; family Acrididae; genus Schistocerca; species Schistocerca piceifrons. The sequence continues at coordinate 282,233,234 of NC_060140.1, read as the reverse complement.
TAGTTACACACGTATGAAAAGAGTAGTACAACACAGATAAACGTGCAGAACTGCAACAGATAAGTATTCGGAATGATATCTACAACTAATACGCCCTTTTGTATTTAGATATCTAATCACTGATCGAACGTCATTGCTGGAGGGATTTGTTATTACTGCACACTCTTCGAAGCAGACAACAACGAACTGTCGGACACAGGGAGTTAACATTATCGACAGACGACATGTCACTAGCACGGTGTAGGTAGTGGCAGTCCCTTTTTACACGTACCAGCCTTTAATTTTGAACGCAGCCTCCTGTGTTTTGCTTCATACACTACTGGCCATTAAAATTGCTACACCGCGAAGAGGACGTGCTACAGACGCGAAATTTAACCGACGGGAAGAAGATGCTGCGATATGCAAATGATTAGCTTTTCAGAACATTCACACAAGGTTGGCGCTGGTGGCGACACCTACAACGTGCTGACATGAGCAAAGTTGCCAACCGATTTCTCATACACAAACAGCGGTTGACCGGCGTTGCCTGGTGAAACGTTGTTGTGATGCCTCGTGTAAGGAGGAGAAATGCGTACCATCACGTTTCCGACCTTGATAAAGGTCGGATTGTAGCCTATCGCGATTGAGGTTTATCGTATCGCGAAATTGCTGCTCGCGTTGGTCGAGATCCAATGACTGTTAGCAGAACATGGAATCGGTGGGCTCAGGAGGGTAATACGGAACGCCGTGCTGGATCCCAACGGCCTCGTATACCTAGCAGTCGAGATGACAGGCATCTTATCCGCATGGCTGTAACGGATCGTGCAGCCACGTCTCGATCCCTGAGTCAACGGATGGGGACGTTTGCACAACGCCAACCATCTGCACCAACAGTTAGACGACGTTTGCAGCAGCATGGACTATCAGCTCGGAGACCACGGCAGACCCTTGACGCTGCATCACACACAGGAGCGCCTGCGATAGTGTACTCAACGACGAACCTGGGTTCACGAATGGCAAAACGTCATTTTTTCGGATGAATCCAGGTTCTGTTTACAGCATCATGATGGTCGCATCCGTGTTTGGCGACATCGCGGTGAACGCACATTGGAAGCGTGTATTCGTCATTGTCATACTGGCGTATCACCCGGCGTGATAGTACGGGGTGCCATTGGTTACACGTCTCGGTCACCTCTTGTTCGCATTGACGGCAATTGTAACAGTGGACGTTATATTTCAGATGTGTTACGACCCGGGGCTCTACCCTCCATTCCATCCCTGCGAAACCCTACATTTCAGCAGGATAATGCACGACCGCATGTTGCAGGTCCTGTACGGGCCTTTCTGGATACAGAAAATGTTCGACTGCTGCCCTGACCAGCACATTCTCCAGATCTCTCACCAACTGAAAACGTCTGGTCAATGATGGCTGACCAACTGGCTCGTCACAATACGCCAGTCACTACTCTTGATGAACTGTGGTATCGTGCTGAAGCTGCATGGGCATCTGTACCTGTACACGCCATCCAAGCTCTGACTCAATGACCAAGCGTATCAACGCCGTTATTACGACCAGAGGTGGTTGTTCTGGGTACTGAATTCTCAGGATCTATGCACCCAAATCGCGTGAAAATGTAATCGCATGTCAGTTCTAGTGTAATATATTTGTGCAATGAATACCCGTTTATCATCTGCATTTCTCTTGGTGTAGCAATTTTAATGGCCAGTAACCTCTGACCGAACGGTTTTACATTTCATTTGTTAGGTGTTAATGGACGCTGCGTTCAGCATCCTAAGTCCAGCAACAATACCCATAGCAACAGTAACACATCATCAGAAGGCGTGCTGCAACAGGAATGTTGACATTGACAGTTGGGCCGCCCTCATGTTTAGCCTGTAGTGGCCGTATTGACGTAGCTCAGTGGCGTCTGTTTCTGCCCTGGCTGGCCCAGCGCCTCGTTTTGGAAGCCGGCGTCCGCAGACAAGTCTTGCATAATGCATGAGCCGCACAGCCGCCACCTGCTCTGGCCTTCCGCCACACTCTCCGCGTTGCAGGTACAGTCCGTGGTGGACGCTGCACTCCACTAAATCACCTCCGGTTCCGAGGTTGGTGCATCTTTCACGGCTAGATGCCTAGTCCATTCGCTCGCTTTGGGACTCTGGAGATCCGGTTGTTGGATGATTGGGTAACAATTGCGACGTTTCAACATGACAAGACTGGCAAATGTTAGATGCACTTTTTTTCAAATGGGGCATGTTACCTCTGTGTACGGAATGTTTTACTGCGGAGACGGAAAAATAAATTGCGAGACCAAAATATAATTAATGTAGAGTAATGAAACTTCGGGAATTCATTAGCGTAGCTAACATATTTAAGTGAATAATAATGCAAGATCAGAGGTTAATGTAATCGCGAGATAAGCCATTGTAAATGTGAAATTCTGGTACATTAGTAACCGGAGTAACTGCCAGAATGTTGAATGCAACCATGCAAACGCGTATGGATGATATTGTACATGTGCCGTGTGGTGTCACCACCAGACACCACCCTTGCTAGGTGGTAGCATTTAAATCGGCCGCGGTCCGTTAGTATACGTCGGACCCGCGTGTCGCCACTGTCAGTGATTGGAGACCGAGCGCCGCTACACGGCAGGTCTAGAGAGACTTCCTAGCACTCGTCCCAGTTGTACAGCCGACTCTGCTAGCGATGGTTCACTGACAAATTACGCTCTCATTTGCCGAGACGATAGTTAGCATAGCTTTCAGCTACGTCATTTGCTACGACCTTACAAGGCGCCTTTATCATTTGCTATTTATCTTGTGATGCATGTACCGTCAGACCGATGTTCACCAATTATGGATTAAAGTTAAGTATTCCAGCAGCTACGTACTTTTCTTGATAATATAATTACTTTACCTGTTCCAGACCTCACGCCAGCCTGCGTGAGCTTAAACGTGTGCATTTCGGCTTCCTCCAAACCCCGTGAATTGGCTCCTGCCAACTCACAACATGCCGGAT